>NC_044041.1:123943477-124243477 GCF_901765095.1 Microcaecilia unicolor | reverse complement strand
TAACAAGATAAACTCATATGTGCTACTTTATACTGATTTGTCCTTGTCATTTTCAGGGCACAGACCTTAGAAGTCTGCCCAGCACTAGCTTTGCTTCCTAATTACCGGTGTTGCCACCCAGTCTCTGCTATGCTTCTGTGGATCCATTCCTTCTGAACAGGATTCCTTTATGTTTATCCCACACATTTTTTAATTCTGTTACTGTTTTCATATCCACCACCTCCCGTGGGAGGGCATTCCAAGTATCCACCACTCTCTCCGTGAAAAAGTACTTCCTGACATTTTTCCTGAGTCTGCCCCCCTTCAACCTCAATTCATGTTCTCTAGTTCTACCGACTTCCCGTCTCTGGAAAAGGTGTGAGCAAAATCCAAATTTAAAAAAAAAATCACTTTAAAGGGGCTCCATTAGTGATGGTTAAGTGGAAATGCAGGGCCATAGAGAGCTACGCGCGGGGAAAGTGCAACTGCAGAGGATGCAAGGGAGGTGGGAGCATTAAAATTGTGCTTGGCTGTGACACAGTGAGTGGGTGGGAGCACTAGGGGGCGTGTCACTCAGAAAGCATTTTTGATGTGGGATGCTTCTGTGCAAATGTGATCCAATAGCAGAGATCATAAAACGGACAGATTGGTAGATACATAAATGGATAATACAATCAGGAGTAATGCTGGATTCTGCACTGAATGGTGAGTCGCAAATTCATCATGTTACTTCCACGACTTTTGCTAAGCTAATTCTCATTCGCCAGATTCATCCCTATTTTTCTACCGATGATTTACAGAAATTAGTTCATGCTTTGGTCTTCTACTCTTTGGATTATTGTAGTGTCCCGTATATAGGAATTACAAAGAATTCTTTGTCTTGACTACAGTTGATTCAGAATACAGTAGCCAGACTTATTTTACATAAAGCAAAATATGATAGGATGACCCCTTTGCTGAAATCACTATATTGGTTGCCTATTAAGGCCCGTATTTAGTTTAAATTTGTATGTATGTATTTAGTTTAAATTTGTAAGACGTTGGTGAGGCCCCACCTGGAGTATTGTGTTCAGTTTTGGAGGCCGTATCTTGCAAAGGATGTTAAAAAAATGGAAACGGTGCAAAGAAAAGCTACGAGAATGGTATGGGATTTGCGTTACAAGACATATGAGGAGAGACATGTTGACCTGAACATGTATACCCTGGAGGAAAGGAGAAACAGGGGTGATATGATACAGACGTTCAAATATTTGAAAGGTATTAATCCGCAAACTAACATTTTCCGGAGATGGGAAGGCTTTAGAACTAGAGGACATGAAATGAGATTGAAGGGGGGCAGACTCAAGAAAAATGTCAGGAAGTATTTTTTCACAGAGAGAGTGGTGGATTCTTGGAATGCCCTCCCGCGGGAGGTGGTGGAGATGAAAACAGTAACGGAATTCAAACATGCGTGGGATAAACATAAAGGAATCCTGCTCAGAAGGAAGGGATCCCCAGAAGCCTAGCCGAGATTGGGAGGCGGAGGCGGGGCTGGTGGTTGGGAGGCGGGGCTAGTGCTGGGCAGACTTATACGGTCTGTGCCCTGACAATGACAGATACAAATCAAGGTAAGGTATACACAAAAAGTAGCACACGTAAAATTATCTTGTTGGGCAGACTGGATGGACCGTGCAGGTCTTTTTCTGCCGTCATCTACTATGTTACTATGTATTGTTTTTAACATTTTAAATGAGGTGTGTCCTGCTTACTAGCCGGTTTAGGGCCCCTTTTAACAAGCTGTGGTAAAAGGGGGCCTGTGGTGGTATCGGCATGTGGATTTGCCACACGCCGAGGCACCCTTTTACCATAGCAGGTAAAAGGTTGTTTTGGGCCCAAAAAAGAGAAATGGACCTGCACTAATCTCAGGGATTGGCGTGCAGCCATTTTCAAGGGGAGCCCTTACCACCACCTATTTTATGTTTAAATCATTTTTATTAACAAATACATAGCATAAACGTCTCTTAAAACATTTCTTTTATCATACAAATGCAATAAACACTTGTTAACTGTGCAATTTTGAACATTCTCTTTTTCCGCCCCCCCCCCCCCCCCAGCTACCAGGTTCATACTAATGTCCAAAACAGGCTATTTTGTCCAAGATCTATAGTTTTCCAACTGCCCAAGTCTGGTTCGCAGTCGTTGGTGGATCCACCGCTGGGCGCTTGGATGTAAAGTATATAAAAATCTTCTCCAGACTTTCCTAAAGGAACTGATGTCTTGTGCTGTAGCCTCCATCATCCCACAAAGTTCAGTGTGTAAGAGTTCTATCATCTTAGATCGCCACAAATCTTTGGATGGTGGTTTTTCCTCTCTCCACAAAAGTAATATTACTTTCTTCCCGATCATTGAGGCTCTCTGCAGAAACCCTATTAATCCCGCTGGGGCAGGTCTTTTGATATTGAAAATGTCAAACAAAATCAGAGGATCAGCCAATGTCTGTCTACTCCAGCACCGTGTAATTTCCACAAAAATTAAGGTCCAAAATTGGCGAATGTGGGGACAAGCCCAAAACATATGACCCAGCGAGGCTTGGGCAGCGCCACATTTCAAACACTCACCAGTGCCAAATCCAGCTTTCTTTGCACGGGCCGGTGCTATATAAAATCGCACCGCAAATTTGTATTGTTGTTCCCAGTCTCGGGTAAAGGTTGATCTTTGTAGTACTGAGTTAAGGTATCCCTGTAGCGCGTCCGCCGTAATCTCTCCTCCAATGTCTTTTTGCCAGCTACTAGCTAGTCCACAATAGTCTATATCCTCTGTGGAGTCAAGTAGATATCTATGGTGATAACGCAAAGGCACCACATTTTGTGACCCCAATGTTAGTGCCGTGGCCAGGACCTCCTGCACATCTTCACTGAGATTTACTGCCCCCAGGGATGCTGTGTAATGTCGTACCTGCAAATAGGCGAAATAATCAGTCTGTGGCCACCTGTATTCTTTTTGCAGCTCCTCAAACGGCTTTATCTGTCCGTCTTCATTTAAGAGTTGATAAAGATAGTGTATCTCCTGTTGCCTCCACCTTACAAAGGTCTGCTGCAAAGTTCCCGCTGGAAAATCCGGGTTCAGGTTTAAGGACAGAAATGGAGTGGCCTTCGCTGAGAATCCGTGCCTACGGCACAGCCACCGCCACATTGCCCTCAGTGAGTTAACAAACAGATTCCTCCGTGGACGACTGCCGGATCCTGTTCCGGTCGTATGTAATAGCCAGCTAAGATGTATGTTGGGATGCATGGAGGCCTCTAACCGTACATTTGTGAACTGCTGGCTGCCCACTAGCCAGTCTCTTGCGTGGCGCATGGCACACGCTACAGTAAGATATCTTATATTGAGCAGTCCCATTCCCCCATGTGTTTTTGGCTTATAAATGATGTTTAAAGCAAGCCTGGGACGCCTATTTTTCCAAAAGAATCGCCTTAGCACAGCCTGCAATTTCCTCTCTTCCCGTCCCCCCAGGTATAATGGCAACATTTGAAATTTATAAAGCCATTTGGGCACCACCACCATATTATACAATGCTATTCGCCCCGCAAGAGACAGGGGGCAAGACCCCCACAATCCCAGTAACTGCGCAGTTTCTGCCAACAGGGGGGCCACATTTTTATCATATACCGTGTCCAGCTGAATGGGTATTATAACTCCCAGGTATTTTATTTGCCCTGCGACCCACTGAAATGGAAATGATCCCTTCCACTGCGTTTTTGTGGACTCTGATATTGGTAGTGCCAGAGACTTACTATAATTTAATCTAAATCCCGATAGTACCCCGTAGCTCTGCAGTTCCATCATCAGGTGGCTTACTGATACTTGCGGCTTATCCACTACCAGTAACAAATCATCTGCATATGCTAAGATTTTCAAAATCTCATTTCCCACCTCAATGCCCACTATATCCGGATGTTCTCTTATTACATTTATCAGGGGTTCCAGGGTGATCACAAACAGTAAGGGGGATAACGGGCAACCCTGCCTCGTGCCTCTTTCTATCTTAAATCCTTGTGTTTTCACCCCATTTACCAACAAGCATGCCGTCGGGTCCACATAAAGCATCTGCACTGCGTGGAAATACCATCCCTGCAGGCCCATCCAGTTTAATGTCTCCCACATAAAAGGCCAAAGCACCCTGTCAAAGGCGCGTTCCGCATCTAAGCTTATTACCAAACTCGAGGGTGCCCTGGCAGGGGCTTCTATTAAGGCCGCAATCAACCAACCCACATTCATCACAGATTGCCGCCCACGGACAAATCCTACCTGTTCAGCTCCCACAATAAATGGCAATACCGGCGCCAAACGCTCCGCCAGGACCCGCGACAGTATCTTAACATCTACGTTAATCAACGATATGGGCCTGTACGAGGCTGGATCCAATAAGTCTCGTCCCGGCTTTGGTATTAAGCTTATCATGGCCTCGTTTGCATATTTAGGGAATCTGCCATCCTCCGCGGCCTCTTCATAGAGATTAACTAGGGGCCCCACTATTTGAGCTCTTAAGAGTTTATAAAACTCACTGGAAAAGCCGTCCGGACCGGGCGCCGAGTGTAATTTTAATTTCTGGATCGCTACCCCCACCTCTTTAGTTGTCAAAGGTAAATCTAGTTCTTTTATCTGTGCATCAGTGAGTCTTGGCATGTTGGATCTTAGCAAGTACTCCCGAATTTTCTCTTTAAAATCCCCCTCGGGCTCCCCTTTATATAACTCTTCAAAATGCTTCCTGAATATTTCCGCAATATCTGCTGGGTGGGTGGCAATCCCCCCCGTTCTCCCACGGAGCCGTGTTATGAAATGTGACTTACGGGCTCCTTTTACCAAGCGCGCCAACATCCCCCCAGGTCTGTCTCCAAACCTCTTTAGAGCATATTTCCGCATCACCATGGATCTCATGGTTCGTTCATGGAGTAAGCTGTTTAACTCTGTCCTTGCGTTTATAAAATTTTCAAAAGACACCTGTGTGGGGTCCCTGGTGTACCGCCTTCTCATCATCCTAACCCGCCGTTCTAATTCTATGATTTTCTGCGCTATTTTCCGGTTCCTAAGGCTGGTGTATGCTATCAAGTCCCCCCTGATCACCACCTTTGCGGTCGACCAGAACAGGCCAGGATTATCTGCATGCTGGTTGTTATTTACTGCAAAATCCTCCCATTTGCCTATTAGGAAAGATTTGAACTCGGGTGAAGAGAATAAGTAGGCCGGGAAGCGCCACCCCCTGGGTTCTTGATAGTACGGCTGCATCTCCAGGTCCACCCATATTAACGCATGATCGGATGCCCCTTCTGTGCCTATCTCCGCTTTGAAAGTCTGGGGGAGTAAGTCCTGCGTCATCAAGATATAATCTATTCGTGACTGGGTTCGGTGGGCCCGCGACGTGTGCGTGTAATCATGCTCTTCCTCATGCAAAAGCCTCCACGGGTCCACCAAGCCCAGCGAATCACAGAACTCCGCCAGCAATGTGACCTCATCAGTTCCTCTCACGCCTCTAGGGTTTGACCTATCCAGCTGGATGTCCAGTACCTGATTCATGTCACCCGCAATTATTAAAGGGTCCCTCCCATGTCTCTGGCATTCCGCCATCAATTGGGCATAAAATTTTTTCCCACCTGTTTGTGGTGCATACACTGCCACCAGCGTACGCAGCTGTCCTTGCAGGTTCAGGCTAATTCCCACATAGTGGCCCTCGGCGTCTGCGAACAACATTTTAGCTTTGGCCGCCAAGCTTTTGTGCAGCAAGATTACCTCTCCTCCCCTTCTGCCGCTAGATGGAGACCCAAAAATTTCTCCCACCCAGTGCCGTTTAAGTTTATCCTGCTCCTCCTGTGGCAAGCGCGTTTCCTGGATACAGGCTATATCCACCCCCTGTCTCTTCAAGGTATCTAATATCTTTGTTCTTTTTATCGGGGACGTGATCCCTCCCACGTTCCAGGAGGCTATTCGTATCCCCGTATTGGTCCCTTTAACCATATTCATCGTCTGTAGCCTTCCTTTCAGCTAAATCTGTTCTGACATCCCTCAGGGAGCCCAGCCTCCCCCCTCGGGCTTCTATTACCACCTGGTGTCTTCTCATATTGTATCGAGCAGCATGGTCTCTTTTTCTATAGCTCTGTCTTCTAATTCCCCTCAAATCCTGGGGCTCTAACCTCCCTCTACCCCTTCCCCCCCCCCCCAGCTACTCCCTTCCCCCCTCCCTTCTACCCTCCCTTCTTCCTTGCCCTGTGGCTCCCCTGGTGCCCCGCCCATCACAAAAGGATAGGCTCTAGGGGTTTTCAGTGCTTCCAGGCCCCCGCTCTTACAAGTAACAGTTTCCCTTGCAATTTCACATTGAACATGTTAACAACATCTTACCATAAGCTTTTTAAACCAACTGTTCTGCTCTTTTATAAAGATATCAGACGCCTCCTTCTTCTTGCTCAATATTTTGTCTGTTCCCCTTTATTTCTTGTACACATTGTTGTGCTGTAGAAACATTGTCAAACTGCTTCCATGCTCCATCCATTTTAATCTTCAGTAGTGCCGGGT
This sequence comes from Microcaecilia unicolor, assembly GCF_901765095.1. Taxonomy (NCBI): domain Eukaryota; kingdom Metazoa; phylum Chordata; class Amphibia; order Gymnophiona; family Siphonopidae; genus Microcaecilia; species Microcaecilia unicolor. The sequence goes on along the minus strand of NC_044041.1, from coordinate 124,236,952 downwards.
ACAATAGCATGAATGGAACATGGTGGTCATGGAGTTGCTGTAGGTGTAAATTTTTTCCTCTTCTCCTGCAATGCGGCTGAGTAGTCTTGGAATATTCTGATCTGATGTCCATCATAGCGTACCTCATTTCGTTTTAATCTGTATCCTCGCAGAATTTCTGTTTTGTGCACGTAATTATGCACCTTAATAATTACTGTGCGGGGTGTCCGTCTTCCATCTTGAAATCGTCCTATTCGGTGCGCTCTCTCTAGACAAACTTTCCCCGCATGATCCGATAGCGCAAATTCAGCTGCCAGCCAAGTTTCCAACACAGAGGCAAGCACCCGATCACTGACAGATTCGGGCAGTCCCACCAACCTGAGATTGCCACGCCGCGATCTGTTTTCGATATCATCTAGCTTTGCCGTTAGCGCCTCTACTTTAGCTTCGAGCACGCTTACTTGCCGCGTGGCGGGGCCGATCTCATCTTCCGCTGCAGATACTCTTGCCTCTAGTTCAGTTGTTCTTCTGACTGTATCTGTGAGCAGCGCTTCAAATTCCACGCTCCATTCGCTTAGTTTTTCGAACTTCGGCGCCAGCGCTGCTCCGACCGCCTCTGTTAGCTGCCTTAGTTGTTCTTCTGTGAACTGCACGCTGCCATTTTGCGCCGGGCCTTCTCCCACAGCGCTCACCGCCTTCGCTTTTTCTTTTTCTTTTTTAGCGCTTCTGCTAGCCATATTTGTAGCTGGCGTGCCCAGATATTTTTCCATGTAATCTTCTCTTTCAGGTAAGGTGGTTTTAGATCGTCTTCTTGCAAGTTTACGGATTAATAATTGCTTTGAATGAGCAGGGGCCTCAGAGAGCACAGAATCACGTCCTCTCCGTTCAGAGCATCACGTGACCCCCCACCACCACCTATTTTAAAGACGGTAAGGGCTTCTTCGCTAACCCGGTGGTAACCACTGCGTGATTTCTGCCGGGTAAGCCCCAATGCTACAAATATAAAAAATATTTTTGTCGCGCTGGGGGTGGGAGCTACTGCCCGGCGGTATCCCGATTTGGCACACGACAACCCCGTGATAGCTGTACCACGGCATTGGAAAAGGACCACTTCATTTGCATACAAGTCCAACATAAATCTGGCAGGTGATTTCATTCTAACAAATTGGGTCTTTCTCTAACATCACATTTTTGTCTATTATCATCTTATATAAAGTTATTTCTAGCTGTTGCTCCCAATTGATGGGATTTTCTCCTTGCGGAATTGAGACTTGTATCAAGCTATTTATCTTTCTGCAAACAGCTGAAAACTTGGTTATTTCAAAAGCATTTATGTAGTATGTAACAGCCTGCTAGTTTATGCAGTGTCATTTTTTATTTGTGTTTTTAATGGTTTTTATTAATATGGTCTTTAGATCACATTTTATTGTAAACTGTCCTGAGCTTTTGGTGTTTGATAGTACATACTTTATATATTGTATTGCATTGTATGATAAATAGGTTAATAAGTGGTTGGATACATTGGTTGGATTAGGGATGGATGGATGGCTGAACGAATGAATAAATGCACTGATGAGTGATGGTAGCCACAGTCCTAGGGATTTCCATGATCTGGCACATGATATGCCCTGGTAAAAGGTCTGAAACTGATAGGTGTGCCAGAGTCTGCATTTCACTAGAACCAGTGCATTTTTTCTAGCAAAAAAGGTGTCGGTACTCAAATGCCAGGCCACCCTTCAGGGGTGGGGTGATCACCGAGGGACCCACCCCACAATAGCCAGGCCTCCTGCAACCAGTCACAGAATCCATGACAAGGCAGAATTTGTGTGAGGAGCCTGAGCTCTTTCATTAAAACTTGGGGACCATGGGTCAAATTTAGCAGATAATGGAAAAGGTGCTGGTACTCAGTACCCCCTCAAAAAAGCCCTGAAGAACAATGATTCTCAACCAGTGTGTCACCAAAAATATGACTAATTAGAATGCAAGCCTGTGCTTTACATAACAACTACCTGTGCCTGCAAGCTAGGGAGAGCAGAGACTTGGAGAATCAGGTGCTCGAAACCCCCATTAAGTGATCCCTTTTTCTACTTCTACGTTCAATGATAACTGCTGTCACCAGCCTTAACTAGAAATATTGTAGATTTGCTGTTCATAGGTTCTGGATAGCATATTTTCAGAGATTTGTTACTTTACAGTATCTGGCAGTAGAGGAATTTTGTGGTGTTGTTACTGAGGTGACACCAGAATTTAAATATGTATTTATTTTGCATGACATCTCTAGCTCTGTAAAAGTTTCTTGATGTCGACACTTTGCAACTCTCCATCAGGCTCCCTGATTGTTTGAGTCCTGCTGATTCCGTGGATAAATTGGAAGATAGATGACATTACAAATGCCTAAATGTAGCATTGAATGGATAGATTTGTGAATAACGGAGCAATGAGTTTGTAGATGATCAGATTAATCAATGGGTGTTATAGAACAGAATCAATATTTTGTTGACGTATTATATGGGGAGGAACCTACTGTCTCTTCTTTTTCAGCGATGTTCAGGTGAACGTACACAACCAAAGAATTATAAATTCTTCTGCCAATGTCATGGGCATGATACGAGGTAGCACTGAGCCTGGTAAGTTCTACTAAACTACATCAATTGCCTTTCTTCATTTGAAGAAATTTTGATTCATCAGAGCTAGCCACAAAGACCTTTTTCGCATCGTACTTAGTAAAAAATGCATTTTCTTGAAGTACAGTGGACTTCAATGGGTATCAAATGCTCCCATTCGGGTCTATATCAGTAAGAATCTTGAATACTAGGATACCAAAATTTTGCTGCTCATTAGGGACATCCCTGATCATTAGTGTTGCTAACTGGACTGATATTCCCTGGCCAGGGTTGATTCAGTCCAGGTTTTACCCCATTGCATGAAGGGACTTGTAATTCTGATTTCTAAACTGGATTCCCTTAGAAAAGTAAAACTACAATTCCTTGCATTCAATGGTGTAAACCCAGGCTGGATCAACCCTGTTGGGCAAATCTGGAGAAAGTTGGTAACCTTACTGACCATACATTGTTTTTAATCTTTCATCCTAATGCATGTTGAGACTTGTAGTTCTGCTTCTCAAAGAAAACTGGGACTAGCCCAGCGAGAACTGATTAAATAAGACCAAGTCCAAAAGTGAAAAAGCTAATTACAGCTTAACATCATGGAGTGCCTTTTTTCAGACAGGTATGTTATATATGGCAACCACAGGGACAGCTGGGTCCATGGTGCTATAGACCCCAGTAGCGGGACTGCTGTGATGCTGGAAATCACAAGAATCCTAGGAAAGATGTTGAAGGAAAGTAAGTGGTTTCTGTTCTAGGGGATAAGTTGGGGTTACAGCAGGATGTAAGTTCAAATTCCACTCTGCTGCAGGATGCTCGTGACCTTCTATGGAATAATACACATTCTTTTAGCTATACTGAAGGAGGGTAAATCACTATCTACTCATTTAAATGGATTTGGAAATTGTTCCCTTTATTATCCTATGCTTAATTCCTAATTTCCAGCTCTGCTACTGTCTCTCTGTGCTTAACGTTAGGGCTGAATAACTTTGAGGTTGGTCTTGAAACGAATCTATCTGGGTATGTAAAGACTTACTCAACTCAATTATTAGATCCGGGGTTGTTCCAACGTAACTCCCTAAATTGAGAAAAATGACTTGCAGTCCTACAATTAGGATTCTAATTTTAGGTTCATAAATGCAAAGCAATTTTCAGCTGAAGCTTTAGGCTCTTACATTCAACTGCAAATTTCCCTAAATGTAGGTGGCTGAAACATAGGATCCTAAATGGGACCCTGAGCATTTCTTCAGAATTGACCCCCTTAACGAAAAGCAAAAGTAACATACTAAGTGCCTTTAAAGAAATGATTTTCTAAAGGACTCCAAGCTTCCCAGAACACATGAAGTCTCTTAGGGCTCCCTGTTGCAACTGCTTTGTCCTGGTGGTTTTTACATATTGGCAAGTCAAGGGGGTCCACACCTTCCACAAAAATCAAAAGTCAACACACAAGGGTGGAAGCAAACAGATTCCAAGAAACCAGCCAGCCAAAGAGTAAGAGCATCAAAATAAGTTTATTGAGACCCAACACAGTCCATGTTTCGGCATGCAAGCCTTCTTCAGGGGTCTAAAAATCATAAAAACATAACAACATAAATGCAAAAAACATAAAACGAATGAAATATAAAATATCAAATGAAAAGTATAAAATATAAAATACTGTGGGACATTTAACTTTTTTCTCTCTCTGGGCTTCAAGTCTAAGCCCCGGCTTTGTCATTGATTCTGTGTATAATGTTATCTCCCTGTGCCTCAGGTCTAATCCCCAGCTCTGTCATTCATTCTGTTTACCACTTTATCTCTCTGATCCTCAGCTCTAGTCCCCTGCTCTGTCATGGACTGTGTATCACTTTATCTCTCTGATCCTCAGGTCTAATCCCCGCTTTGTCATAGTAACATAGTAAATGACGGCAGATAAAGACTGGATGGACCGTTATCATTGACTGTCTGTGTATCACTTTATCTCTCTGATCCTCAGGTCTAATCCCCGGCTCTGTCATTGACTCTCTGTGTACCACTTTATCTCCCTATGCCTCAGGTCTAATCCCCAGCTCTGTCATTGATTCTGTTTACCACTTTATCTCTCTGATACAGGTCTAGTCCCCAACTCTGTCACTGACTGTGTTTCACTATCTCTATGATCCTCAGGTCTAATCACCTGGCTCTGTCATTGACTCTCTGTATATCATTTTATCTATGATCCTCATGTCTAAACCCTGTTTTGTCATTGACTCTCTCTATCTGTGTACCACTATATCTCCCTGTGCCACTGGTCTAATCCCCGGCTCTGTCATTCATTCTGTGTACCACTTTATCTCCTTGTGCCATAGGTCTAATCCCTGTCACTGACTCTCTGTGTATCACTTTATCTCTATGATCCTCAGATTAATCCCTGCTTTGTCATTGATTCTGTGTGCCACTTTATCTCCCTGTGCCTCAGGCCTAATTCCTGGCTCTGTCATTGAATCTGTGTATCACTTTATCTCCTTGTGCCTGAGGTTTAATCCCTGCTTTGTCACTGGTTCTGTGACAAAGGTTTTATCTCCCTGTCCCTTAGTTCTAATCTCTGACTCTGTCACTGACTCTGTATAGGTGATTCTGGGTGAGTTACTCTATCTCCCTGTGCTCCATGTCTAATCTCCGTTTCTGTCACTTTCTGTGGATAACTTTAGAGGGGTTACTTTATCTCCTTGTGCCTCAGTTCTAATCCCAGGCTCTGTCGTTGACTCTTTATGTACCACTTTATCTCCTTGTGCCACAGGTCTAATCCCTGGCTCTGTCACTGACTCTCAGTGAGCTACTGTAGGATGAATCACCTTTTCTCTCTATGTCTCAGTTTACTGAACTGTAAACATAGAACAATAACTATAACATTTATTCTCTCCTTTCCCTGTTGGGAAGCTCCTGTTCAGTACTGTATACACATTCCTGCAGTATGAAACTGTGAAATGTCACAGAGGTGGTTTGGAAGGTATCCCTTTGTTAAGTAGAAAGGGTCTTGAAATGAACTGCTCCCCCAACAACATTTCTTATATGTATTTCCAAATAATAAATGTTGCTAATTGCTGTAATTAATGGAACACTGATTCTCCCCCAGACAGATGGAGACCCAGGCGATCAATCATATTTGGCAGCTGGGGGGCGGAGGAGTTTGGTCTGATTGGCTCCACGGAGTTCACCGAGGTGAGTTCTGGAAATCTAATGTTAGTATGTGCAACACAGGGCAGTATCTGCAGAGTACAAGGCACCGTATGAGGCAAACATGGATGCGGTGGCCTAGCTACGGGTGAGCACAGGCCCACCCATTCTTGGCTCAGGCCCACCCAGCTGCAACGCCACACTGCTCTCTTCCCCCTCTCCTCCGCAGCGCCCCAGCATCTGCGCTCCTGTTTCTGAACTCCTTCCCTCCCCAGTGTCAGTACAGGCATGCTCGGCACCTGCTTCGATTCATTTGCACTTTCACCAACCCCACAGGCTTCCATCTGCTGCGTGATCATCTAGCTACACAGCTGAAGTGGCTCCCTGATGATGTCACTGACCTGGCCTTCCAATAGCACAGAAAACTCTAAAGAGGTCTCTGCGCATGCCCTAACCTTCCCGCCACTGATATACAGTATAAACACCGTACACACCCCCTGTCAACTCAGTTTTATTTTGTCTGCAGTTTCATTATGACCAGCTGCGCTTCTAGCTCTTCTCACAAATAATTGAATAGATCTTAGTTAATTTTATTTTTTCGTCTTCTTTTAGTTTGTATTATTTAAAAAAAAAAGATTTTTTTTTTATTTTGAGTTATTTCTCAAAAACCGGGGTTCAAGGATTGTGAATCTCAGCCTTTTTAAGGAACCGCCACATCGGTAAAGAAAAAGGCAAAAACTAGACATATAGTTAAACAAATGAAAATATCATCTATTCCACAATATGCTGCACCTGCAGATTCATAAGTACATAAGTATTGCCATACTGGGAAAGACCAAAGGTCCATCAAGCCCAGCATCCTGTTTCCAACAGTGGCCAATCCAGGTCACAAATACCTGGCAAGATCTCAAAAAAGTACAAAACATTTTATACTGCTTATTCTGTTTCCCCCCTCCCGCTTCTATGCCCAGGGAACAGGATCAGGGTATCCCTCGACATTGGACGAATCTCATGGCGTCATTGGTACTGCCAGGACCATGCAGGCTGCTCATCAGACAAGAGATGAGCTGGCAGCTGATTCGGGCACAGTCACGCTCAGATCAGTGGTAGTGTTGGGACAGCTTAACACCCACTCCGCCGCATCGACCAAAGCACTGGCAGTTCGTCGATGTAGTTGACCTCCTCATCCACTTCTTAGAGCCGATCTCCCTCTTCTTATAGGAAATGCAAACGTCTCTGCTCACACAGAAGACATAGGCATACACACCGCTCCATGTGTGGTGGATGACGTAGATGCTGTTCTTCTCATAGTAGACATTCCTAATCGAGAAAATCTACCCACTCAGCTATATTATTAATAGTTCTTCTGCTGCTACTTTGCAGAAACTGCCTCCTCCAGTTTAGCAAGTTCTTTTGCCATCAGATCCAACCATTGAAGCTGTGTCTGCCAATTGTTTCCAATTAATGGCTCAATTTTTCAAACCCTACAAATTTGGTATTCACCATTCTCCTGAATACCAATGCATCCAGCTGTCAACATAGTATTTATGTGTAAGGCGATAACCTTAGTGATGCCGCTCAGCAACTATGTTTTTGCGCTGAGACCTACACACCAATCTCGTCATCGGTTGGCCACCTCCACCCTACTAACTTCTTATTTAGTGATTTGTACATTACTTAAGTAATTTTATTTTTTCCAAATGCTAAATGCTGTTTAACAAATACTCATCTTATATTAGTCGGCCATAGGGGAAACGTGCTCCGACACGGCACGTGTTTCGCGTTAGCTTCCTCAAGGAGGTCCCCTGACATTAACTTCCATGCAGCCTGCCATTTTGACTAAGGAGCACTATGTCAGCAAGCTGCATGGAAGTTAGACCACTACTAAATGAACTTGGGAAAAATCCACAATTTCGGGAATAACATGTATAGAATGTTTGTACGTTTGGGAAGCTGCCAGGTGCCCTTGACCTGGATTGGCCACTGTCGGGGACAGGATGCTGGGCCTGATGGGCCTTTGGTCTTTTCCCAGTATGGCATTACTTATGTACTTATGTACTTATGTAAGATACTTCAAGCCCAACAGCTATCACCTTGCTGCCTACCATCCTGCAGGGTCTAGAGCTGTGTTCTCAGTTTATGATATGGGCATTTGATAGTTATGAAATGGCAGTGTGTGGTGCGGGCGTGCGGCTATTTCCATAGCTACATGCTGCATGGCTTGGCTATGTTCTTCTGTTTTTGCTGAAGACCCGTTTGATAAAGTGGTGGATCTTCCCTGTTTAGAAGACTTTCTTTTTGGTCCCAAGGTAGCAGAGATGATTGACAATGTTAAAGAAGAATGCACAACACTAGACACCTTGGAGGAAGATCAGTCCAAAAGTTCTAAAACTGCTTATAAACGTCTACCTTATTATCAGTCTAAATCAAGGTTTTCTAATAAATGCTCTTATCCATATCAGAAACCTAACTACCACAATAAGCAGTCTAGACATAAGCATTATCTCTCGACTAAATTTTGGGATAGAAAACAACTTAAAGTTGTTAATCTTCACGAACAAAAGTCAAATCCTAGTTTTTGACATCCCTTTCAACAATGATCTTCCAGTCGGAGGTCGTTTGTCACTTTTCTGCAATGCTTGGAGGATTATAACAACTGACCCATGAGTGCTACAAGTGATAGAACATGGTTATTGGTTACATTCCCATTCGCCCCGCCCAGTTGGCTGCGGTGGCGTTGTCGGGCTACTACTTTCGCCCTCCTGCAGTTTTCAACCTCTCCACCTACCTCAGTCTCACTGCTTCTCATCCTTTGAAGTTCACTCCATCCGTCTATTCCACCCACTGCCACTCAGAGTTGCAGTCATTTACCGCCCCCCTGATAAATCTCTCCCTTCCTTCCTTACCGACTTCGATGCCTGGCTCTCCGTTTTTCTTGAGCCCTCATCCCCATCCCTCATTCTTGGTGACTTCAACATTCACACTGATAACCCATCCGACTCATATGTTTCTCATTTCCTCACTTTTCCTCCTTCAACCTCCAACTGAGCCCCACCACCCCTACTCACAAATCTGGCCACTGTCTTGATCTCGTCCTCTCCTCTACTTGCTCACCCTCCAATTTCTGCGTTTCAGCTCTTCCTATCTCTGACCATCACCTAATCACATTCACACTTCAGCACCCTCCCCCTCAATCTCGCCCAACACTAACTACTACGTCCAGAAATCTCCAGGCTGTTGACCCCCCCCACCTTATCCTCTCGTATCTCTGACCTCCTCCCTTCCATCATGTCCTCCAAATCTGTTGACAAAGCTGTCTCCACTTACAATGCCACTCTCTCCTCTGCTCTAGACACCCTTGCACCATCCATCTCACGTCCCACAAGGCGTACCAATCCCCAGCCCTGGCTGACCCCTTGCACCCGATACCTTCGCTCCTGCACCCATTCGGTTGAACGTCTCTGGAGGAAATCTCGCGCCCATACTGACTTCATTCACTTCAAATTCATGCTATCCTCCTTCCAATCCTCCCTATTCCTCACTAAACAGGACTATTACACCCAACTGACTAATTCCCTCAGCTCTAACCCATGTCGTCTCTTCGCCACCCTCAACTCCCTCCTGAAAGTGCCCTCCGCTCCAACCCCCCCCCCCCCTCACTCTCTCCTCAATCTCTGGCCAACTACTTCCGTGACAAGGTCCAGAAGATCAACCTCGAATTCATCACCAAACCTTCTCCTCCTCTTCATCCTATAACCCACTCTCTCAACCAACCTACCCAGGCCTCCTTCTCCTCTTTTCCTGCTATCACCAAAGAGGAAACCGCCCATCTCCTCTCCTCCTTGAAATCCATCACCTGTTCCTCAGACCCCATCCCCACCAACTTACTTAACACCATCACTCCTACTATCACCCCCACCATCTGTCATATCCTCAACCTCTCTCTCTCCACTGCAACTGTCCCGGACACCTTCAAGCATGCTGTGGTCACACCACTCCTCAAAAAACCATCACTTGACCCTACCTGTCCCTCCAACTACCGCCCAATTTCCCTCCTACCCTTCCTCTCCAAGATACTTGAACGCGCCATTCACAGCCGCTGCATCAATTTTCTCTCCACTCATGACATCCTCGATCCGCTTCAATCCGGCTTTTGCCCCCTACACTCGACAGAAACGGCACTATCTAAGGTCTGCAATGACCTGTTCCTCGCCAAATCCAAAGGTCACTACTCCATCCTCATCCTCCTCGACCTATCCGCCGCTTTTGACACTGTCAATCACAACCTACTTCTTGACACATTGTCCTCCTTTGGGTTCCAGGGCTCTGTCCTCTCCTGCTTCTCCTCTTATCTCTCCCATCGTACCTTCAGAGTATACTCTCATGGTTCGTCCTCCTCCCCTATCCCGCTTTCTGTTGGAGTTCCTCAGGGATCTGTCCTTGGGCCCCTTCTTTTTTCAATCTACACCTCTTCCTTAGGCTCCCTGATCTCTTCTCATGGTTTCCACTATCATCTTTATGCTGACGACACCCAGCTTTATCTCTCCACACCAGAAATCACTGTGGAAACCCAGGCCAAGGTATCGGCCTGCTTATCCGACATTGTTGCCTGGATGTCCAACCGCCACCTGAAACTGAACATGGCCAAGACTGAACTTATTGTTTTCCCACCCAAACCAACTTCTCCTCTCCCTTCACTCTCTATCTCAGTTGATAACACCCTCATCGTCCCCGTCTCATCTGCCCGCAACCTCGGTCATCTTCGACTCCTCCCTCTCCTTCTCTACGCATATCCAGCAGATAGCCAAGACCTGTCGCTTCTTCCTCTATAACATTAGCAAAATTCGCCCCTTCCTTTCCGAGCACACCACCCAAACTCTCATCTACTCTCTCATTACCTCTCGCCTTGACTACTGCAACCTACTCCTCACCGGCCTCCCACTTAGCCATCTATCCCTCCTTCAGTCCATTCAGAACTCTGCCGCACGTCTTATCTTCCGCCTTAATCGATACACTCATATCACCCCTCTCCTCAAGTCACTTCACTGGCTTCCGATCAGATACAGCTTACAGTTCAAGCTTCTCCTACTCACCTACAAATGCACTCGATCTGCAGCCCCTCCTTACCTCTCTACCCTCATCTCCCCTACGTCCCTACCCGTAACCTCCACTCTCAAGACAAATCCCTCCTTTCAGTACCCTTCTCCACCACCGCCAACTCTAGGCTTCGCCCTTTCTGCCTCGCCTCACCCCATGCTTGGAACAAACTCCCTGAGCCCATACGCCGGGCCCCCTCCCTACCCATCTTCAAATCATTGCTCAAAGCCCACCTCTTCAATGTCACCTTCGGCACCTAATCACTACACCTCTTCTCAGGAAATCTCAACTACCCCAACTTGACATTTTGTCCTTTAGATTGTAAGCTCTTCTGAGCAGAGACCGTCCTTATTCGTTAATTTGTACAGCACTGCGTAACCCTAGTAGCGCTCTAGAAATGTTAAGTAGTAGTAGTAGTAGTATTTTCATCATTGCCCACCAACCAATGGTCCAGCAAAATGAGGAAAGCTAGATGCTCATTCACTTCTTCTGCAACTGAAAGTGAACAGGTTGTTGCAAGCTCAAGCAATCAAATTGGTACCCCCAGACCAGAAAGGAAGCGGATTCTATTCCAGGCACTTCCTCATACCAAAAAAAGTTGGAGGGATTTCAAACCATCCTAGACCTCAGGCTAATCAACAGATTCATCATGAAAGAGAAATTCTGCATGTGTACTCTCATGAACATTCTGCCAAGGAGCTTGGATAGTGTCTTTAGACTTCAAAGATGCTTATCTGCATATCCCAATACATCCAGATTCACACCAGTACCTTTGTTTCACAGTGCAAAATGTTCATTATCTGTACAAAGTTCTCCCATTCAGTCTCACTGTCGCACCCAGAGTCTTCACCAAATGTGTAATTGCAGTGATAGCCCACCGTCATCAGCAAGGTAACATAATTTTTCTTTATCCAGACTACTGGCTTATCATCGGTTGCACTCCACAAATTGTCCTCCAAGCACTGCAGATGACAATCAACCTTCTCAATTCACTGGGTTTCCTCATCAACACAGGAAAGTCACTTTTGCAACCCACACAACAATTGGAGTTTATAAGGGTGTTACTGATCATACCAATAGCTCTGGCATGCTTACCCCTACCCAGAGTGCATACTCTCATACAGGTGGCTCAGGATTGATGAGAGTTCAATCAACAACAGCTAGAACAATGCTGGTTTTATTGGGTCACATGGCTGCAATGGTGCATGCCCTTCCCCAAGCAAGGTTAAGAATGCGTCCCTTCCAGTGGTATTTGAGAGCTCATTGGTGATAATATCACCAATCACTCTCCACAAAAATAGCAGTGACTGCTTACATCAAACCATATCTGATATGGTGGACTTGTCAACATCACCTTACCGAAGGAGCTCCTTTTCAGTTTCCAAAACCAACAGTAGTTTTGACAATGGATGCTTCCAAGATGGGATGGGGTGCACACTGACAGAACCAATTGACTCAAGGAGTGTGGTCTCTGGCAGAGAAGAATCACAGCATCAATCTCCTAGAACTCAGAGCCATCCATCTGGCAAAAATAGCTTTCCAGCATCTTCTCACCAATCAGATCATTCATGTCCAAACAGACAACCAAGTAGCTATGTACTATGTCAACAAGCAAGGAGGAGTGGGATCTCATCTCTTGTGCCAAGAAGTGATCTAGCTCTGGCATCTGACTTATCTGCCAGGTCATCTAAATTTGCTGGCAGATTCACTCAGCCGCATGTTACAGCCACATGAATGGTCGCTGAAGATCACAATTACGCGAGACCTTTTCAGTAAATGGGATTTTCCTGCAATAGACCTCTTAGTGTCCCCTCAGAGCAAGAAGTGTCAAAGATATTGAAGTGGCCCAGTCGTAACAGACTAGCGTCAGATGCGTTCCTCATCAGATGGGATCAGGAACTCCTTTACTCTTATCCTTCAATTCCTCTCATTGCAAGAACTTTACAAAAAGTGATGCCAACTCAGCTCGGATGATTCTTATTGCTCATCACTGGCCGAGACAACCATGGTTCCTGATACTTCTGTCTCTCGTCCAAAGTCCCCCAATCTGTTTACCATTAGTACCACATCTCATTACTCAAAACAACAGCAGCCTTTGTCATCCCAATCTGCATGGCTTATCTGGAAAAAGTAGACAGCTCTAATCTATTTTCTTCAAGTACTTATGGCAGCTTGTAAGGACTCCACATGACAGTCATATGCTTCTAAATGGCACTGTTTTTGTTTTATGGTGTACAAAGAAGTTTTATCAACCAAATACATGTTCCATATCTTGAATTCTTGACTATCTCCTACATCTTTCAGATACAAGCTTATCATATTCTTCCATCAAAGCTCATTTGGCAGCATTGAATGTACTACTTGATTCAGTGGAGGATTTTACACTTATTAGATAACCCATATCAAAGAGAGTTATAAAAGGTTTGCAACAATGTAGACCACCAATACAACCTCCGATAACAGCTTGGGATCTCAACCTTGTTTTAGAAGTTCTTATGAATCCTCCATTTGAACCTCTGGAGTCAGCTACTTTTAAGCATCTTTCATGGAAGACTTTGTTTTTAATCACAATTACTTCTGCACGTAGAATAGGGGAGATACAAGCCCTGGTGCATAACTCTCCATTCTTACAGATCCTTCATGATAAAGTACAGCTCCGAACACACCCTAAGTTTCTGCTGAAGGTGGTGTCACCTTTCCATCTCAATCAAACTATTGTGCTACCCGTATTGTATCCTCCCCCTCACTGCTCTGACCAAGACAAGAGATTTCACACACTTGACTGTGCTAGAGCTCTGAGAAATATTTGCAAAAGACAAAATTTCCTGATAGTCCTTCACAGATTTTCCTCTTGTTACAATCAGTTCATCAGCCAAAATCAATAATCAAAAACCACATTATCTCAATGGATAGCAAACTGCATTACTTATTGCTACCAGCAGACGTTTAGATCACAAACTGATACCATTCCACATGTCACGGCCACTTCTACAGCACTTCTTCAATGTGCAACCCTTTGGATATCTGTCGAGCTGCTATGTGGTCATCGATGCACACTTTTATGAAGCATTATTGCATAGATGATGCACAGCAGCTGACTCGTTGTTTGGATAATTGGTCCTATTTTCATCTTTGTGAGGCACCAACTCACCACCTCCACTAACTCAGGTAATAGTTAAATACCTTACATATGTGTTTGTACTTAACTGTTACTATGTTTATTTCTTTAGCTTGGGAGCTATAAGTTGCTTACCTATAACAGTAGTTCTCCTTGGATAGTTGATTATCTAGCCACACAGACTCACCCTCCCACTCTGAGTTGTTGCCAGCTTGAGTATTAACTGAGTTGACAGGAGGTGTGTACGGTATTTATACTGTAAACTAGTGATGGGAAGGTTAGGGCATGCGCAGAGAGCTCTTTACTTTTTTTTTGTGCTGTTGGAATGCCGAGTCAGTGATGTCACCAGGGAGTCACTCCAGCTGTGTGGCTAGATGATCAACTGTCCAAGGAGAACTACCGTTACAGGTAAGCAACTTCTTTTTCTACCAGACAGGAAACAGGCAATGACCTCAGCAAGGGTGGGACATGGCAGATGGAAGCCTGCAGGGACGGCACAAGCAGCGGGAATGAATCGCTGCGGGCGCCGAGAATGCCTGTACTGACACCGAGGAGGGACAGGGTTCAGAGACAGGATTGCAGATGCTGGGATGCTGCGGAGGAGAGGGAGAAGATGAGGGCTAGGTGAAAAAAATAATCTGTGTTCTTAAAAAATAGCTCCCGGAAGATATTTATGGTGTGGTGTGGTGTGGTGTGGTGCGGTATGGTGCGGTGTGTGTATGTGTGTGTGTGTGGGGGGGCAGCACGTGCACGTGCACGTGGCAGGGAGGGCCCATTCAATGTATGTCTGGGTCCATCCAGAATATCAAGTCTGGCTATGCCTCTGCATGGATGACCTGCCATCACGATTGCTCTGTACCTTTACACAGTTAGGAAACAGACCGTGGCATGCTTAGCATTTCTTTGGCCTTCATAGAAGTTTTCCAGCTGATGCAAGTCCAGCAAATTAAGTCCCATCTTGACTTTCAGGTACTTGCTTTGCACTGAAGGTTTCATACACTTGCAATCAGGGGTGTACCACAGCTCATGGGGTGCAAGCCAGTGCTACAAGCCTCTGCCTCAGCTCCCCCATAAGTTGTTCAGTCCACTTGCATCAGACTGCAGAGCTCAGAGTTGAGGGGAAAGTGTTCCTTGCAGCTACATGACTATTGGTCCTCTTTCCTTTCCCCCCAAAAAGAACGAAAAACAGGCACCTCTCTGAGAAAACCATTAAGCCATTCCCAGACAGTCTGCTAAACAAACCTCTTCCACCCCTTCCAGGAATATTACAGTAAACTTCGAGATAGAACAGTTGCCTACATCAACGTGGACATCTCTGTCTTTGGTGAGTGTGATGTATTTCCTTCTTCTCTCTTTTCTCTGTCCTCCTCTCTCTCCTCTTTCCCACACCATATCTCTCTCATGCGCTCTCTCAGAAGACTTGGGTTAGGGGGAGTAGAAGGGGAAGAATGGTGAGACTGCAGAAAGAAAACAAGAGAGGGAAAAGAGAAGCAGAATGGGAGTGAATCCATAAGTAGGGGAGAGAGAGTGAGGGTGACTGTGGCATCCAAGCCATATTGTTCTGTGCTGTCACTGAGAGGGACCTCTCTGCCAGCTGCCACTTCTAACAGATACATTCCTTTTCTGCTTTCAGCCAATGCGACTCTGAGAGCTCAGGGGACACCCTCTGTACAGAACGTAATATTCACTGCAGCCAAACAGGTAAAAACCCAACTCATAGAACAGAGACCAGTAAATACCCGTCTTGTACAGCAGACATAATTAGAGACAGTAGAGATCAATAAATACCCAGCTCATATGGCAAAGATCTGTAAACACCCACCTCATACTGTAGAGATCATCCACCTCATACAGTGTAGATCCCCGTCTCTTAGCAGAGATCAGTGAACACCTGCCCCATGCAGCAGAGATTGGTAAACACTTGCCTTGTACAACTGAGATATGGCATAAAGATACAGACATATTTCCCATCATTTTGGGTGCCACAAGCTTGATCAAAAAAACCCTCCAAGCACAGCTGCATAAGCTGCCTATACATGTTACATTTTATGAACACCAGAAAGAAGCTCTTTTTGGTACTATATAAGTACTACGACGAGCGTTAGCAGTAAATTTGAGAGACTGAAATCATACTCCACACACCCTCGCTTAGGAGTGAGGTTCATTCCTGTCATGGTATGCGCAAAACTAACCCATTTGGAGAAATTGCTCCCAGAGATCAGTAATTATCCATTTTATACTGCAGAGATCGGTAAATACTTGCCTTATACTCAGAGATCATTAAACAGCCATCTGGTACAGCACCAATAGGTCATTGCATATGTTGTTTGTACATATTAATCTCAATAAATAAATAAATAACTTTCACTCCATGAACTCCAGAAGGAAGCTCTCACTGGCACAGTACATGTAATATGACAAGAACTGGCAATAAACTAGAGAAACATTCTTTCTTTCAGGTCAAGGTTCCTACGGACTTGTCCACTACAGTGTATGACAACTGGATACGTTATTTCAACAGGACCAGCTCACTCCATGGACTGGTACCAAGGTACTACTACTACTACTACTACTATAAATCACTTTTATAGCACTACCAGTCGTAAGCAGCGCTTTACAATTGAACATGAAGAAGAAAGACAGTCCCTGCTCAAAAGAGCTTACAATCTAAATCAGGACAAACAGACAGGACAAAAAAGGATAAGGGAAGGACAGACAGAAGGACACATAAGGATAAGATAAAAGTTATAAGTCAGGAGTCGAAAGCAGCATCAAACAGGTAAGCCTTTAGCCCGGATTTGAAGGCTGCAACGGATGGTGCTAGACGCTCAGGAAGCGTATTCCAGAAATAAGGTGCGGCACGATAGAAGGAGCGGAGTCTAGAGTTAGCGATGGAGGAGAAGGGTGTAATTAGGAAAGATTTGCCCAGTGAACGGAGTTTTAGGGAAGGAGTGTAGGGAGAGATGAGGGTGGAGAGGTAGTGAGGGTGAGTCCTTCCTTGGATATCCTGCCACAAATACAACACCCTAGCTGCAGGAAGTGCCAGGGTTTAAAGTCTATCCCCTTTCATCTTCATCCTATGCCCCCTCACTCCAGAGTTTCCTTTCAATTGATAAAGACTCGCCTCCTGTGCATTTATGCTGCATAGATATTTAAATGTCTGTAACTTGATTCTCATACTCTGCTAGCTGGGCTCCCTTTCCAACTCAGAGACAAACCCAGGCCAAATTTCTTCACTGTGTCACAGGGGACCACACACACACACCGCACTCACAGTTCCAGTTCGCCAGCAGTCAAGCTTGGGAGTGGGTCAATGGTCCAGAATAGAGATCCAGGGCATTGAGAGTTTAGCAGAGTTTTATGAATGGTCCTCTTTTCTCAGTTTGGGAGCAAATGTTTTTACTTTATTACCAAGAATCACGCTGCACTCCAGGAGTTTTATAGAATGCAAAATAACTTTACTGAAAACTACTGCAGCTGGCGGGTAAACACTTCAGAACTCTTTATATGCACAATTCCATTCAAGACCATTTGTGGTGATCTTAGCTACTCTTCTTCACTCTTAGGGTAGTTCCCAGCTGCACGTATTTACACCATCTCCTGTCCTTTACCTATCCTGTTGTGTCCGTAATAACCCCAAGGCTGCTCCTCTTACTCCTGATATCAATCCAACTCCTTCAGGCACAGAATCTTTAGGCTGTCCTTCTTCCAGTAGTGCACCTTGCAGGGCTGCACTCTGGCCTTGAACAGGCTTCCCCTGCTCTGGATCCGGCTTACAGGCTAGATTCCCCTTCTCCACCTGAAGCTGTGTCTTTCTCTCAGTTGCCACTTTTAAGTGGCCGCAGCTACTCTTTTGCTCAGCCTAAATTTATTTCTTTCACTCCAGGATCCCCCAATACTCCCAAGGGCCCTGGCAGGGGTACATGCAACCAAAGACCTCATGTACCTCACCTCAATCCTTTTTATTATTTTTCAAACTCCACCCCTGCTGTCACTCACTACAGGGGAACCATTTTGTCTCTGCAGCTTCTCTGCCAACTTTGGCAAGCCTCCCAAACTCACGCACCACTGGCAGGGACTTCCCTCCCCCCAGGGCCTCTGGAAAAATCTGTCACTGCAGTTTTAGTAATACCCATATCATGGGGTATTACATGTCTCTATCATATCTCCCCTCTCCCACCTTTCTTCCAAAGTATACATTTGAGATCTTTAAGTCAGTCCCTATACATTTTATGACAAAGACCACTGACTAGTTTAATAGCCACCCTCTGGATCAACTCCAGATTTCACAGTTGTACACACTATTCTGAATGAGGTTTCACCAGAGTCTTATACAGGGGCATCATCACCAACTTTTTCCTACTGGCCATTCCTCTCCCTAGGCACATAAACATCTTTCTAGCTTTCGCCTTCAACTCTTCTACCTGTTTGGCCATTTTAAGATCATCACATATGATCACACTCACGTTTTGCTCCTCTTTCGTGCACAAAAGTTCTTCACCCCCTAAACTGTACCGCTCCCTCTGTTTTTGCAGCCCAAATGCATGAACCTGCATTTTTAGCATTAAATCTAAGCTGCCAAATTCCAGACCATTCCTCTAGCTTCACTAAGTCCTTCTTCATGTTATCCACATCATAAGGGGATTGCAGGTTTTGGTATCATCTGCAAAAAGGCAAACCTTACCAGACAGCCCTTCAGCTCACAAAAATGTTAAAAAGAGCTGGCACACCACTGATAACATCCTTTTCCTCAGAATGAACTCCATTTACCACTACCCTGTCACTGTCTACTCAACTAGTTCCTAACCCAGTTGGTCACTTTAGGGCCCATACCGAGGGCACTCAGTTTATTTGTCATCTATGCGGAACAGAATCAAAGGCTTTGCTATAATCTAAATATACCACATCTAGCGCTATCTGGTCACCCAGTCAAAGAAATTAATTAGATTTGCCTGACAAGACCTACCTCTTGTGAAACCATGTTGTCTTCAAAAACCTTACTATTCTCTGTTTTAAAAGCGCTTCCCTTAATGTAACCACAGAAGCCAGATTTACTGGTCTATAGACCTACCAACCAGAAACACAACAAGATCAACCCGAACATACCTAAATGTCCACCACCTAAGCTGCAAAGGACTCAGATACAAATCAACCTATGCATCCTGCTTCTCTTATATAAGCACGCAACTATGGAACGCGCTACCAATAGCCGTGAAAACAACATATGACCACCTAAACTTCCGGAAACTCTTAAAGACTAACCTGTTCGAAAAGGCATACCCTAACGATCCAACCTAAATACCTTAACCCCGCAACACAACAATATAAAAGTTCGTACTGGACATAACCCAACTCTTCCTTCTTATGACCCCTAATGTGTCTATCACACTGTTCACTACTCTACCATAACCTCACTTTGTATTGTCCCTACCAGTATTGGTGATCGCCTCTACTGCACTATGTAAGCCACATTGAGCCTGCAAATAGGTGGGAAATGTGGGATACAAATGTAACAAATAAATAAAATAGTTCCCAACCTCTTCTTTACTTCCGCTTTTATAGAGAGGGAACACATCTGCTCTTCTACAGTCCTCCAGGACCACTCCCAACTACAGACACATTGAAAAAGTCAGCCAGCAGAGCTGCTAGAACTTCCCTAAGTTCCTTCAGTACCCATCTGGTCCTATCGCTTTGTCCACCTTTAGTTTAGCCAGCTCCTCACGAACATAGTCTTCTGAAAATCATTCAGGGACTAACACCCCTCCATTCCTATTTGTGTTTGTCTTCTGAGTTCCTGCTTGTGGCCCTTCAGCTGTAAACACAGAACAGAAATATTTGTTGAACAATTCTGCCTTATCTATATCAACTTCTACATAGTCTTTCCCTTCATCTTTGAGTCTCACAATGCCACTTGTGCACTTCTTCCTATCACTAACATGTCTAAAATATGTTTCCCCCCCACTCCCATTTTACTATATTGCCTATTTTTCTTTCATATGCATCTTTGATTCCCTGACTACTCTACCAGCTTCTCTAGATATTGTTGCCTGTCTTCCTCTTTTTTGCGATCTCTTGTAGTTTATAAAGGCTAACCTCTTTTTCCATACTTTTTCAGCTACTACTTATGAGAACCAAAGCAGCCTCCTTTTCCTCTTACTTTTATTTACGCTCCTTACAAAAAAGGTTTTGTGGCCCTTACAACAGCTCCTTTCAGTTTTGCCCACTGCTTTCCAACTTCTTCCAGATGTTCCCATCCAGATAGCAATTCCTCATCTGAATAAAGTTAGTTTGTTTGAAGCCTAGAACCATCACTTTTGAATGAACCCTCTCCACACCTACCTTAATATTAAACCACACTGGATGCTAGACGATCACCTACTATAACATCAGAAACACTTTCCCTATTAGTAAGCACTAAGTCCAGTATGCCCCATTCCGCATGGGTTCCATTACCAACTGCTAGAATAGTTTCCCCTTGAACTGCTATGGATTTACAGCCTGCCTCACTGACACAGACTACCCAATAATTACTGTGGATTCTTTTGGATTTATATCCAAGTAAATGAGACCTTTATTAGAGGAGCTAAATTCTACAATGATTAGGATATATACAATGGTTAAGACATCTAATATAATAATTCGCACCTCCAACGTTCTGAAGCTGACTCCGTGGCAGCGTGGCAGTGAAGCTGTGTAGTGTTCCTGGGGTTCGTAATCGCCCCGCCCTCGCGACGTCAGAAGGAGAAGGGACCAACCGCAGGCAATCGCACTCGCTCTCACTGCCCCGCCCTCGGAGGGAAGGGAAGGCTGCATAGCAACCCGCAAACAAACATTACTCCATCCCGAACAGCCCTGATCCCCTGCCCCCCCTCCAGCCACCCAGCGATTCTCCTCTGTCCCCTGCCCCCCTCCAGCCACCCAGCGATTCTCCACGCTCCCCTGCCCCCCCTCCAGCCACCCAGTGATTCATCTCGCTCTCTTGATTACCTCTGTCGAAGCGGCTGCGTCATTGAAAGCCCTGCCCATCTCCAGCCTTCGAGTTCATTCCCTCAGAGTCCCGCCTTCTGACATCATTTCCTCTTTCCGCGAGGGCGGGACTCTGAGGGAACGAACTCGAAGGGAAGGCTACAGACAGGCAGGGCTTTCAGTGGCACGGCCGCTTCGACATTTTGAAAACGGAGATTTCAAGATTAAAACCAGCATAACGCACAGTTCCTGATCAAGCCGTTTGAGAGTGAAACGGAGGCCCCCCATCGAACTTCAAAGACTACATGCTGGGTGACTGGGTCCTGATTGCTTGACCATAAAAGTTAAGCGCTTCTTTAAATGAAGTTTCATTCGAGCACATTTAGTCTAGCAGTACTTTGCCATTGCCAATCCAGTGCTTCAAAAGCACAAGTAAGAGTTTTTGCCCTATGATAGAAACTAAACACTGTTTTAAACCTAAGACTGAGTGTCATGGGTTTCTGAGGGCTTTTCTCTTTAATAAAAAATATAATTATATATGAGCTACTGTGAAAGTATTAGAGCTAGAGCTTGTATTTTCTTGTACTATCCGGATAGTGCCTTGATGGTCCTGGGTGTAGCCAAAGTTATCTGGTTAGCAAGGATATTCAGCCCACTAAATGGATAACTATCCAGGTAAAAGATTGTCCTAACTTTATCCGATTAGTGGCTTGAATATCATCATCAATCTGCTAGTGCTGCTGGTCAGTACTGAAACCAGATATTCAGCACTGGTTGATATGCGGGTTCCGGCCCTGAATATCCAATTTCATTTTAACTGCAGCAGCCAGTGTTTAAAAAGTGTTGGCTGCTGCAGTTAAATAACAGGAAGTATATGGATAATGCCATATCTGTATCTGTATAGTTCCTGGGCCAAGATGTTGGGGCAGAATGTGAGCAGTAATGCTGAACTATTCACATAACAACAATATCTAGCTCTTCTATATGTAACTATGTGGCTTACTGTAGACCTGCTAAAATCCACAACCCAAAAAAAGGCTTGCGAATTTCACGCCCACACTTAAGTCTCCATATAGCTACCGATGGCCACCATTCTACTACTACTACTACTATAAATCATTTCTATAGCGCTACCAGTCGTGCGCAGCGCTTCACAATTGAACATGAAGAAAAGACAGTCCCTGCTCAAAAGAGCTTACAATCTAAATCAGGACAGACAGACAGGACCAATAAGGATAAGGGTAGGACAGACAGAAGGACACATAGGGAAAGGGACTGTTGAAGAGAGGAAGACAAGATAAAGGTTACGAGCAAGTGACAAGTTAGGAGTTAAAAGCAGCATCAAACAGGTAGGCCTTTAGCCCGGATTTGAAGGCGGCCAGGAATGGAGCTAGACGTAACGGCTCAGGAAGCCTATTTTAGGCATAAAGTGCGGCGAGATAAAAGGATCGGAGTCTGGAGTTAGCGATGGAGGAGAAGGGTGCAATTAGGAGAGATTTGCCTAGTGAACGGAGTTCCTGGGAAGGAGTGTAGGGAGAGATGAAGGTGGAGAGGTAGTGAAGGGCTGCAGAGTGAATGCACTTATACGTCACTAAGAGGAGCTTGAATTTTATACGGAAAAGGATAGAGAGCCAGTGAAGTGACTTCAGGAGAGGGCTGATATGGGCATAATGACTTTGGTGAAATATTAGTCATGCAGCAGAATTTTGAACAGATTGAAGAGGAGAGAGGTGGCTGAATGGAAGACCTGTGAGAAGCAAGTTGCAGTAATCTAAGCGAGAGGTGATGAGAGTGTGGATGAGGGTTCTGATAGAGTGTTCAGAAAGGAGAGGGCGAATTTTGGCGATATTATAAAGGAAGAAATGACAGGTTTTAGCAATCTGTTGAATATGTGTAGAGAAGGAGAGGGAGGAGTCGAAGATGACCCTAAGGTTACGAGCAGATGAGACAGGAAGAATGAGCGTGTTGTCGACAGAAATAGAGAATGGGGGAAGAGGAGAGGTTGGTTTAGGTGGGAAGATAATGAGCTCAGTTTTGGACATATTGAGCTTCAGGTGGCGGTGAGACATCCAGGTAGCAATTCTCCATGTGTATTCGGAGCCACTGCCTATCTGTGTTGTGGTGCTGAATACACATAGATTTTTTTAAGATGCCACAGCAACCCTTTAAAAAATATGGTGACCATTACAATGATACTGGTACTGGTACTGATCTGCTCTAGAAGTCTGACTAGTCTTATAAAGCAACTTCATCATCTTTGACAATAAGACATAATGGGGGCATTCTGGATTTCTTGTGTGTGTCTGCACTGTGATTCCCAGCCTATATCTGCTCAACTTAATCTATTTTTCTTGCCTATTTGTCTACTGCAGAGCACAAACAGATCACAAAGCTCTGGATGTCTTTTTTGTTGTTTTTCCCCACTACACTCCACAGTATCTGATGTCATTAGATGACATTGGATGATATCAGCAGTCTGTATCTGATTGACCTGTGACAAATTCAATCTATTGCTCTGTCCTTTGTTCTTGTTTCTCTCCTTGACAGCTTAGGGACCTTGGGGGCTGGCAGCGACTATGCCGCTTTCATCCATTACCTGGGCATCACCTCCATGGACCTCGCCTACACATATGACCGGGTGAGACATAGCACTACTGCTCTCTGTTAGTCAGTTTCAAACTGTTTGACAAATAACCTCTGCTGGGCTACTGCAAAACTTCCCAAACTACTTACTACTACTACTACTTAACATTTCTAGAGCGCTGCTAGGGTTATGCAGCACTGTATAGTTTAACAAAGAAGGACAGTCCCTGCTCGAAGGAGCTTACAATCTAAAGGACAAAATGTCAAGTTGGGGCAGTCTAGATTTCCTGAATAGAGGTATGGTGGTTAGGTGCTGAAAGCGACATTGAAGAGGTGGGCTTTGAGCAAGGATTTGAAGATGGGCAGGGAGGGGGCCTGGTGAATGGGCTCAGGGAGTTTATTCCAAGCATGGGGTGAGGCGAGGCAGAAAGGGCGGAGTCTGGAGTTGGCGGTGGTGGAGAAGGGTACTGAAAGGAGGGATTCGTCTTGAGAGCGGAGGTTACGGGTAGGAACGTAGGGGGAGATGAGGGTAGAGAGGTAGGGAGGGGCTGCAGATCGAGTGCATTTGTAGGTTAGTAGGAGAAGCTTGAACTGTATGCGGTACCTAATTGGAAGCCAGTGCAGTGACTTGAGGAGAGGGGTGATATGAGTATATCGGACCAGGCAGAAGATAAGACATGCAGCAGAGTTCTGAATGGACTGAAGGGGGGATAGATGGCTAAGTGGGAGGCCAGTGAGGAGTAGGTTGCAGTAGTCAAGGCGAGAGGTAATGAGAGAGTCCTGGGTACCTCACAATGAATATGTATGAGATTAATTTGCATGCACTGGACTCATTCATATTCATTGTCAATAGGCGGAAAAACTTTCTGGCTGTGGGGTACCATTTGCTGTCATTCACAGTTACTCACCCTTCTTCCGGTCATTAACTGGAGGCCATACACCAAGGCTTCTGGAATCATGGGCCCTATCTGTGCAGACTGAGTGGCACATCCTGTATCTGCTGCATACACAGCCTCCTCAGCTATAGTGAACCTGAGGAGCATAAGGCTTGACCCAAGAATAGAACCCAGGCCCTGTCATTGAGTGCCTGGGCCAATCCTGATTAGGTTTGGATTGAAATTCTTAAATGATATTGGGATGAATATTCTTAGGCCTGAAAAAGTGCCTAGGGACTTTAATGTCCAACAAGCAGCCAGGCCCTTAGTTTATGTTTATGGTTTAATAAAACTTAAAATATCACCTTTCAAATAAAAATCAAAGCAGTTCACAATTAAAAACTATTTTTAAAAAAGATAATAAGAAAAGAACTAAAATAATTAACAGGAAAGGGATAGGGAAAATAAAAACACATTTCCAGAAATAGGAAGAAAACGCCCACAAATCTCATCTGGTCTGTCAAGTCAAGCCCCGGCCCTCCCAGGAAATGCTCGAGTAAAGAGGTGGTTCTTTACTAAAGATCTAAATCTGGGCTAAGATTGTTTCGAATGAATCTCTGAGGGAAGGGAATTCCAGAGAGATGGGGCAATAGAGCAAAATGCTGAATGGCGGGTTGATTCCACTCATGATCAGTGAACAGCTGGGGGGGGGGGGGGGGGGTTAGACGATGTGCAGATAGGGAGAGCATTGAGTGGGAAGGAATATGGGGGAAAATAAGGGAGGAGAGAGAGAATGGAATACCTGTGTACAAAACCTTGTTTGCCTATATAAATATCTTATGTTGAATGCGGTGAAAGATGGGTAACTGCTTGAATAGCGGAGTAATGTGATCAAATTTTCAGAGATAGGAAAGGACACAAATTGCTGTATTTTGGACCATTTGGAATTTTTTAAAGAGAAACTTGTGGCAAACCTGCATAGACAATATTGCAACAATCCAGTTTTGAAACTACTAGAGAATATAAAAGGGTGACACATGAGCTATCTTCTAAATAAGGTGGAATGAATGAATAACTGAGTGAAAGCAAGACTGGGTGACTTTAGAAATATGACTTTCAAATATTAAGGAAGAGTCAAGAGTTACGCCAAGATATTTCAGGGAATTGACTTATGTCAGGGGTGAAACATGGAGGATAAGAACTAGAGAATGACATGGGAACAAAGTTTGTCCCCATCCCCACACTGTCCCTGCACACTCAAACTCCACCGTGCTAGTTCCATCACTTGCGATAAAATAGAATTGCTTGCTTTTTCTATGAATGAGATTTTGTACTGTTGTGGGGACAGGATGAGGGTGGGGACAAATTTTGTTCCCATATCATTCTCTAATAGTAACATTAACCAGAGAGCAGGAATGGCCTGTAATCCAAAAGCTACAGTTTTTTCTTGGTTTTGAACAAGACAATTGGTTGCTAGCCAATCAGCTACCAAATCCAAGATTGGTGATATCCAGATTGTACAGATCTTGTTCTGATACCAAAAAAATATCATCTGCATAAATATGAGCCTTGATAGTAAATTACTGACTGAGAGTATATAGTAGAATTGGAAAAGGTACAGCGAAGGGCGACGAAAATGATAGTGGGGATGGGACGACTTTCCTATGAAGAGAGGCTGAGAAGGCTAGGGCTTTTCAGCTTGGAGAAGAGACGGCTGAGGGGAGATATGATAGAAGTGTATAAAATAATGAGTGGAATGGATCGGGTGGATGTGAAGCGACTGTTCACGCTATCCAAAAATACTAGGACTAGAGGGCATGAGTTGAAGCTACAGTGTGGTAAATTTAAAACGAATCGGAGAAAATTTTTCTTCACCCAACGTGTAATTAGACTCTGGAATTCGTTGCCGGAGAACATGGTACGGGCGGTTAGCTTGACGGAGTTTAAAAAGGGGTTAGATAGATTCCTAAAGGACAAGTCCATAGACCGCTATTAAATGGACTTGGAAAAATTCCGCATTTTTAGGTATAACTTGTCTGGAATGTTTTTACTTTTGGGGAGCGTGCCAGGTGCCCTTGACCTGGATTGGCCACTGTCGGTGACAGGATGCTGGGCTAGATGGACCTTTGGTCTTTCCCAGTATGGCACTACTTATGTACTTATGTAGAGTGGCTAAAGGAATAAGAAACAAATTAAATAAAATGGGGGGGGGGGGGGGGGGGGAAGGGACCTTTGTGGAATTCAAAAGATCACACCCTCAGTAGCACTCTGCCCCTTAACGTCGGATTGGGGCATTCATTCAGTGGGGGTTAAAACTCTACCCCAATCACTATTGAAGCATTGAACAAAGTAGTTTTTGGATATAAATGCATATTTATCCATATAAAACTACATTCTGATTATTGCTTTCTGTCATTGCAGGTAAAAATACAGTGTGTACACTTTTGGGCTTATTTTCAAAACAGAAAAACATCCAAAAAGCGGCACAAGCTGGCAGATGGATATTTTTCTTGCAAAAATGTCCAAATTGCTATTTTTTAAACACATTTTTAAGATGTTTTTCTATGCAATTCTTCTGCAGTACGTCCAAAACACAAGGGAGCATGCCAGAGACATTTTAGAGGCAGGATTTGGGAGTTCCCACAATTTGGACGTTTTTCTGTCATAATGGAACAAAGCAAAAAACATCCAGGGCTAAAAGTTGGACATTTTGGTCTGGACCTGTTTCAATAACGACTAAGTCAAAAAAGGGTGCCCTAAATGACCAGCAGGCTTATTTTCAAAGAGATCGCCGGCAATTTTCCGACACAAATCGTGACATCGCCGGCGATCTCCTGAAACCGGCCAAATTGGTATGATTGAAAGCCGATTTTGGCCGGCTTCAACTGCTTTCCATCACAGAGCTGGCGAAATTTCAAGGGGGCATGTCGGTAGGGTAGTGAAGGCGGGATGGGGCGGGATGGGGGCGTGCTCACGAGATGGCCGGCTTCGCCCGATAATGGAAAAAAAAAAGCCAGACGACGAGCATTTCACCGGCTTTACATGGTCCCTTTTTTTTCACGACCAAACTTCAAAAAGGAGCCCCAACTGACCAAATGAGCACCGGAGGGAATCGGGGATGACCTCCCCTTACTCCCCTAGTGGTCACCAATCCCCTCCCACCCAAAAAAAAAAATCCAAGTGCTTGTCAGGGACGCCCTAAATCAAAAGTATTTTTGCTTGGCTTTTTCAGTAGTACCAGTGGAGTTTGAACTGGCCACTTTTGGATTATAAGACCGGTGCTCTAACCACTTGGCCACAGCTCCACTTACATGGGTGTCCCTCCCTTTTGATTATGCCCCTTCAGGTCTCTCTCAGCCAATCACAGACAGGGGTCTCTCTCAGCCAATCACAGCGCATCCCTGACAAACACTTCAATTTTTTTCCACTTTTTTTGAAGCTGACCATCTGTAAACTCGGCGATCTCAACATTTTATCATGCAATACAAAATGTTTATGATACTAACACTTTTCCACTACTCATGATGTATTGTAAGCCACTTTGAGCCTGCAAAGAGGTGGGGTAAGATGGGATACAAATGCAACAAATAAAAAAAATAAACAAATTTGACCTAAATGTTGAGATTTAGCCCCTACTACCAGGGGCATAGCCAGACTTCTGTGGGAGGGGGGTCCAAAGCCCGAGGGGAGGGGGCACATTTTAGCCCTCCCCCGGCATCGCCCCCCCCCCGCCGCCATTGCCGCCCCCCCACATCTTTTCCGACCCCCCTCCCGCCATGAATCCTCCCCTGCCGCCGCCTACCTTCACTTTTGCTGGCGGGGGACCCCACTCCCCGCCAGCCGACGTCCTCTCCGTCCTGCTCCTGCTCTTGTTGCATGCATTGCTGATGTCCTGCACGTTGTACCTGCAGGATGTCAGACTCAGAGAACAGAGTTCTGTTCTCTGAGTCTGACGTCGCATGTACAACGTGCAGGACGTCAGCAATGCATGCAACAGCAGGAGCAGGATGGAGAGGATGTCGGCTGGCGGGGAGTGGGGTCCCCCGCCAGCAAAAGTGAAGGTAGGCAGCGGCGGGGGCGGGTTTGCCAGAAGGGGGGTCCAGGCTGGAATCCATGGGGGCCCAGGCCCCCTCAGGCCCCATGTAGCTACGCCACTGCCTACTACTACTATAAATCACTTCTATAGCGCTACCAGTCGTACGCAGCGCTTTATTATCGAAAGAAAAGATGGCTGGCCATCTCTTTCGATAATACGGTTGGCGGGTTGGCGCCGCCCCTTTGCGGAGTCGGCCCCGAAGATGGCCGGCCATATAGATGGCCGACACCATTCGATTATGCCCCTCCAGATGACCTCTGAAGGGATTAAGGCATGACCCCCTCCCACCCCCCCAAAGATGTAAAAGAAACAGTACATACCAGCCTCTATGACAGCCTCAGATGTTATAGCCAGTCCTATTTGAACAGCAAGCAGGTCCCTGGCATAGCCTAGTGGTCGGTGCAGTGTATTGTAGAGAAGGGAAACCAGGCCCATATCGCACTCTAACTGTTCCACTTGTAGTGTAAAATGTGAACCATCAAAAACCTACTTTACCCACATATAGGTGACATCTGCAGCCTTAAGGGCTATTGTATTTGGGTACAGTAGGTTTTTGGTGGATTTTGGAGGGCTCACTATACAATATGAGGGGATAACAGTGAGATGAGTACCTTGGACCTTTTAAATGAAGTTCTCTGCAGTGCCCCTTAGGGTGCCCCACTGCTCTGCTGGGATGTCTCTGCTGTCAGTATATTAAGAATGCTGGCTCCTCCTACATCCCAATTGCTTGATTTTGTGCATTTTTCACTTGGACTTTTTTTTTTTTTAGAAAATGGTCCAAAAAGATAGACGCACTGAGCACAATGACGTCTAGGAAATGGCCATTTTTGAAACAAAAAGATTGACGTTTTTCTGTTTAGAAAATCGCTATATTTTCCATTTGAATGTTGGACATTTTTAGCAAATTGTCCAAAGTTGGATTTAGAAGTAATATCAAAAATGCCCCTCTTTATCACACGCCATTCACGGTACTATCTAAGCCACATTGAGCCTGCAAAATGTGGGATACAAATGAAATAAATAAATAATGTAGTGTGGACAGGTTAGGGGGAAGCAAAGTACACTTAAAGAACAGAGATTGCATTTTTTAAATTTCTGACCACTTCCTCCCATACAAAGCACATGGCTACTAGGTTCTAACTTTGTGCACAGCGGCCCTCGAATGAGCCTACAGTCAGGTGACCAGATGCAAACCCATTTCCCCCATGTTATCTGTATTCTAACCCCTTCTTAATGTACTGCTTGTCCCCCCTCAGAGCAAGACCTCGGCCCGGATCTACCCTGCATATCACACAGCCTATGACACTTTTGATTATGCTGCCCGGTTCATCGATCCAGGTAACCAAGGGCACCACGTAGGGCGCTCAGTGTGACAGCAGAAGCTCCCTCTCAGCATTAGAACAGTGGTGTAGCCAGAAATGAATTTTTTTTTTGGGGGGGGGGGTGATTAACATGGGTGGACACTAGGCATCCCATTTCTCTGCCTCTCCCTGCTTTTCCTTGTCTTTTCCCTCCCTCCTCCCACCAAAATTAAAATTAAGAAATGCCTTAGCTGGCAGGGATCCCCAAGCCCTGCCAGCTGAAAAAGCTTGATCCAAGTCAGCTGTGCATTCAGTGGCAACACTTTGGTGACCACTTCTATGGGACAGTGAAAGCATTTGCAGTTCTATAGGGGGGCAGGGGAAGGGGGGTTACCTTTATAAAGGAGAAAATAACATATGTAGATTCCTGAACACATTATTTGCGGGAGAGGCTATAAAAACCAGTACCCTCAGTGGGAGACTAATTCTCGAAGGGGAGAGAGGAAAAGGTGCAAAGGGAATTGATTGTAGGGAAGGGGAGAGGAAGGAGTCTCTTAAAATAAAAATTGTATTATACGATATGACTGGTTGTTGGATTGGATTTATGCTGACAAATTGTTTAGAAAAATGTTTACTTATTGCACTCTTTAATAAACTGAACAGTTGTGATTATCCCACAATAGACATCATACTTATCATACATTTCATGATGGCACAACTGGGTTACTTACTGGAGGCTCACAGATTTAATTCCTTCATCTATGCTGATGATGTCACCATTTATACCCCCTCCAAAAGGGAATTACTAGAAATTATACATGAGATGAAAACCAGGTTAGATCTGATGGAATCTTGGGCATCCAGTTTCAAACTCAAATTAAATCAGGAAAAGATTAAATTCGGGAAAAGACTAAATTCTTCATACTTACCAACCCCTATCAACCCATTTCATAAAAAAAACATCATTATTGACAACACAACATATGCCTTAGATCAATCAATGAAAATCCTGGGCATCACTATTGACCAGCATTTATCATTCGAAGCTCCGGTCTCAAAGGTGGTCTTGAGCAACTTCCATACACTATGGAAGCTAAGAAGGTTGCGTCCTTCGTACTATCACCCAATCTCTTGTACTATCTAAATTTAATTATTGTAATGCCATATATGTGGGTATTAAAATCTCCCTCCTTAAAAATTACAAACAGTACAAAATACCGCTGCCCACCTTGTATGCAGTGCTCCTCGCTTTGAGAAGGCTTCCCCTCGCTTGTTAAAACTTCACTGGCTTCCCATAAATGCCAGGATCACCTTTAAAATATACGTGACTGTTTACCAAAGTCATATATGATTTATCACCCTCATACATGCAACAATTGATTTACTTTCACATAATATAGTGAAAACATCTAGAGAATACCTCACTCTCCATTATTTATTACATTTGTACCCCACACTTTTCCCACTCATGGCAGGCTCAATGTGGCTTACATGGGGCAATGGAGGGTTAAGTGACTTCCCCAGAGTCACAAGCAATTGCCTGTGGCGGAAGTGGGAATTGAACTCAGTTCCTCAGAACCAAAGTCCACCACCCTAACCACTAGACCACTCCTCCACTGCAACTGCAAATCTCTTTCTTACAAATCAATCCTTGTTGCAGGCTCCACGTGTCAGCGTACCAAACTTTAGAATTCCATACCCAAACAATTAAGGTTCTTAAAAGATTATCTGAGATTCTGTAAAATACTAAAGGCTTTTCTTTTAAGTACATATCTTATCAAAAGACAATAAACTAATGTTGCCGCCTCTCTTATTTGTTTCAACATAACCAATACTCTAGCCTAGCTTCATGACAAATTATTCCTAATGTGTTAAAATGTTATATAATTAATTATCAGACTGTATTATGTTATTGATGTTTCTCTTGAATGTAATTGAACCTGAGCTTGTTCGGGATAATGTGGGATACAAATGTCATAATAATAATAATACTTTAAATATTAAACTTCAGGATCAATATTCAAAGCAATTTAACCGTCCAGAAATGGATCCAGGCTGGTTAAATTGCTTGTGCAAGGTTATCTGCTGATATTCAACGGAACTTAAACATGTACCCCCTAATTCTATAAAAGTTGTCAAAAATTGTGCGCACAATTTAATTGAATTACAAGCTAATTAGCACCAATAATTGGCTTTTTAACAAGCAATTATTGGCATTAATTAGATTTAATTAGAATTTACATGTGTAAATTTAGGTGCAGAATCCTCGCCTAAATTTTATGTGTGAACCAAAAAAAGGGGCGTGGAAATGAGAAGGTCATGGGTGGAATGGGGGCATTCCTAGCATTTATGCACATTGTTATCGAATAACGGGGATACACACCTAATGTAGGCTTGTACATTTGCACCATGTTTCCATTGGTGCAAATGGTCGTGCCTAAAGTTAAGCATGATTCCCAAGCATAAGCGTATTCTGTAAACCATGCCTAACTTTAAGCATCGCTTATAGAATAGTGCTTTTTTTCAGTGCCAATTATTGTGGCGCCACATAGAATCTAGCACTTAGTGCTGCTGAATATCACCAGAGACTGCTACACTGAAAGGTGGTTATTTTGTGGGCGGTCCAGGAGCAGAGTTGGCACTTACGCAGTTAAGTGCCAATATTCAGCATTAGGGGGTATTTTACAAAGCGGCAGTAAGCCCAGCGTGGGCTTACTGCACACTAAAATGGAACTACCGCTGGCCCAACACCATTTTTGGAGCTCTGGGAAAATGTTTTTCCCTAGCATGGTGCTAACCCAGCGGTAATGGGGAATCACCATGTGCTGTCTGGTTACCGCTGGGTTACTGTGGGAGTTTTTACCACCACCTCAATGAGTGGTGGTGAGAGCTCCCTGCTGGATGGCTACACGGTAAGAGTTAACTTACCACGTGGCAATTTTGGGGGGGGGGGACAATTTACCAGCTGCGGTAAAAAGGGCCCTGGCACACGAGAAAACACAGGGTCAAACCAAGCAGATCCACTCTGATTTTGGATCCAGTTTTGTGAGCACCTGCAAGGAGCTGAAAATTAACCTGAGAAGATCAGTGGTCCTACCATTGAAAGCACCTGAGCGACCAGCACTGCACCTGGGTATTTAACCCGCCCCATGCTTCACATATGAGAGGAGTTTGAGAGTGCATGATTGGAATCACTCGCTGCATCCTTGATGCTATGCTATCATAAACAGGGGCTAACCACCTCACCTATGAGGTTCAGACCATACTCCTGGCAGAAACATCTGCCATCATCAATGTGAGACCTCTGATCCCAGTGTCCTCTGACCCAGAGTCACCTTTGATCCTGACTCCAGCCACACTCCTAACATAAAAGACAGGTGTGGCCTCCAAGTCCACCTGGAGACTTTAACAAGAAAGATCTCTGCAGACAGCAATGGAGATGACTCCAAATCCTTGCTAACACCTTCTGGAGCCACTGGAAGCGAAAGTACCTCCAGACTCTGAGCCTTCAGACCCACAACAAGTGGCAGACCAGTAAAGCTAACATCCATGAAGGCGACCTTGTCTTACTCAAGGATAACCAGACTCAACGCAATGATTGACCTCTGGCATTGGTCACCAAATCCATTCCCAGTGAAGAAGGAAATGTCCGAAAGGTTAAAGTCAGAACTGTGAAACAAGGAACAGCAAAAAACTTCCTCAGACCCATCACTGAGATCGTGCACCTTGTGCCACATGAAGAAGCATAAGCACTGCGAACCGCAAATCACCCGTGAAGTTCAGAGACACAGAGACTCTCTCTCTTTTTGTGTTGTCTAGTATTGTTGTTCTGTCTCTCATTTCAGCTTCTGCGTGATGAAGAAGATGACTCCATAGCCAATAGACAGCCTAAATGCACATAATGGACTCTGCATGCTATTAATGAGATAAATTGTAATAATAATAACATAGTAACATAGTAACATAGTAACATAGTAGATGACGGCAGAAAAAGACCTGCACGGTCTATCTAGTCTGCCCAACAAGATAACTCATATGTGCTACTTTTTGCGTATACCCTACTTTGATTTGTACCTGTGCTCTTCAGGGCACAGACTGTATAAGTCTGCCCAGCACTATCCCTGCCTCCCAACCACCAGCCCTGCTTCCCAACCACCGGCTCTGCCACAGACCGTATAAGTGTGCCCAGCACAGTGGTATCTACCGATACCAGGCAGGGAGTGTTCTATCCCCCAACAGCCTTACACTAGTTTATAGTGTGGCCCTTAAATGTGTTTAATGCCTTTACTGTTATTCTCACTTCTAAGGATTTTTATTGCTGCAGTCCTCACTGCAAAGATATATGAACAATGCATCGTGTGAAATGTAGTCTCACATGTACAGCAGCCACCCCTGCTTGTTTGTATAAAGTTTGTTACTAGTAGTCTATTCTCCTGCAAAGACCTCCTCCTTTTCTCACCCAAGCTTGCCTCCTTTGTGTACCTGCTATCATTTCCTGATTATTCTTACTATCGCTGTCCTTTTGGGTCAACTAGGGTATGACCTTTCTCTTCAATCAAGGACTGCCCTCTGGGATCACCTCTGTTACCTGATAGCAGGTTCTGTCTCTAATGGTCCATTTACCTCCCCCTCTCTAGGCTTGTGTGGGGCTTTTTCTGATCTCCCTATCTCCACGAGGCACATTCTTCATCTTGCTACCACAGCACTCGTCTTTCTGTTCCCCTGAAGAAAACTCATCTTTTCACCTCGTTCATTCTTTCTCATAAGATATTGCACAAATCCAGCACATCTCTGAACTGCTTCCATCTATTTAATCACCCTCCCATCTCTATAACAAGCTTCCTTTCTTCAGATTTCTACCTCCATCCACCCTTGCAGTTCTCAAAACTATGAAGCCTCTTGTCTTGGGGCATGAACTTCTAAACATCTACTGACTGTGAGTAAACTATCTACATTTATTCTATAAAGTACATTTCAGAAAAAGAAAAAAGACTTCTGGGTGTGCTGAAGTGCCGAGGTTACACTTCTTGGATAATAAAGCCTTAAGAAAATGACCCTTTAAGAGGCCTTGACACTGCTTTTAGATAGTTTGCTTTTCGCTAGCGCTGACATGGCTACTGGAAGTCAGGGTTATAGGCCAGTCAAGGCCTTATAATCCTCAGTTCCCTGGTTTCTCTTGCAGGGTTCACCAGCCACCAGACGGTTGCTCGCACAGCTGGAAATATCTTGTTACGATTGGCAGACAGCCTGATAATCCCACTGGATCTGGTAGACTATGGGGAGACACTTGAACACTTCTACAACTCAGCAGAGACTGAGCTTGGACCTATTCTGGCACAGCAAAATATCTCTCTTGGTAAGAGACCAGAAAAGCATCATTCAGCTTCCATTCCCTATAGCCATGGGAAGTCAGTTCTTTATTCGTAATAAATTGGAAGTTAATTGGACTTTTTCAGTAGAGCAGGTATTTTCCTGTTACTGGAGGTCTTACAATCTAACCAGCCAATATTCTGCTGGGGCGGTCAGCGTTATTTTAAACACTGACCTCAGTGGGCAGAATTAGGCCCTGATATTCAAAGCCAGGCCATGTCCGAGCACTGGCATTGAATATTCAGACACAAAGAGAAAACAAAAAGCACATGGGCCTCAGAAATTAGTGTGAAGAGCAGTCTTTATTAGGATTCCGAACAGGCCATGTTTTGGCAATTCCTACTTCAGGGGTCAGCTGTGATTGATACTTCAAAAGGTTCAATGACTATAACCCAATTGTTGTTCAATGTAAAGAGAAATGAATTATTAAAACACATAAAATGAGTTGAAGATGATGTGCTTAAGAACAGTTTTTCAGCAAGTAAATCCTCTTTATGCAGACAGCACCCACCTTGCGGGCCCGGCTGCAAGGAAAGGAGGTGGAGGCGGTGGCAGACCTGGGTTCCTCCTCTTCTTATTGGTGGCCATTCAGCTTCCTGTGTGATGCGGGACTATACATCATCAAGATCCACTGGCATGTGCTGGCCGCTGAATCTTATCCAGATCCCAGCCAATATTCAGTTGGGACTTGCATAAAACAGACCCTGGCTGAATATTGGCGAGGACCCACATAAGGGATGGGTATGTGCCTTCGACCCCTCCGAATAACCACTCTCCCTCGAGACAAGAAGAGCCCCTGACCAAGCCCTCACCCCCTTCCACACCTGTAGGCTTCCCCGGGCGTACCTTTGATGGCCCTGGTGGTCTAGAGGAACCTAAAGGCAGGAGAAATGCCCTAGAAGCATTGGAGCCGACTCTGTGGGTGCTGTGGATGCTTGAGCACCCCCAACATTGAGAAAATTCCTTGTATGTGTCAAGGGAGGGGTCATTTCCATTGGGCTTAGCACCCCCAATAATTTTGAAAAGTTGGCTCCTATGCCTAGAAGTGGTCACAGTTGCAAGAGATGTGGCACTCCTGGTACAGGAAGGGCTCAGTCATGCCTGGCTGTTTTGGAAGAAGCGGCCCTGAGTTGTTAAGGTAGGGCATTCATCAGT
This sequence comes from Microcaecilia unicolor, assembly GCF_901765095.1. NCBI lineage: Eukaryota > Metazoa > Chordata > Amphibia > Gymnophiona > Siphonopidae > Microcaecilia > Microcaecilia unicolor. The sequence goes on along the minus strand of NC_044041.1, from coordinate 124,200,671 downwards.
GCTGCAGGTTAAGGAGCCAGCAGTGCATGCATGCTTAATCATGCATGTGCATTTACTCAGTGACCAACATAGAAGTGCAGTCTATGCTACCAGAGGCCCTCAAAAAGGTAAAGAGAGGCTCTGGAGTACCTGTAGCAGGAGTGGACAGCTTATTGAAGTGATCAGGTGCTCTGATAAGGTTCAAGTGTCTATGGGGCTTAACCTAGAAGTAAATTCTCTGCTATGCAGGGAGCAGCAGCTGTGCTCCTGCTTGGGAAAGAAAAAAAAAAGAATGTGATCACTACCCTCGCAAGTATTGAAAAGGGCTGGGGTTCTGAAATGCTATCGTGAGCATCAGGTAAGCGCAGCTCCATGAAAGAACCTCTAGCCAAGAATTTGGGAGACATTGACAAGTGCGTGCAACATGAATTAGCATGAGATGTGCTCATGATGGTTCCTAGCTGCAGGAAGTACCTGAAGATTCTTTTCTGTTAGAAATCATTAGTTAGAGTTGGTATTTATCAGGGAATGGATGTGTATGAGTGTGCTGTGAGTTGAATGTAGATTTTGAGAGAAATTGAGTAAATAGTTATATAAATTGTGTTGTGAGAGGTGTGGGATGGAAGTGAGACTCTGAATATGAGTTTTTCTGAAAACTTTTATAGTTTTATTAACTCTTAGAAACAGGAGTTGAGAGAAAGGAAGTTAAATATATGAGGTGAACCGGTGATAAGGAAATTTAAAAGAAGCATAATGTTAAAAAATGACAGGACCAGAGCTAAAAAAAAGATGGGTGATTGCATATAGGAGAGATAAAGTACGGAGAAGACCTGACACATAGATATAGCCTTACTGGGTCAGATCAGTGGTCCATCTAGCTCAGTATTCTGTTTCCAACAGTGGCCAATCCTGGCAGAAACCTAAATAGTAGCAACATTCCATGCAGAAATTTAAAGCTCTTGTAAGAACTGAGCATTGGGATGCCTGCTATAAAAGAAAATAGCCTATATATATTAAAAAAATTGAATTTAATGTCTTGTCAGACCATGATGTACAGCTTCTAACACTGTTAAGCTGTCAGCCTGAGCTGAACACTGACAAGATGCAGTGACTGACATCTGCTTGAAGTACACGTGAAAGAGATTGAGATTTAAGTACATGATGAATTTCTGAGTGAATAAAGAATAGAAGTTAAAGTTTAATAGTGACCTTGGAAATTCAAGAAAGAATGCTTTCAGTTCCATTCAATGCTGTTTATGTATTAGTGAGGTAAGAATTAAAGTATTGAATGTGGAAGCTGCTCAGAACTTCTGAAATGCTATTAAAAAAGGATCAGCTATAAATTAATTCTCCATAATGTTATGTGAGAAGCTCCTTAATAATTTTTATAAAAAACCCTTCAAAGTCCTGATTTGAATGGTAAAAGAGAAAGTGCTTTGTGTATATGAATGGGTTGAAATGCCTGTCGCCAGAAGGGAGAATAAGCTGGGTTGGGGTAGCTAGGTTCTAAAACAATAATTCTTTGATTTAAGGGTAGCTAAAAATACAAATAGAATTGTGAAAAGAAAAAGGACAGACTGAAAAGGTGCACATAGTAGGGAGATAGGATTTTCCTTCATTTCTTTTGGTAAAAGCAGTGAATAGAGTAAAAGAAGAAAAGAGAGAGAGAGAGAGAGCACCTACTTACCTAAAAAATGCCCTTGAGAGAACTCCAACCAACGCCCAATGTCAAGAAAGTCCTGGGAAGAAGAAATTCAGATAAGTAACTGAAGGGTCAATGCAGAAAGCTACTGTGGGCTGCAGCATGAAGTTAATGAGCAGTTTACCTGCTTGTTAATAGCTGCTGCATGTTAAAAGGGTTTCTATGCTGAGGTTTACTCCTGCAGGAGACATCAGTGCAAAGCACATTAAAATACATGCTAAAGAGCCTATTAGCCACCCCGCAGCAATGCAGGGCTGTGCGCTGATGTCTGCCACCAGGGCTCAACACCAGAAACCAGGGACAGACTGACAGTGATCTGGGCCCCCCGAGTACCTATCAAAAGTGATTAAACTAGATAGAAGTTAGGGGAGAGTGGGCTCCTTACTGTTATGGGCCCACAAGCACCTACCACCAGATCTGAGACGCTGTAGAACCCCCATAATGCTGCACATCTTTTCCCTCAGGGCCTCTGAAAACTGCAATTGATCGATTTAATTCTGCTGCCAAGGCTCTGAACCAGCAAATAGATCAACTGAAGAAAGAGGTCAACCCAAGGTGAGTGTCCTATGAGAATGTCAAGCATCATCCTGGCCTTCTTGGAGAAGTCTTCACTGGACCGGGATACCCCATCTGTTGATTTTACTCATTTTCACTGACCCCGTGTCTCTCTCGTTCCTGAACTCATTTACCCTCTCTGTCCCCTCTGCCTCCTCATAGCCCTCTACATGTACGGATGCTGAATGATCAGCTGATGCTGTTAGAAAGAGCCTTCCTGGATCCACGGGCCTTTCCAGACAAGTATTACTACAGGTACTCACATCCCTATTGCCCCCTAGTGCTGATTTCTCTCCCCATACCTTCCACTTCTCAGGAAGTCTGTGTCCAAGAAAGTTCTTAATCTTTTTCTGTCTTTATGTTTGTATGTCTGACTCCCAGCCTCCTTCTGTCACACACATGTGCTCCGTCTTTCTGCCATACTCATTCTCACCACTACACACACTCACTCACTCACTCTGTTATCACACATTTTCGCTTTCTTTCTTATGTTTTCTATTCCCTTTTGTCACACACACTTTTTAGAATTTCTGTTTTTTTCTCACACTGTCTCTCATTGCTCCCTCAGCCATGTCATCTGGGCATCGAAGAGCTCTGGCATTGCCACTTTCCCTGGTCTTGCTGATGCCTATGCAAAGGCCATCAGCAATAGCTCACTGGGCTGGGACAATGTGAGCAAACACTTGACCATTGCTGTCCAGGCCATTGGAAATGCTGCAGCCACATTGGAGATCGTCATCTAGAGCACAGAATTCTGTGAGAGAAAGCCCAGTGGGCCAAGGGTCCTTTGGCCTTTTCCCTAGTTTTGCTTATGGCATCCAGATCAATGATGTTGTTCTGCCCCTATAATCACGGAGGCAGGGTGCTTGTTGTTTATATGTGTTTTGTGCTCTTTAAGTAGGATAGGACTGCAAAGTGATGTAACTGTAGTGATAGGCTCTTCCTGACCACTTGCCCCTCTTCCCTAGGCCTTCTGGGACTTTTCCTATTGGCTGGCCTCTTGTCCCTGTGTATGTGAGCTGTAGTTCGCCCCCTTTTTTCCATTTTGGGGTTGAGTGTGTCTGCAGCATGGTTTTCTGAGAACTGTAAGCTGACTTTGCTATACCTGTTGCATACTTCCCTTTCAAGTTACTGTAAATGATCAGGTTTTTACCAGTTTAAAAGTATTTACGAGCATCCACTCTTCAATCAGTATTGAAAGCCACAGCAGCTTATCTCTGCAGTGAGAGACATGGTGAGCTGGTGGGAACAGACTCCCAGTTCTGCAAGGCAGAGACTCTTGTTCAACATTCCAAAACTGTAAATTATTTTCCTTTGTTTGAATTTGCATTAAAGAAGATTTGGTTCAAGGGTCCTGAGTCTTCACAGTTATGTTCTATACTCTGGTTAACTGCATGCTAATCTCCTGAATAGAGAGAGCCTACCAGGAGACAGATCAGAACATGTGATAAACAAAGATGAGACAGGCTGAACATTCTCATCTGTTTTCACTCGGCAGTAATTTTATTTTAAAAAATCCTAGCAGATGCCAGTTACAAAGTGATATGACTTTTTGACCAACTTAAAAAAATTGGGTCAAATATTTTATGTTAGAATTCCTCTATTTTCATCTTATAATGTGAAAAAAGACCTAAGGGGTTAATATTCAGCGGGTGGGGGGGGTCAGCTATCAGCATTATGCCCGAAAATTCAATGCTGGGCCATGTCTGAGCACCGACATTGAATATCCAGTTATATGCGGTCGGCTATTGTTTATCTGGTGGTGTGTTATTAACTTCCTAAGTTAAACCAAAGCTATTGGCACTTAACTACCTAAGTGCCAACTCTGTCCCCCAAACCAGGGGTGTAGCCAGACTTCGGCAGGATGGGGGTCCAGAGCCCGAGGTGAGGGGGCACATTTTAGCTCCCCCCCCAGGTGCCGCCAACCCCCGTGCCACTTTTGACCCTTCCCCGGCACCCCTCCCCTTTTGATCCCCCCTTCCCGCCGCTGTCAACCCTCCCCAGCCATCCTGGAACATGCAGGACATCAGGACTCACACAGAAACAGAATCCTTCCATCCATCCAGATCAGCTGCAGCACAGGTACCTGATGGCGGCGGCGGTGGTGGCGGTGGCGGGGGGAAGAGGGGTCGAAAGGATCGGTGGCAGGGGGGCCAGGGCCAAATCTGGGGGGGCCATACCCCCGTGGCCCAACGTAGCTAAGCCCCTGCCCCAAACTGCTCTCAAAATCACCAGCTGTGGCTTTAGCGGTTAGTATTGATAGGCAACATCACTAACTGGTTAAGTGCTGCTCAGCGGACAGCCCCACACAAATGATTTAACCAGGCAGGAACCTTTCCTACCCGGTTAAATCGCTTTGAATATCAACCCCTAAACCTTTACTAATGTCCATGCTCACTTTTCTTTTTTGTGATTTAAGCAGTGGGACATTTTTGTTTGGCTACCAAAATATTTCATGTGACTGATATAAAACAAATTGAACCTAACCAAGTTCCTGGGTCCTTGGTGGTTTTCTCTCTGCACATGTTTGGGTGGTGGATTAGGAGGAGCAGGCTGAAAATATTATATATAGTAGAAAAATGTACACATGACATATGCACACATGTATATAATATATATACATTTCTTACAAATATACATGTAATGAGACTATTCTGGCTCTGTCCATTTGCTCTGGATATGTGATCTTCTTTAACAGAGAAGCTGGTGCAGGGACATTTCTGGTGTTCTGAGCTTGTACTGTTAGAGGAAGACACTAGCAATTGACTGTCTGCCAGTCCTTCAATGCCTTATGATGAGAACTGGCCCAAGAATATTTTATGCCCTCCTCTGGGCCAGCTCATGGTCCTAATCCCCCTGTAGTTCAGTATCACCTCTTCCCTTCCCTAATTCTTCCATAGTCCAGCATCCCCTTTCTGGACTTGTGTTTTTCTAAGGTTGTAGATGGCTATTATACACGCAGCTTATCTGCATGTATGAAGCCGTCTTTGGCATGCGCAGAGTAGCCATCCATAATGCTTGGCTGCTCTGCACTGGCTTTCCCTCCTTAGGAAGGAAATCGTGTACAAATGAGCTAACAGCGAGCAGCTCATTTGCATGCAATTTCCTTCATGCATGCCCGTTCCTTTCCGAATCACTAAGAGATCAGTAAGGGAAGGGCTTTTTCAGTTCAGTTAGTGCATCTAGCTGAAGGTAAGGGAGCTATGTACCTGGGAGCAATTTGTGAAGTCCACTGCAGTGCCCCCTAGGGTGCCCGGTTGGTGCTCTGGCATGTCAGGGGGACCAGTGCACTACGAATGCTGGATCCTCCCATGACCAAATGGCTTGGATATGGTCGTTTCTGAGATGGGCGTCCTCGTTTTCCATTATCACTGAAAATCAGAAACGACCAAGTCCTGCGGACGACCATCTCTAAGGTCGACCTAAATTTGCTGATTTGGGCGTCCCCGACCGTATTATCAAAACGAAAGGTGGACGCCCATCTTGTTTCGATAATACAGGTTTCCCTGCCCCTTGCTGGAGCCGTCCTGCGAGGACGTCCCCAGGAAAACTTGGGCGTCCCTTTCGATTATGCCCCTCCACATGGTGTCTCTGCCAAGGAATTCTCTCACATCAGGTGTATGGGAAAAGCTTGTAGAGATTTATGATCTGGAGGCCCAGTTGGCAGTGCCCCTCAAATATTACCACACTAAACTAAGAGAAGATGTGCTGGCAGTGGCGTATGGGTCCCTGGCGCAGGGATGGTCCTTAGAATTGGGGTGCCACGTCCGAGATACACATTTGCAAACTTGTCTACTGCGAAGCTATACAATTTTCGGGAGTGTGGATGTGTAGGAATTGCAATACAAATTTGTTATGCACCTTTACATATCCCCACATAGAGCATTTAAAGCTACAATTCAGCCCAGTGACGATTGTCCGAAGTGCTCTAGGGTGGGACCTCATTTGGGGCATATATTTTGGCACTGCCCCTCGGTGTTAACTTTCTGGTCCCTGGTATGATCCCATGTCTCTCGGATGTGGAATGTCCCTTGGAGGAGTGCCCCCACACTGTTGTTTACATAAGTAATGCCAAACTGGGAAAAGACCAAAGGTCCATCGAGCCCAGCATCCTGTCCCCGACAGCGGCCAATCCAGGTCAAGAGCACCTGGCAAGCTACCCAAACCTACAAACATTTTATACAAGTTATTCCTGAAATTGTGGATTTTTCCCAAGTCCATTTAGTAGCGGTCTATGGACTTGTCCTTTAGGAAACTGTCCAACCGTCCAACCCCTTTTTAAACTCTGCCAAGCTAACCGGTATTTAATATGCCGGGACCACCCAGAGCAGGCCTGAAAGACTTTCTAAGGCATGCGGTGATGATGGGGAAAAAAACGATACTCAAAACATGGTTGCAATCAGACAGCCCCTCTATCCAACTTTGGAGGTCATATATGATTACATTAAGCACTATGGAGCGCAGGATGGTCCCAGACCTTGCCTAACGTAAGGGAGATAGATTTCTGCAGTGTTGGTCTCCTTTTTGTGACACCTTGACTCTATTTGCTGGCAGCAGGGTACTTAACAGTTGACTAGGCATTAGAGATGTTATCATTAATTGAACGGGGGGGGGGGGGGGGGGTGGAGGGGTGGAGGGGGGAGGGAACTGAAAAGGAAGGGGGAGAGTTGGGGGGGAAAAGTAAAAAGTAAGATGGAAAACTGCATCTTTGGAGCTTTGACACTCTGTTAAAAATATTAAGTTCATGGTAGAAATTGAATTGTCGTATTAGCACTATTGTTTATTGTACAATTTGTCATCAATAAACCATACTAAAAAAAAAAAAAGCACATCTGATTGGGAGAATCAACACTACAAACAATACCAATAGTGCTGCCTCCAGAAGCAGTTTACAGCGCTGGACAGCATTCCACATCTTTGCTTAACCTCACTGCAATATCTGCCTCTAGGCCATAACTGAAGACACTACAAGAAATAATACAACCACAGTCACGCGCCACAACACAAAAGAAGTCAAAATGAACACTTTAAAACATAGCATGATCTTATGCTTTTGATCAGTTATTTCCTTGTGAAAGATTTGTTCACAGACTGGCCCATACTTTGATGCTGAAGCCCCACCATCCCTGTGTAGCAGTGGTGTAGCCAAGGGTGGGCCCAGGCCCACCCAGTAGCAGCACACCTATGATGTAGTTGGCAGGGATCTCCAAGCCCCACCAGATGGAAACTCCCAACAACTGTCCCTCCTGCATACCTTGTAAATAGCAGATCTTCACCTGCAGTGAGCAGCGACTGATACATACTGCTCGCACCGGCCCCACAGCCTTTCCTCTGATGTATTCCCGCCTATGCGGAAACAGGAAGTTGCATCAGAGGGAAGGCTGTGGGGCCAACATGAGCAGTGTATATTAGTTGCTGCTCGCTGCCGGTGAAAATCTGATATTTAAAAGGTATGCAGGGGAGGGGGGATTTTTGAGAGACAATATGTCATGTAGGTGAGAGAGGGAGAGACCAAATCACTTGTGGGACAAGGTGGAGTTCTTCTGCCCACCCATCTTGGACCCAGCCCTGCCCAAATTTGGGTGTCTGGCTATGCCCCTACTGTGTAGAAAAGCCTATAAAGGCCCTAATGAGAGTTGAACTCATGACCCCTGGTTTAGGAAACCAGAGCTCTTACCACTGAGCTACAGAGCCAAAGACTGCACACTTGCTTTCCTTGTTACCTCAGCTACCATTACTTCTTCATCCTCTGGCTATGGATGTTTCTTACTCCACAATGATCAGCTGGTTTCAGATTTTCTTCTCTTCAAAAAAAAAAAAAAAAAACAAATCAGAAAAGGTATTTTATTTGACTATGGAGGGAATCCATGCTACCACTTGCCCAAATATGACTTTCACTTTTCTCTTTTCATCATTACTCTAGTGAGAAATGTGGAGCTACTATTTTCATGGAAAAGCAGATGCAGGTCCTTGAAGAACCTCCTAAGCCAAGTTCTCCTTTATCCTACCTAATTGTACAGATAGTACAGAGAATTGGTAAGGAGCTACAGCAAGAACTCCTGGTCAAGAAACCCTGGAGACAGAGTGGGAGCTGGCAGGAAGAACCAGGAGGGAAACACACTAGTGTTTTCTGCACTTTATTACCAATTAAGATAGCGAAGCAAAACTCGGTGATTGGACCATACACAGAAAGTGTAAGTACACAGAGGCAAGATATTCCACTCATTATTTTATATGCCTCTATCATGTTTCCCCTCAGCCGTCTCTTCTCCAAACTTAAAAGCCCTAGCCTCCTTAGTCTTTCTTCATAGGGAAGTCGTCCCATCCCCGCTATCATTTTAGTCGTCCCATCCCCGTTATCATTTTAGTCGCCCTTCGCTGCACCTTTTCCAATTCTACTATATCTTTCTTGAGATGCGGCGACCAGAATTGAACACAATACTCAAGGTGCGGTCACACCATGGAGCAATACAACGGCATTATAACATCCGCACACCTGTTTTCCATACCTTTCCTAATAATACCCAACATTCTATTCGCTTTCCTAGCCGCAGCAGCACACTGAGCAGAAGGTTTCAGTGTATTATCGACGACGACACCCAGATCCCTTTCCTGGTCCGTAACTCCTAACGTGGAACCTTGCATGACGTAGCTATAATTTGGGTTCTTTTTTCCCACATGCATCACCTTGCACTTGCTCACATTAAATGTCATCTGCCATTTAGCCGCCCAGTCTCCCAGTCTCGTAAGGTCCTCCTGTAATTTTTCACAATCCTGTTGTGAGTTAACGACTTTGAATAACTTTGTGTCATCAGCAAATTTAATTACCTTGCTAGTTACTCCCATCTCTAAATCATTTATAAATATATTAAAAAGCAGTGGTCCTAGCATAGACCCCTGAGGAACCCCGCTAACTACCCTTCTCCATTGTGAATACTGCCCATTTAACCCCACTCTCTGTTTCCTATCCTTCAACCAGTTTTTAATCCACAATAGGACATTTCCTCCTATCCCATGACCCTCTAATTTCCTCTGTAGCCTTTCATGAGGTACCTTGTCAAACGCCTTTTGGAAATCCAGATACACAATATCAACCGGCTCCCCTTTGTCCACATGTTTGTTTACTCCTTCAAAGAATTGCATCTTCAATAATCTGTAAATAAATAAATAGATTGCCCCTGCAGAAAATGAATTTAATTTCAATCAAGCATTAACAAAGAAAGTATTTTCTACTGTCAACTGAATGTCTGCTTACAAAAACACAAGAGTTAGGGTAAAGACAGATAAAAGAGGAACAGAAAACATAAAACAAAAGAGCAGGTTCAAGATTCGATCAGAGTTCTCTTGAGAGAAGACTTCCTCCTTTGAGCCAAGGGTAAAGACATATAAAAGAGGAGCAGAAAAAATAAAGCAGAAAAGTCAAAGATTAAAGTTAGATTATAGAGATTTTAGAATAGAAGTTTACAGATACCTAGGTCCAGCAAAACAATCCATGAAAGAATTGCATTTCTCTAGAGTGGCTTTGCTATGTAGCTCTCAATGGTTTCTGCTATAGGTTATTGACACATAACCTCAAGACAAAGGAAAGGATCACTTCTACTTGAAAGACACCTCATTAGGGGAGCATGTAATCATCATGTTTCCAGCAGGCATTACACAGGTTCATTTCACATAGCAATGATCTTATGCTTTTGATCAGTTTTTTCATTGTGAAAGATTTGTTGACAGACTGGCTCATACATTGATGCTGAAGCCCCACCATCCATGTGGAGAAAAGTGTATAAAGGCCCTGATGAGAGTCGAACTCATGACCCCTGGTTTACGAAACCAGTGCTCTTACCACTGAGCTACAGAGCCAAAGACTACATAGTTGCTGTTCTTATTACCACTGCTACCGTTACTTCTTCTGGCTCTAGCTATGGATGCTTCTTACTCCACAGTGATCAGCTGGTTTCACATTTTCTTCTCTTAAAGAAAAAATCAGAAAAGGCATTTTATTTGACTGTGGAGGGACTCCATGCTACCATTTGCCGAAATATGGCTTTCACTTTTCTCTTTTCATCATTACTCTAGTGAGAAATGTGGAGCTACTATTTTCATGGAAAAGCAGATGCAGGTCCTTGAAGAACATCCTAAGCCAAGTTCTCCTTTATCCTACCTAATTGTACAGACAGTACAGAGAATTGGCAAGGAGCTACAGCAAGAATTCCTTGTCAAGAAATCCTGGAGACAGAGTGGGAGCTGGCAGGAAGAACCAGGAGGGAAACACACTAGTGTTTTCTGCACTTTATTACCAATTAAGATAGCAAGCAAAGATTGGTGATTGGACCATACACAGAAAGTGTAAGTACACAGTGGCAAGATATTCAAAAAGGGTGACTAGAATCAACTATTTATGGCTGGAACAGGGAAAAATGAATTAGAAAAACTTACAAACTTGCAATATATCTTAATCATTGCCTAGGAAAAAGGTCAGCCAGAATGGGAGATAGTTTGGGATCTTTTTCCCTACAAAACAGAAGTGAACTGGAAAAAAAAATGAATGTTCACTGAATTTGCTGGAGAAGTTTGCAAAACAAGAAAGAAGGACAATGAGGAGAAAAAGAGAGAGAGAGAGAGAAACTAGAACAAATCTCAGCATATACATGCTTGTTAGGTGAAATAAACCTGTATGTTGGAAATCATCCAAAAGTATTTGGAAGAGCAGAGAGGTTGCTCAAAAGATTTCACAACATTTTTCTAAGATATCCATAGAGAAAGAGGAAACAAGGAAAGGACCAAGGAGATACTGCCAGTCCATTCATTATTTTTAGGATAAGAAACATGTAGCTGAAAAATGAGAACCTTAAAAGCAATGAAGCAGAAGGGACAGAAGTAGCTTGGCAAAAGTAAATGAGGGGAAGTGATTTCAGTTTGGGAGATAAATAAAGCAGGATTCTGGAAGGGCTTTTCTGCTACAACATTTAGATTGGACAGTCCCTCCAGGAAGAGCGATTAAGAAGAGTAATGAGGCCAAGCAATAGGCATAAAAGGGTTTGATAAATTATAAGAGAACAGAAAAACAAGGTCATATTAATATTGGTATGATGCCAAGACAAGATGGCATTCCCCCAAACCAACTTGAAATATGAGTGAAATGGTGTCACAGGTGAAACTTCCTTGGCTGAAATTCATTTTTTTTCCAGATTAATTTGTGAAATGCTAGTTGCAGCCTCTTTGGGAAATAATCTTCCTTGAAATGAAGACTAGAGGTCCTTCCTACTCAGTATCACAGAAGAAGGACATTATACAATTGGCAGCTGCATGTTCTCTAGACAGCAGTAAATTAGGGGACCAGACATGCAACCAGTGTCATCTGTAAAAGAAGCATGGATTTCACAGGATCTAAATTCTACAATTCTATGAATTCTAGAAAGGATTGTATAGATACCACAGTGCTAGTAAAGCAGGCCATGAAATGAAAGACATGTAAGCATTAGATTCATGCTTTTGTGCCAAGTTGATCGATCTGTGCAATGAAGTGAAGGCTTAAGTAACGTACAGGATAAAAAGAACAGAGAAAGCAATGCATGGAGACCAGAGGCACAACTTGGTAGAATCATGAGTTCAATAGGATGTTGTTCAGTGGAAAGAGAAACTAGTTATGTAAGCATGAGAGCAGGTTCAAGACTGGGGCAGGATTCTCTTGAGAAAGATCACAATGGGAATGGAAAAATTCCTCCTTTGAGCTAAGAAAAAGCAACCAATCTGAAGAGTGGGTTACATTAATGACAGATCTGCAGTAAACAAAACAGAAACACTAACAGACTGGATCACAACAGAAGCCTTCAATTTACTCTTCATCAACGAGACATAGTTCCACAATGAAAAGGATCCCACAATCCTGGACCTATGCCCTCCAGGATACAAAATCACACACTGGACCAGAAGTGGAAAGAGAGGTGGAGGCATCACTCTAATTCACAGATCCCACTTCACCACCGAAACCATCGCTCAGTCAATAACACTCCAACTCGAAATTGCCTCAATCAGGAAACAGCACAAAACCCTACTTGACCATCTGAACTGTGTCATATTCTACAGACCACCAGGCAACTGGAACGAAGCCCAAACAAACTTCATGGACTTTATATCAGCCACATGTGCAACTAACTCAAATGTATTGGTCATAGGAGATATTAACATTCACTTAGAAGACCCAAACTCAAATGGTGCATGAGAATGCAAAGATTTCCTCCAACTATGAGGTTTCAAATGGTCACTATTGAAGGCGACACACAAGAATGGTCACACACCTGATTTACTCGCACACAAATTCGTAACAGACCAAAACTTCAAAATAACAGAACATAATTGGTTGGAAACACCTCTGATCACTTTAAACTAAACCTGACTCTACAATGGCTGAAGAAGGGACATCACCAAGTAAATGAATGCACATCACACAGTACAAGAGGCCAAGTGGACACGAAAACATTCTGGCAATCAATATACGACAACAATTGGTCAGCACCAACCGATTCTACAAACTACCTCACGAAATGGGAAGAGAGATGCATCTCTGTACTAAACAAAATAGCCTCTATTCAAATAAAAACCTCACACAAACAACGCTGAACTGAAAAAACTAAAACAATAGCCAGAAGACTCAAACGAGCGTGGAGAAAAAAACTAAAATGCACAAACTCTAAAAATATGAAAAAAATCACAAAAAAATACAAATATGAGATAAAACAATATAAACGGAATTATTATAGGGCACAGGTAGATAAAGATCTCAAAGACATGAAGAAATTATACAACCTACTGGACAAGCTACTAGACACCAGATCAGTTACCTCATCTAATATGGGTATTCCACCAGCAGACGAACTTGCAAAATACGTCAATGAAAAAATCATCAGCCTACGCAAATCCATTCCCTAGAATAGCACTAACCTTGAAACCTTCATCGATGAACTTTACCCTCATTCATGAGAATACCTACACACCGAATTTGGTCAAACTTCACCCAGATTACAGCTGAAACAGTTGCATAGGTGACCAGAAAGCTATCCACTTCTTACTGTCTACTGGACACATGCCCCAATTACTTAATGAAAATGCCACCCGACCCATTCATTGCAGATTTTACATCCCACCTAAATTACATGCTCCAGCAAGGCCTATTCCCCAAGGATAAAAGCAACATCTTACACCATTACCAAAAGACACCAAGAAAAAAACAGATGAAATCACCAACTATCGTCCAGTAGCCAAATTGATGGAAGGCATGGTAGCCAAACAACTCACAGAATAAATTCTCAATTCTGCATGAATCAGAATCTGGCTTCAGGCCCCTCCATAGTACAGAAACTGTACTGGTTACAATCCTGGCCAAATTCAAGCAGGAAATTGCAAAAGGTAAAAACATTCTCCTGCTCCAATTCGATATGTCGAGCACATTTGATATAGTACACCACAACATACTTCTAAGAATACTCGACAAGATAGGAATCAGAGGAAATATACTCAAATGGATCAAGGGATTCCTAACCACAAGATCATATCAAGTAAAGTCAAACTCTAACATCTCACCACCTTGGAAAGCTGACTGCGGAGTTCCATAAGGATCAACTCTCTCACCCATTCTGTTCAACTTAATGATGACCTCATTAGCCAAGTACCTATCCAATCAAGGCCTAAACCTTTCAAATCAAACCCATCAGAAATGGCCAACGTAATTACGAACAGCATGAGCATCATGGATTCCTGGACAATGGCATTCAAACTAAACTCAACAAAGAAAAAGCGCAGTGTCTCATCCTCTCATCCCAACATAACTCAAACCACCCCACAACCATAAACACTCTGGATTACACTCTCCTGATCTCAGACAATCTGAAAATCCTCAGCATTACCATAGATAGCAACTTAACTCTAGAGCACCAAGCCACAGCCACTACAAAGAAAATGTTCCACACAACGTGGAAACTCAAACGAGCAAAACAGTTCTTCCTGAGGGAAACATTTTGTACTATGATTCAAACAATGGTACTTACCTGCGTCAATTACTGCAACGAAATATATGCAGGATGTAAAGAACAAATTTAAGGAAACTTCAGACTGCTCAGAACACAGCAGCCAGGCTCATTTATGGTAAAACATGATTTGAAAGCGCAAAACCCCTTCGTGGAAAACTACACTGGCTACCTATCAAAGAACGTATATCCTTCAAGATTTGTACTGTGGTACATAAAATAATCCATGGCCTAGCCCTGGATTACATGACTGATCTGCTCGACTTACCAATTAGAAACACATCCGAATCAGTAAGATTCCTTCACTTCCCAAGATGCAAGGGACTGAAATATAAATTAACATACGCGTCTAGTTTCTCCTACATATGCACACAGCTCCGGAACGCTTTACTAAAAGACCTGAAATCCATGAACAATCTCCTAAACTTCCAAAAAAAACTAAAGACCCACCTTTTCAGAAAGGCATACCTCACAGAACCAACATAAAGAACGAAAAATGAAAAACAACACCTAAACTAGGAAACGAACAATTCTCAATACCTTGCTGCACGATCCCACCCCTAGCATTCAGTGATCAATCCAGGCCAAGGACACCTGGCAAGCTTCGCAAACGTACAAACATTCTATCCATATTATTCCTGGAATTGTAGATTTTTCCCAAGTCCATTTAGTAGTGGTTTATGGACTTGTCCTTTAGGAAACCGTCTAACCCCTTTTTAAACTCTGCCAAGCTAACCACCTTCACCACATTCTCCGGTAGCGAATTCCAGAGTTTAATTATGCGTTGGGTGAAGAAATATGTTCTCCTATTTGTTTTAAATTTACTACACTGTAGTTTCATTGCATGCCCCCTAGTCCTAGTATTTTTGGAAAGCGTGAACAGATGCTTCCCATCCACCTGTTCCACTCCACTCATTATTTTATATGCCTTTATCATGTCTCTCCTCAGCCGTCTCTTCTCCAAACTGAAAAGCCCTAGCCTCCTTAGTCTTTCTTCATAGGGAAGTCGTCCCATCCCTGCTATCATTTTAGTCGCCCTTCGCTGCACCTTGTCCAATTCTACTATATCTTTCTTGAGATGCGGCGACCAGAATTGAACACAATACTCAAGGTGCGGTCACACCATGGAGCAATACAACGGTATTATAACATCCTCACACCTGTTTTCCATACCTTTCCTAATAATACCCAACATTCTATTCGCTTTCCTAGCCACAACAGCACACTGAGCAGAAGGTTTCAGTGTATTATCGACGACGACACCCAGATCCCTTTCTTGGTCCGTAACTCCTAACGTGGAACCTTACATGATGTAGCTATAATTTGGGTTCTTTTTTCCCACATGCATCACCTTGCACTTGCTCACATTAAACGTCATCTGCCATTTAGCCGCCCTGTCACCCAGTCTCAAAAGGTCCTCCTGTAATTTTTCACAATCCTGTTGCGAGTTAATGACTTTGAATAACTTTGTGTCATCAGCAAATTTAATTACCTCGCTAGTTACTTCCATCTCTAAATCATTTATAAATATATTAAAAAGTAGCGGTCCTAGCACAGACCCCTGAGGAACCCCGCTAACTACCCTTCTCCATTGTGAATACTGCCCATTTAACCCCACTCTGTTTCCTATCCTTCAACCAGTTTTTAATCCACAATAGGACATTTCCTCCTATCCCATGACCCTCCAATTTCCTCTGTAGCCTTTCATGAGGTACCTTGTCAAATGCCTTTTGAAAATCCAAATACACAATATCAACCGGCTCCCCTTTGTCCACATGTTTGTTTACTCCTTCAAAGAATTGCATCTTCAATAATCTGTAAATAAATAAATAGATTGCCCCTGCAGAAAATGAATTTAATTTCAATCAAGCATTAACAAAGAAAGTATTTTCTACTATCAACTGAATGTCTGCTTACAAAAACACAAGAGTTAGGGTAAAGACAGATAAAAGAGGAACAGAAAACATAAAACAAAAGAGCAGGTTCAAGATTCGATCAGAGTTCTCTTGAGAGAAGACTTCCTCCTTTGAGCCAAGGGTAAAGACATATAAAAGAGGAGCAGAAAAAATAAAGCAGAAAAGTCAAAGATTAAAGTTAGATTATAGAGATTTTAGAATAGAAGTTTACAGATACCTAGGTCCAGCAAAACAATCCATGAAAGAATTGCATTTCTCTAGAGTGGCTTTGCTATGTAGCTCTCAATGGTTTCTGCTATAGGTTATTGACACATAACCTCAAGACAAAGGAAAGGATCACTTCTACTTGAAAGACACCTCATTAGGGGAGCATGTAATCATCATGTTTCCAGCAGGCATTACACAGGTTCATTTCACATAGCAATGATCTTATGCTTTTGATCAGTTTTTTCATTGTGAAAGATTTGTTGACAGACTGGCTCATACATTGATGCTGAAGCCCCACCATCCATGTGTAGAAAAGTGTATAAAGGGCATGATGAGAGTCAAACTCATGACCCCTGGTTTACGAAACCAGTGCTCTTACCACTGAGCTACAGAGCCAAAGACTACACAGTTGCTGTTCTTATTACCACTGCTACCGTTACTTCTTCTGGCTCTAGCTATGGATGCTTCTTACTCCACAGTGATCAGCTGGTTTCACATTTTCTTCTCTTAAAGAAAAAAATCAGAAAAGGCATTTTATTTGACTATGGAGGGACTCCAAGCTACCATTTGCCCAAATCAGACTTGTCCCTACCCCTAAACAAGGGTGACAGTAAGCCTGTCAAGTACAGAAAGGACTCAATTTGATCCTCCAGATGGATCTTCTGTTCCCAGGGTAGTGTATTACCCTAGCACTCCGCCAGCTGCAACACACAGAGAAGTGAAGAAGTTAAGCTCCACTAAAATTGTGAGACTAAGTTCCATGCAGCCCACAAACATAAGTCCTGCTTAGTATATGCCAATAAGGTGGACCTGCAGATTCATAAATATATGCCACACTTAGTATGGGAACCCTCAGAAGACACCACTTACGGCACACTCATAAATGTTTTGTTGCCTGGTGGCATAGCGTCTCCTCATCGGGCAATCCCTTAATAAGCTATTTAATAGTGCTATTGCAAACACACATGCTTCTAAACGTGCTCCAAGCTACAAGTGCTAACCGCTACAAGTGCTATAAATGAAAAATTATTATTGGAAGGACTTATCTTAAGTTCCTCTCCATCATGTCTTATGCTGTTGGAGTCCACTTAGGCTTTCCCTAGATCACGCCCGACACCGCGGGTTTCATCGCTTTCGTCAGGGACTTGGGTTAAAACTTGCCCATCTGCTATTCACAACAGTCTGTACTTCCGGACATCAGTAATTCACCCGGGTGAATTACTGATGTCCGGAAGTACAGACTGTTGTGAATAGCAGATGGGCAAGTTTTAACCCAAGTCCCTGACGAAAGCGATGAAACCCGCGGTGTCGGGCGTGATCTAGGGAAAGCCTAAGTGGACTCCAACAGCATAAGACATGATGGAGAGGAACTTAAGATAAGTCCTTCCAATAATAATTTTTCATTTATAGCACTTGTAGCGGTTAGCACTTGTAGCTTGGAGCACGTTTAGAAGCATGTGTGTTTGCAATAGCACTATTAAATAGCTTATTAAGGGATTGCCCGATGAGGAGACGCTATGCCACCAGGCAACAAAACATTTATGAGTGTGCCGTAAGTGGTGTCTTCTGAGGGTTCCCATACTAAGTGTGGCATGTATTTATGAATCTGCAGTTAACACATTCATGCAATTGAATATATCTTTAGAAGTTGGGATCTACGTTGTTATTATTAAAAGAACAATTTTTTGAAAAAACACAACGAGTCCCACAGGTGCACGCTGCACACATGATTAGTTCTTTTTTCTTTGGATTGGTGTAGTATCTAGTTGAATTTACCAAAGATTCTAATATTTAGGAGAGTTTCAGTGGTTTCAATAAGGTGGACCTAGCATGTGAGGCTAAAGTGGATCAAGTGTATGAGGCTAAGGTTAGTAACATAGTAACATAGTAGATGATGGCAGAAAAAGTCCTGCATGGTCCATCCAGTCTGCCCAAGACAAACTCATATGTGTATACCTTACCTTGAATTTGTACCTGTCCTTTTCAAGGCACAGACCATATAAGTCTGCCCAGCAGTATTTCCCGCCTCCCAACCACCAGTCCCGCCTCCCATCACCAGCTCTGATACAGACCGTATAAGTCTGCCCTCCCCTATCCTCGCCTCCCAACCACCACCCCCTCTTCCCCCCAACTGCTCCGCCACCCAATTTCAGCTAAGCTTCTGAGGATCCATTCCTTCTGCACAGGATTCCTCTATGCATATCCCACGCATGTTTGAACTCCGTTACCGTTTTCATCTCCACCACCTCCCGCGGGAGGGCATTCCAAGCGTCCACCACCCTCTCCGTGAAGAAATACTTCCTGACATCTTTCCTGAGTCTGCCCCCCTTCAATCTCATTTCATGTCCTCTCGTTCTACCGCCTTCCCATCTCCGGAAAAGATTCGTTTGCGGATTAATACCTTTCAAATATTTGAACGTCTGTATCATATCACCCCTGTTCCTCCTTTCCTCCAGGGTGTACATGTTCAGGTCAGCAAGCCTCTCTTCATACGTCTTGGAACGTAAATCCCATACCATCCTCGTAGCTTTTCTTTGCACCGCTTCCATTTTTTTAACATCCTTCGCAAGATATGGCCTCCAAAACTGAACACAATACTCCAGGTGGGGCCTCACCAACGTCTTATACAGGGGCATTAAAACCTCCTTTCTTCTGCTGGTCATTCCTCTCTCTATACAGCCTAGCAATCTTCTAGCTACTGCCACCGCCTTGTCGCACTGTTTCGTCGCCTTCAGGTCCTCAGATACTATCACCCCAAGATCCCTCTCCCCGTCCGTGCCTATCAGACTCTCCCCGCCTAACACATACGTCTCCCTTGGATTTCTACTCCCTAAGTGCATCACTTTGCATTTCTTCGCATTGAATTTTAATTGCCAAACGTTAGACCATTCTTCTAGCTTCTTCAGATCTTTTTTCATGTTTTCCACACCCTCCGGGGTGTCCACTCTGTTGGAAATCTTGGTGTCATCCGCAAAAAGGCAAACTTTACCTTGTAACCCTTCGGCAATGTCACTCACAAATATATTGAACAGAATCGGCCCCAGCACCGATCCCTGAGGCACTCCACTACTCACCTTTCCTTCCTCCGAGCGAACTCCATTCACCACCACCCTCTGGCGTTTGTCCATCAACCAGTTCCTAATCCAATTCACCACTTCGGGTCCTATCTTCAGGCCGTCTAGTTTATTTAAGAGCCTCCTGTGGGGAACCGTGTCGAAAGCCTTGCTGAAATCTAAGTAGATGACGTCCATAGCACGTCCTTGATTTAATTCTCCCGTCACCCAGTCAAAGAATTCAATGAGATTCGTTTGGCACGATTTCCCTTTGGTGAAACCATGTTGTCTCGGATCTTGCAACTTATTGGCTTCCAGGAAATTCACTATCCTTTCCTTCAGCATGGCTTCCATTACTTTTCCAATAACCGAAGTGAGGCTTACCGGCCTGTAGTTTCCAGCTTCTTCCCTATCCCCACTTTTGTGAAGAGGGACCACCTCCGCCGTTCTCCAATCCCTCGGAACCTCTCCCATCTCCAAGGATTTATTAAACAAGTCTTTAAGAGGACCCGCCAGAACCTCTCTGAGCTCCCTCAGTATTCTGGGGTGGATCCCGTCCAGCCCCATGGCTTTGTCCACCTTTAGCTTTCCAAGTTGTTGATACACACTCTCTTCCGTGAACGGCGCTCTATCCACCTCATTTTCAGGTGTACTTTTGCCAGTCCCTCTCGGTCCTTCCCCAGGGTTTTCTTCAGTGAAAACAGAACAAAAGTATCTATTTAGCAAATTGGCTTTTTCTTCATCATTTTCTACATAGCATTTTGTTGTATCTTTTAGTCTCACAATTCCCTTTATAGTCTTTCTCCTTTCACTAATATACCTGAAGAAGTTTTTGTCTCCCCTCCTTACATTTCTAGCCATTTGTTCTTCCGCTTGCGCCTTCGCCAGATGTACCTCTCTCTTGGCTTCTTTCAGTTTCATCCGTTATTCCTCCCTGTGTTCCTCCTCTTGAGATTTTCTATATTTCTGGAACGCTAACTCTTTAATCTTTATTTTCTCAGCCACTTGCTTTGAGAACCATATCGGTTTCCTTTTTCTCTTGCTTTTATTTACTCTCCTTACATAAAGGTCTGTGGCCCTGTTTATTACTTCTTTTAGCCTGGACCACTGTCCTTCCACTTCTCTTATGTCCTCCCAGCCCATCAGCTCCTTCCTCAGGTATTCTCCTATTTTGTTAAAGTTAGCCCGCTTGAAATCCAGGACTTTGAGTTTAGAGTGGCCGCCGTCCACATGAGCCGTTACATCAAAACAAACCGTTTGATGGTCACTGTTTCCCAGGTGCGCAGCCACTCGGACATTTGACACACTATCCCCATTCGTGAGCACCAGATCCAATGTGGCTCCCTCCCTCGTGGGTTCGTTCACCATTTGTCTGAGCAGAGCACTTTGGAAAGCATCCACAATCTCTCTACTTCTTTCCGATTTTGCAGACGGAACCTTCCAATCTACATCCGGCAGATTAAAATCTCCCAATAACAGCACCTCTCTTTTCTTCCCCAACTTTTGAATATCAGCGATCAGATCTTTATCTAGTTCTTCCAATTGTGTCGGGGGTCTATAGACAACACCCACGTGGACCAAGGTTCTAACCTCTCTTTTTAAGGTGATCCATATCGCTTCTTCCTTTCCCCAGTTCCCTGTCATTTCAGTCGCTGGGATATCATTTCTCACATACAGAGCTACTCCTCCACCTATACGTCCCTCTCTATCCTTCCTAAAAAGATTATAGCCTGGTATGTTTACATCCCATTCATGGGAACCATTGAGCCATGTCTCTGTGACTGCAACTATGTCCAAGTCAGACTCCAAAATCAGGGCTTGAAGGTCATGAATTTTCAAGGTTATAAGCTCTGCTGAATTTGAGTTGTTAAACTTGGATAAATTAAATCTGAAATTATCCTGAGAAGACATTCGGCCCAAATGAGCTGAGCCAGAGAAGTTGGAAAAACTAGCTGAAGATATGAGACTAAACTCTCTTGAGCCCATGAAAGCCATGAGAAATGAAAAGTAAATAACAGTGGAACAGGAGAATGTGAGCAGCTCAGGAGAATAAGTGGCAACTGAACTATGTGAATGTAGGAATATTACTACTAATCATTTCTATAGTACTACTAGACATATGCAGTGCTGCCCACATTATATGCAGGTAATATTCCTGTCCCTAGTGGGCTCACAACCTAAGGTGTGTGTGTGTTTTTTTTAGACCTGGGGCAATGGAGATTTAATTTCACAGAGTTACAAGGAGATGCAATGGGAATTGAATCCAATTCCCCAGTATCTCTGCTCAATGCACTAATCATCAGGCTACTCCTCCTCCTAATGGCCAGTGCAATGAGCTGCATACCAACTGACTACCAGGAGGAGACAAGGTACATCAAAATTGTATTTTAGACCACAGCATAAACCTGTATTGTAGGAAGTGAAAAAAACTCAGAGAAAAGGAATGGAAAGGACTTATACCTGAAAGCTCTTATCCAGAAAATGTTCTCTGTGCCCCTGTAAGAATGCTCACAAAAGCAACTGTACTCAATCTCTCAAAGACACCAGAATTGAGTTTAAGGAGAAATTAGGCCTTACCTGCTAATTTTATTTCAATTAGGCATCCAGACTGGCCAAGACGCTTGGACTATGCACTCCTACAGTAGATGGAGACTGAGAACACTGACTGTGAGAATTGTATAAACCCTTGTGCAGTTCCTAGCCAGCCAGTATTTATACTAACAAAGCATAAAACGGAAAATCCCCTTTGCCTCAGCTCACACAGCACTCCATTCCGCACTGCTACTTGAACAGCTCTTTTTTTTTCCAAATAAACCACAACCACAGCAACAGAGGAACAAGATGAAAATCTGAACCACAAATGCACTGATGCACCAGACAGCAAGTGGGCTCTTGACTCATCTGGATGCCTAAAGAAAAGAAAATTAGCAGGTAAGGCCTAATTTCTAGTTCCATAGCAGCAATCCAGACTGGTCAAGATGATTGGGGAAGTACCAAAGCAGGTCTAAGGGTGGGACCCCTGAAGCCCTGACGTCAACCCCTGAGCTCCAAACCCCGTATCCTGCAAGGCCTCCACAGCCAACCTGTAATGCTTCACAAAGGAATGCAGCGATGACCACACAATGGCCTGACAAAAGTCCTGAGGGAAAATCAAACTACACTCCACCCAGCCATGTTTCTGGTAGCATGAGCCTTCAGCACTGGTGGCACACTCTACCCTCTCAGAATGTAGGCAGAGGCAAAAGCTTCCTTTATCCACCTTGCAATGGATGCCTTCAAAGCTGCTGCCCCTTTCTTAGGACCACCAAACATCAACAGATGATCTGACCAACGAAACTCATCCATTCTGCCCAAGTAGAGCTTCAGCACCTGCTTAACATTCAAATGAACCAAACACCTCTGTTCTCTGTCCCCAGAAATATCACCCAAAACGGATAGGGAAATCACCTGATTCCCATGAAACACAGACACTACCTTAGGCACAAAGGACAGAACCGCCCACAAAGTCACCTTTTCAGCTGAAAACTCTCAAAAAGGCAATCTGCACGACAAGGCCCACAACTCCAAAATCCTCTACACAGAGGTGACAGCGACCAAAAAAACCTTTTTTAATATCATATACTTCAGGGTAGCCGAGGCAAAAGGCTAAAAAGGCATGGACACCAACACCTACCTCCAAGACTAAATTCAAATCCCACTGAGGCATTATTGGATGACAAGGAGGTTATAGCAGCTTTACCCCCCCCCCCCCCAGAAAAAAACAGGCTACATCCGGAAGAGCGGCAATAGACTTACCCTGCACTCAGCTGCGGAAACTTGCCAACCAATGTCACCAACTGCAATTTCAAGGATGCCAGAGACAGGACCCTCTCAATGCCTGACTGGAGAAAATCAAAGATGTCTGGAATGGAAGCCTGGAAAGGCGACACACCACGTTTCTCACACCAAGCCTCAAACACATGCCAAACCCATATATATGCCAAGGACATAGACTGCTCGTGTGAACCTAACATCATAAATATCACCTAAGGGGAGTAACCTCTTTTGCTCAAACATGCCCTTTCAAGAACCATGCTGTGAGAATGGAGATGGATCCAGCATCAACACAGGACCCTAACACAGAAGACTGGGAATACCCGTAGAGGCAGGGGATCATCCATTGCCAGACATATGAGGTCCCCGAACCACAGCCTTCGAGGCCAATTTGGCGCCAATCGAATCACCCGTGCGACTGATCAGTGGGCAAGGAGGAAACATATACAGCAGGCAACCAGATGGCTATGGAAGTATCAGAGTATCAACACTGTCCGAGCCACTTGGGCTGCGGACAGTGCTGAGAGATGATTCACTGCCCAATGAACAAGCAGGGTGGCCATGGCATTATCAAACAGCACCCGCACTGCTCTGAACATGAGCAGAGGCTGAAAGGCCTCCAGAACCAGATGAACTGCTCTGGTCTCCAGAAGATTGATAGACCACAGTGTCTCCTGAGATGACTACCACCCCTCAGTGACTTGACCCAGACAATGCCCCAGCCACCTACTCTGGCATCTGTTGTCATGAGGGTCCAAGCCAGGGTTTCCAAAGGCAAACCTACCATCAAATGAGTGGCCCTCAACCACCACTGGAGACTGGCATAAGCCTCCTCCTGCAGATGAACTCGCTTCTCCACTGTGAACTGCGGAGACTAACAGGCAAGAAGCGCTCACTGTAGCGGCCGTATATGTGCATGGGCTCACAGAATCACCTCCAGTGTTGCTGCCATGGACCCCAACAAGTGCAGAAAATCCCGAGGAAAGTCCTCGGACATCAGCCTCCGAATTTGCACCTGTAACTTGTGAATCCTCTCCTGTGGCAGAAACACTCGCCCCTGCAGAATGTTGAAATGAGCCCTCAGATATTCAAGTGTTTGGGAAGGAACCATGTGACTCTTGGCACAATTGACAATCCAGCTCAAGTGCTCGAGAAGCTGCACCACCCGGAAGATGTGCTTCTCGCTCTCGCTGAAGGACTTTGTCAAGATCAGCTAGTCATTCAAGTAGGGATGAACCAGAATGCCCTCCTTGCACAAGGCCGAAGCCACTATGACCTTGGAAAATGTCTGAGGAACCATCGCCAGACCGAAAGGCAGAGCACAGAACTGAAAATGGTGCCCCAGGATTGCAAAACGCAGACAATGTTGAGTGAGCTGGCTGGATAGGAATATGTAGGTATGCCACTGTAAAGTCCAACGTGGTAAGAAACTCTCCACTTCGTACAGTTACAATAACCGACTGCAGGGTTTCCCTATGAAACCTGGGCACTCTTGAGATCCAAAATGAAACAAAAAGTACCCTCCTTCTTGGGGGATCACAAAATAGATGGAGTAACTGTTGGATTATTTGTAGTAAATAATTAGCAGATTTTAGTACACACAGCTTCAGCTTTAGAAATGTTAATTTCTTTCTTCATCTCTCTCTCATTCACCCCTGAATAATTCACTGCTGAGTCACTTTAAAGTTGAAGTAACAAAACATCTGTTTACTCACAGTTTGTAGTTAGATTATAATCAGACAGGCTTATATATACATATTACTATACATTTGTCTTATCAGCTCCTTCCATGTGCTTAGATGGTAATGGATGCTCACACCACCATAGATCCTCTCAGGTTAGGAGAGATCATGAGCTCCATGTGCTCCATGTGCTGCATGTGCTGCATCTACTGTGTCTACCCCCACAGGAAGTTGCATAGCTATGTGACCTCTCTAAGTAATTCACATCAGAGGTCACAGAGTAATCACAGAGAAATAATAGGTGACAGGCAATGCATGTAAAATACAATTACATTCCAACAAACCCCTTCTCATGCATAACTGTCATGCAATTATTTATTCATACAAAGTCCAAGCTTTATACGCAGATTCACAAAATGTTCTCTGGGTAACGGTTTGGTCATGATGTCAGCTGTCATCTCACTTGTGTGACAATAGTGTAGACTGATGACCCCTTCTTTCGCCAACTCTCGCACGTTGTGGTATTTCGTTGCGATGTGCTTGGTGCGTGACTGAACCTTGTCATTCTGTGACAGTCGGATGCAGCTCTGATTATCTTCCATTATCTGGATTGGTCTCTTTTCAGCTATTCCGAAATCCAGCAAAAGTTTTTCAATCCACATCAGTTCTCTGCACGCTTCCGATACAGCCACATATTCAGCTTCTGTAGAAGACAAACTCACAATACTTTGTTTATGACTGGCCCATGAAATGTGTACATTTCCATACATAAACACATATCCACTTGTGGATTTATAATCAGAATGATCCCCTGCCCAATCTGAATCACAGTAACATATTAGTTTTGGATTACTATTGGCTGAAATCTTTAATTTACAATCAATGGTACCCTTTAAATACCTTACCATCCTTTTAACTGCAGTCCAATCTGATTTGGTAGGTGAGCTGACCCTTCTGCTCAAAATTCCTACTGCATTTGCTATATCAGCCCTGTATGTGGTAGCTAGATATAAAAGCTTACCTATGGCTGATCTATATTGGATGTTATCTGGTAAAGGTTCTCTTACTGTTTCATCTTTCAGAAAATCAGTGATCATGGGAGTGCTTACAACTTGGGCATCTTGCATACCTAAACTTTCAATAAGCTCATTTATTTTCTGCTTCTGGCTTAGAAGATAAGAACCATCATTTTGTTTCTCAATTTCTATACCAAGATAGTATGACACATTTCCAAGTTCTTTTATCTCAACATTGTGGTTTAAACACTTTACAATGTCCTTGTACTCTTGCTCACTTTTGCTTGCAATGAGCAGATCATCAACAAAAGCTAAAATGTATGCATATTGTCCATTTGTGCACCTAGTGTACAAGCATTTATCTGCTTCACCTTGCTTAAATCCTAAATTTGTCAATATTTCATGCAATTTATCATTCCAACATTTTGCACTTTGCTTTAATCCATAAAGACCTTTGTTCAATTTACACACTAGCTGTCTTTGTTTTGTATTTATGAAACCTGTTGGTTGTTCCATGTACAAGTCTTCAGTTATATCTCCATGAAGAAACGCTGTTTTCACATCAATGTGGTTGACTTGCATGCCTTTTGAGACTGCAATGCTCAGAAGTGTTCTGATTGTCGTGTGTTTCACTACAGGTGCAAACACTTCATCAAAATCTTCTCCATATTTTTGAAGATATCCCTTTGCCACTAATCTGGCTTTATACCTTTCCACTTTTCCTTGTGCATTCCTTTTTAACTTGAATACCCATTTGCATCCTATAGCTTTCTTGCCAGGAGGTAATTTTGCAAGAATCCAAGTATTATTTTTATCCAATGCATCAATTTCTTCTTGTGCAGCTTTATGCCATTCAGCAGCTTCTTCTGCTGGCATTTTCTCAATCTCATCCCATGTTAAGGGCTCTTGAGCTTCTGCTGACTTTGTTAAGTAAGACAGTCTTGGGGGTGGAACACCTTTGTTTTCCCTGGATGAGCGTCTGACAACAGGTTGGTCCGACCTTTCCGCATCCTCTATATCTGAGAGTTCTTCTCCAATTGATTCCCCTTCTCCAACTGTACTGTCTTCTTCAATGATCCTTTCTGTGTCTGCTTCCTCTGCCTGTTCCTCGTTAGATACAGGTGAGTTGCTTTCAGACATCTGCCTTGGTATGGCATTTATATACACTGGCATGTCTATTATGGTTCTAGTTTCATATTCTGGATGATAAGGCTCATCTGGGATAATCCAGCCTTTATCAACCCTTTTGTTTTCATCAAAATATGTAACATGTCTTATGCCAACAATGCCAGTTTTCAGATTCAAAATTCTATATCCTTTGTGTCCTGGAGCATAGCCAACTAAAATGCCCCTTTCTGTTGTGGAATCCAGCTTATGCCTTCTTTGCTTTGGTACGTGAGCATATGCTGTACTTCCAAATGTTCTTATGTGTGACAGGTTTGGCTTCCTACCATGCCATGTCTCATGTGGTGTGCGCTCAGCGCCTTTAGTTGGCATTCTGTTTTGTAGGTACACTGCTGTGAGAATGGCTTCCCCCCATAGTCTTTTAGGGAGATTGCTATCTGACAGCATACATCTGGTCATTTCCACAAGTGACCTAAATTTTCTCTCTGCAACAGAATTTTGCTCTGGTGTATAAGCTACTGTTGTGATATGTTGAATGCCTTCTTGTTCTAGAAATGTGCGCATGCTTTGTGAAGTGAACTCACCAC
This sequence comes from Microcaecilia unicolor, assembly GCF_901765095.1. Taxonomy (NCBI): domain Eukaryota; kingdom Metazoa; phylum Chordata; class Amphibia; order Gymnophiona; family Siphonopidae; genus Microcaecilia; species Microcaecilia unicolor. The sequence goes on along the minus strand of NC_044041.1, from coordinate 124,173,016 downwards.
CATTGTCGGTCTGAAGAACCTTTGGTTTTCTTTCAAATTTATTGCTCACCATGGCTACGTATTTCTTCAGCATGTCTGTGACTTGACTTTTCTCTTTCAGCAAATAGGCCACACAATATCTAGAGAAATCATCCAAGAATATTAGCACAAATCTGTTATTTCCCAATGATGGGATATTAAACGGTCCACATAAGTCACTGTGTATTAAGTCCAGCACTTTATTACTCCTATTTCCTGTGTATGCAGGAAATGAGGGTCTCACACCTTTTTGAGTAACACAGTCTATGCATTTCTCCATTTTACCAGCATCTGCACTTATCTGAATGCCGGTGGCCAGTTGCTTACTGTAAAGATCCTGGATCACCTTAGAATCACAATGTCCCAGGCGGCGATGCCAGATTTCCAGACTACATTTACCATCATTCTTCCTTACTTGCGCCATATGTGAGGCTTCACCTGAAATGCTCAGTTTATAAACATCATTATGCATAAAAGCTTCAGCATACACTTCATCATTTTTAGAGATTGTGCACTTACTGTTTTCAAATGAATCACAAATCCCTTCTTATCTAATGTAGATACACTAAGCATATTGCAAACTGCTTGGGGAATATACAAGACATCACTTACAGGAATTTCTTTAACTTCATTAGACACTTTGCATTTTAAGAATCCAATACCTTTTGCTTGGATCTTAGCAGTCCCTGCGTTTGCAGTTTTAAGAATACCTTCCTCTGGACACATTTCCTGAAAGAAATCCTTACAATTGGTTAAATGGCATGTGCTCCCTGAATCCAAAATCCAAGTACTTTCATTTGAATTATTATTTACCATAGTCAAAGATTTTTCTGCCATTAGAAAGCCCTTGTGTTTATCTTTGTCCTTCATACATTTCCTGGTTTGAAAATTCTTTAGTTCCATTGGCTTAGGTGAGCTAGAGGGAGTGTTTTGTGTTTCCTTACACCATTTAGATACATGTCCCTCCTTTCCACATGAGTAGCAAATCAGCTTGCCCTTGGGTGGAGTTTTCCCATAGCTCCGCCTTCCTCTGTTCTTTGCCAAGAAATTTGTTTCATTTCTCTCTGACTTGCTTTGAGAACACATCTCCTCAGAATCATTTATTATGCATTCCTGCCTTAGTTTTGATGTTGCCTGTTCAAAAGATTGCCCTTCAATGGCCTCATTTACAGACCTAAAAACATCAAACTTCTTTGATAGTGAGGTAAAAAGAAATGCTCTTTTCAATGCATCACACATGGGAATTCCAGAAAGTTCTAGCTTTTGAAATGAAGACATAAGATGCATAATGTGATCATTACATTTACTTTTATCCCTTAATTTGGTTTCATTCAACTCTGCCAGCCAAATTGGTTGCTGCTTTGCATATGTAGTTGCATACATAGTTCTCAGTTTATATAAAATGTCCTTTGGTGTATCTTTTCCCTCCACTAATATGGCTTGTTTCTCTGAGAGAGCTTCCAAAAGCATGCACTTCACATAATAGTTTGCATTGTCCCATTCAGCCATATTTTCAGCTGTTCTGTCTTGGTCTAAGCATATATTTAATCTTTTTGCTCGAAGGAGACATATGAATCTTAGTTCCCACTGCCGATAATTAAACTCAGTTAATTTAGGCACCTTGAGAGAATAGAAAAATGGTGAATTTCTTCCCTCAGCCATTTTCTTAGCCTTCTGTCTGCTGTGTGGGGGGAGAGAGAGACAGACTGAATCTTTCCTTTAAAACTTAAGAGAAAAATGTGGCCTTTTTTTCTGCCTGGTAATATTTCTCTTCTTTTTCAATTCCTGGACCCTGGGCCCATAACCCTTTTGTTGGATTATTTGTAGTAAATAATTAGCAGATTTTAGTACACACAGCTTCAGCTTTAGAAATGTTAATTTCTTTCTTCATCTCTCTCTCATTCACCCCTGAATAATTCACTGCTGAGTCACTTTAAAGTTGAAGTAACAAAACATCTGTTTACTCACAGTTTGTAGTTAGATTATAATCAGACAGGCTTATATATACATATTACTATACATTTGTCTTATCAGCTCCTTCCATGTGCTTAGATGGTAATGGATGCTCACACCACCATAGATCCTCTCAGGTTAGGAGAGATCATGAGCTCCATGTGCTCCATGTGCTGCATGTGCTGCATCTACTGTGTCTACCCCCACAGGAAGTTGCATAGCTATGTGACCTCTCTAAGTAATTCACATCAGAGGTCACAGAGTAATCACAGAGAAATAATAGGTGACAGGCAATGCATGTAAAATACAATTACATTCCAACAGTAACAGCCCCTGCCCCATTTGGCAGGGGGACTTATATGCGTAAGTCAACCAACCAGCGCAAGGTGTCCCTGACCACTCCTGCCTTCCAGCAAGAACGGCAGGGAGTCTGCAGAAACAGATCAGGCAAAAAGTGATCGAACTCCAGTGAGTACCCAACATAATATAGACCCACCTTTGGTAAAAACTGTATAACTGCATACCTATTGGCACCAGAAGCTATGTCTGAACATGTTAATTGGGAGGGATGACCTGATCCAGGAGCCCCCACCCCTGGCTCTCTACCCCAATGTCCACCCCGATAGGACCGAGACCTCTGAAAGAAATGACTCCACTGAGGGGTACTGAATCTACCAGGCCAATATTTGAATGCTTCCTGGAACCTCCCACAGGTAGAGGTACCCCTACCCATGCCCCTGGGCTTATCCTCTGGCAAACACAGAACCTTGTCCTTTCCAAGCCCCTGCACTGGCTTGTCCAGCTTCTTCCCAAACAGCATGGATCCTTTAAGGGGGAATCTGCAGTGTTTAGCCTTGGAGGTCACATTGGCAGCCCAACCATGAAGCCACAACGCCCATTGAGCAGCCACCAAGAATGCCATATTCTTCACCAATGCCCACAAAAGATCATACAAGTCATCCGCCAAAAATGAAGTGCCCATCTCCAGCTCAGCCACTTCCTGAACCAGGGTCCTCTGATCCCCCGGTAGAGAATCCAAGAGCGAAAACAAACTCTTGCAACCAATCTGCCACATACAGAAGCCTGAAGTGCTAGTGCTGAAAGATCAAAACTGTGCCACGACAGGGTCTCCATTCTTCTGTCCTGCAGATCTTTAAGAGTGGCGTCACCAAAGCATCCATTGTAGGTGACCGAAGGGAATCCCTGTCCCCTTACGGAATGAGATACAACTTCCCTATGGACCGAGTAACCTATCAAGGCAAGTCAGGTCCAGAATCATGTCCCTGAGATCCTGGTTCTTAGGGAATGTCCAAGAAGGTCTCTGAATGCCCTTCACCAGAGCATCCATCAATTTGCCTGCACTTTTACCGGCTACCTCCACTTCAAAATGGAGGACTGTGGACACCTGAGCTATAAGCTCAGCCGATTCCTCCCTATGGAAGATATGGACTACCGTGGGATCTTCTCCGGATGGGAGTTCCCCATCCTCCTCAAACTCCCCCACAAGAAAACCGTCCTCTTCAATGTCCAGAAAGTCTTCCTCCATAAAATCCTAATCTATATCCAGTGCGTCTTCCTCCCAGGCCAACTGGAACCACTTTGCAGGAACCCAAGGTGCCACCTCCCCCGGAGCCCTCCTCCCTGGAGACTCATCTGACTGCCAGGCCCAGTAGAGGGTCCACACAAACTCTGAAGGAAAACCAAAGGTCTCTGGGTTCCTCCTTTCCCCATAGCAAAACTGGAGCCCTCCAGCGTCAGCTGCAGAGGCCCTTCAGCCCAGATCCAAGATGGTGGCAGTTCCTGCCAAAATCAGGATCACCGCCGAGGTTCCAGCTAAAGCTGGCTCTTGCACGTCAGAGGAATGCGCTGTGCTATCCTGTGGGGAACCCCCTGCAACTGCGCTTGCTGTTGATTTTGTCTTCCCATAGAGCTGACACAGAGTACCGGGGGCCTCAACACTGTGCTTGCCACAGATGCAAAAGTGGTGCAGTTTGTCCCCACTCATGCCAGCAACCACAGGGAAACAAGCCAAGGCAGCACTTAAAATGGAGGCAGGCAACTAAAAACATGCCCCTCCCCCCCACGGGTGCCCTCAAACGCCCAGATCTGCAGCCTGCCCACCCTGTTGCTGTAGCTGCGCTCTTCATCTAGAAAATGCCCTCATTCTTTTTTTGTTGTTGTCTTGCAGTAAAAGGGAAGGCAAAGTTCAGCAGTGGTACTGGGGAACCAAGCACTCAAGCATCCAGCCTCCTGACACACACACCAGCAGCCTACCCCAAAGGCTTTACCACCTTTTTCACGGCAGCACTGAAAGAGGGAGTGTACTACTCCCTCCTCCGCCACTCAGGTACAAGGGGGGGAGGTGGGGAAGGGGACCACTAGATCACCAGGTTGGGGAGCTTGTGTTCACGACCCTCAGGGCCACCAGGGCAGTTTTTTATTGGGGTGAGAAGGGGGTTAGGGGGGCTGGATATCCACCAGATCTCCAGCCCCCTGTGAATTGTGTTGGGGGGTCAGGGTTCCTGTGGGGGGGGGGGGGGGACCTGCTAGCATGCAAATGCATGCTGGACACGGCTCACCATTCCTCCCCAATGTTCTGCAAACCCTAACGCCAGTTCCGAGCTCTCTTGTTTAGTACGCTGCCCGCTGATCATTTGGGAGGAATAATAAAATACCTGTTTAGAATGCATTTGCATGCTACTTGTGGTCAGAGCCTGTGTGCATGTTGTTTCACGTGTTCAGGGGTTCTGATCACAGTGTGGTAGCAAATTCGGGCACTAGTATGGTGCTAATAGCCTCTAGCGCCTGCGTTTGCTTCTGATCATTGGCCTTTCAATCTTTAGGTGTTAATCACAATCATGCACAAGCCAGTGTTAAACCTGAAACTGTCAGGCTATAAGGTACTCATTCCAAAAGGAGCTACTGACCTTTTATTATCTATTAATTTATTTACTGGGAAATGTAACTGCTCCTAAAGCATTCCACACATCCTGATTGTCAGTGTCCAGAGAGCAACCTAAAAGTCTGACCAAGTTACTCCACATAACTAAAAGACTCCATCTCCCCCTTCCCCACCAAAATTCCAGCTTCACATGCAGAGCACTCTAAGCTGAGTGACTTAATGGTTACCATGGAAATCTGAAAATTCTAGAATTCCATGCACTTGCTCACAGGTGCCAAATACTGCAAGACTGAATACAGTGGTGAAATACTGCTTACTTCTCCATGGATAGTGTGATCATCTAGCCACACAGCTGAAGTGACGTCAGGGTGACGTTATCGACCCGGGCTTCCAATAGCACAGAAAACTCTAAGCTCTCTGTGCATGTGCAAGTATTCCCACCCCTGCAATAGTATAAGTAGTGGACACACCTCCCTGTCAAATCAGTTTTATTTTGTCCGCGGTATAGTTACGACCCGCTGCGCTTCTCAAGTTCTAGTCATAAAATTAATTTTGTTTTCTTTAGTCAAAATTTCTTATTCTCATTATTTTTGAAAAGATGTCACAAAAACTGGGTTTTTAAAACTGTTCTTTTTGTTCTAAAAAGATGTCAATCACAGACCCACACACGCAATGTCTCCACTGTCTTGGACAGCAGCATGTACCGGCAGATTGTGCTGACTGTCAAAAGATGTCTGACAAATCTTTGCAGATTCGGCTATTAAAATTGAAGGATCTCTCACGGTCTACCTCTGCCTCTGACATTTCTGCTTCAACAAAAAAGAAGACAAATCAAGCCGGTAGAGCTATCAGCTGTTTCTCTCTCTGATATGCCTGCAGATTCTTTATTTCCCCCTGCTGCTATGCTGGGGGGGGGGGGGGGGGGGGGGAGAGAGACGGAACACAGGATCAGGGTATTCCCGACAGACAGTCAAAATTGGATGCTTCTGTGGGCTCCAACAGTACTGCAGGGACCCAGCAGAGTAACCGGCAAGAAAGACAAGCACTGTCAGCTGATTCCATCACTGCTCCACTTCGTCAGTTGGAGTCAGCGATGTTGACTTGAAGTGATCTCTCGGCACCAAGCCGGCATCAGCTGAGTAACAGCTCAATATCGTCGGCTTCCTCTACTTCTAGAAGCTGTTCTCCTTCTTCTGGAGGAAGAAAGAGACGTCACTGTTCTTCAGTCTCTAGAAGCACTGCATCTGTTTCACATAATAAGAGACGGCATAAGAGTCATCATAACAGTAATCGATGCCGTGGATGCCGATCCTCTCATAGCAGTTGCTCGAGATCGAGATGCTCAACTTCGGTTACTGTGGCACCTTTGAATACTAGCTGTTCTTCTCTTCAAGCAGTTCCTGTGCCTTCAGTTTCAGCTCAGAATTCAGTCTCTTCAGATTTTTTCCAATTAATGGCTCAGTTCTTGAAACCAATAAATCAGGCAGTTCCTTGTAAATCTTACTACAGACCTTGTATTATATCATCAAATTATTCAGTCCTAGATAGCCTTTTCCCTCCACCTGCTTCATCAGGTATTCACAATACTCTACACACTCTTTTCAGTTATTTTCCATTTGCCTCAGTGGTACTCATTGCCCAGTCATGATTTCTGTGGCAATTACTTTAGCACCCAAATCTTCATTGGCTTATATATATTCTTTTATGTATAATTTAAACACTTATCTGTGTAGATGTTCGGACTGGGGGCTCAAAGAAACAGCATATGCCAGCTGCACCAGTTACTTCAATGTCTCTTAATGAGGGACAGTCCTCTTCTAATCAGCAGACTTCTCTCAGATCCCATTGCACCACTCCTTCATCTAGAAAGAGAAGGTGGTCAATCTCTCCTTCCACTTCTCCAATAGTGGAATCACAATCCAGACAAGATGCTAGATCCTACTCCAGAGCCTCTTCTCCTGACTCTCCTAGTTCCATGGGAAAAAAAAGTCTTGCCTTACAGATTTACATGCTAACCTTCCTCACAAGGAATCTACAAAGGAGGATTGTGCATATCCTCAATTCCTGATTAGAATGGCCAAGGCACTACAGTTACCACATACCTCTCACTTGGCGTCTGCAAAGCCGGAGAAGAGGTCAGTTTTAAAAGATCTCTCTAATGACAAGGAAACAGTAGTTCTCCCAATTGACAACGTATTGCAGGAACATCATAAGCAAATTTGGTCTAACCCATTTACTGTTCAAGCTACAAATTGACAGTTAGATAACAAATATAGAGTCCAATCTCTTTTAGGTCATGGACTCCACCAACTCCCACATCAGTCTGTGATAGTGAAATCAACCATGAGAAAGCATAAGACAGGGAAAGAGAGCACATCTCATCCATCAAATAAAGACTTAAAGTGTAAAGATCTTCTGGGAAAGAAAGCCTATTCGAATACAATGCTGCAAGCTAGGATAGCAGTTCATTCCTTCCACTATGTTCAATACTTATACACTGTGATGGACAAGATTGCTAAATTACAGGACATGTCAGATCCAACCTCTCTTACTTCTCTGCCGTCTATAATGCAAGACCTAGAACTTTGTTCCCAATTTATGATTTGTGCAGCATTTGACAATTATGAGACAGCAGTGCGGGGTTCAGCAATTGCCATTTCTACTAAACGTATGGCTTGGCTACGTTCTACTTCAGCTCTAGCTGATGATTTATTGGAAAAAGTAGCAGACCTCCCTTGCGTAGGAGATAGCTTGTTTGGTCCCAAGGTGGCAGAGATGATTACCTCAGTCAAAGATGACTGCATGACGCTGGACACGTTGGAAGATGATCACTCAAAAAGCTCAAGGGCTGTATATAAACGTCTTCCATATTATCAATCTAAATCATGTTTTCAGGGAAGGAGACCTTACTCATCTCAGAAGCCTGCCTACTTTAATAAGCACCATAGACAATGACAATATGTCCCATCTAAATTTTCTCGTGACAAGAAACAGGTGCGCAGTAGCACTATCCAACAACAGAAGACAAATCCCAGTTTTTGACGAACAAGATCACCTAAGTCTTCCAGTAGGGTGGCATTTGTTCTTCTATGGCAAGGTCTGGGAAACTGTAACAAGAGATTCATGGGTGCTGCAAGTGATACAAAATGGGTATCATAGTAACATAGTAGATGACAGCAGAAAAAGACCTGCACGGTCCATCCAGTCTGCCCAACAAGACAACTCATGTGTGCTACTTTTGTGTATACCCTACTTTGATTTGTACCTGTGCTCTTCAGGGCACAGACCGTAAAAGTCTGCCCAGCACTAGCCCCGCCTTCCAACCACCAGTCACCAAGTGTTGATGTTCCTCATGTCACTGCACACCAACTACGAGCTGTGGCAACTTCTTCAGCACTCCTTCAGCGTGCTTCTCCGATGGAGATTTGCCGAGCTGCAACTTGGACAACCATGCATACCTTTACAAAGCACTATTGTATTGATGATGCATCAGCAGCTGACGCTCTGTTTGGCAGATTGGTTCTGTCCTCGTTCTCGTCCTTATGAGGCACCAAATCACCTCCTCCACCAACTCAGGTAAGTTTCCGACTTTATATTTTACTACTGTATTTAACTGTTATGATGTTTTCAAGTCTTAGCTTGGGAGTCTTCAGCTGTGTGGCTAGATGATCACATCACACTGTCCATGGAGAAATAAAAGTTGCTTACCTGTAACGGTAGTTCTCCTTGGCCAGTTGATCATCTAGCCACACAGACCTGCCCTCCTACCCTGAGTTGTTGCCAGCTTGAATATCAACTGATTTGACAGGGGAGCGTGCCCACTATTTATACTATTGCAGGGGTGGGAATACTTGCACATGCGCAGAAAGCTCTTGAGTTTTCTGTGCTATTGGAAGCCCGGGTCAATAATGTCACCCTGACGTCACGTGTGGCCAGATGATCAACTGTCCAAGGAGAACTACCGTTACAGGTAAGCAACTTTTATTTCTGCACTGTTTAGAGAATGACATGGTAATGGCAACACTCCAATCAGAATTACCACAGATGTGGGAACAAAACTTAAAGCCTTGTTCCCGCGGTAAAAAAAAAATAAAAATCCTTTGCTTCCTTCTCGTCCTTCTGTCTCTGAGTCTGTTATTTACATTTTCTTGCGGACGGCAGAGATTCACACAGGCCAGCTCCATGGTCTTCCTTCTACCATCCTGACCTTTCTACTGCAACTTCCTGTTTAGCAGTCAAAACAGGAAGTTGCAGTAGAGAGGATGGGATGCAGCGGAAGGAAGGCCAAGGAGCCAGCCTATGTGAATCACTGCTAGTCAAAGGAAAATTACAAGCAGAGGGCAGAAAGACCTGTGGGGAGGATGGGAAGGGAGAGAAGTGTTGGCTGAACCCATGGGAGGAGGGGGGCTGTAGGGAAAAGAGAAAGATGCTGGACCCATGGGAGGTGGGGAAGGGAGAAAGGTGCTAGACCCATGGGAGGAGGAGGGAATGGAGAAAGTTACTGGACCCATAGGAGGAGGGGGTGATGGAAGGAAGGAAGAAAGGTGCTGGACCCATGGGAGGAAAAGGCTGGAGGGAATGAGAAAGGTGCTAGACTTGCAATAGAGAGGAGGGAAGGAGGTGCCGGACCAAGGGGATGAAGGAAGAGGGAGTCAAATACTGAACCCACAGTGGGGAGGAGAAAGGAGGGCAGGAGGTGAGCCAGATGCTGGAAGGGGTGGGGGAGAGAAGCTGTGTGGGATTGGAGAGACACACTGGTGTGGAAAAGAGGGGAGAAGCTGGACACAGGGAGGTAACAGAGGAAAAATTATGTACATAGTGGGGTTGAGCATAGGGACAGGGACACTAAGGTGAGATGATGGTATATGGACACAAAGGGGCAACGCCAGACACGGAGGGGAGATGTTAGTCATGGCAGAACACAGGAACACAGAAAGGAGATGGAGGGCACAGGGACATAGACAAGTGATGTTTGAAATAGGGGGAGAGGATAGGGAGATAGAGAGGTGATGATTGATGCAGAGATATGAACACAAGGGAGATACTGGACAGGGAAGTATAAGGACAAGGAGAAGGGAGATGCTGAACGTGGGGGATGACAGGGACACAGTAATGGAAGATAGATGGTGGACATGGAGAGAGATGTCAAATGGATAGGAGAACCTGGTGAGTGAGCTAAGAGAAGACAGAGGGAAGAAGAAACCAGAACCTGAGACCAACATGATTTGAAAAATAAAATGACCAGACAACATGATTTAAAAAATAAAATGACCAGACAACTCAAGGTATAAAACATAATTTTATTTTCTATTTGGTGATTAGAGTGTCAGATTTGAAATGTACATCCTGCTGGATCTGGTGGTAGATATGACTGGGACAGCTAAAATGATTTATAGATGTTTCCAATGTGATCATGCGACACCTTTATTCAAGTTTTTGGCCCATTTTCTTGATGGTTTCTCCGCACTAGGAATTAAATTCTCCATTTCCAGAGCTGATTACTACTGTGCTGAGTACTAAACTTTGAGCTACAACTCATGCATTTAGTGTTGCTTTGGCTGAATTGATCCCTGAGGCAGGTGTTGTTTTACAACGAAACACAGTCCATGTCGAGTCATCAATAAAGTACACTTGTCCTATTCTTGAGAGCCCTTTGTGCTTTTTTCCTGGACCTTTATTTAAAAGCCTGCACTGGTTACCATTGCATGCATGTATTGAATGTAAAACTGTACAGTTTTTAAAATCTTACAGGAGAACTGTTTTTCTCTTCTTACTCAAATAGCAGCTTATCCAGCTTTTCAGAGGAATTCTCGTTTTTACTCTGTTTTATTATTGAGATTTCCATCAGTTAAAAAAGATCACTATCAAAAAAGTTTTTGATAGCTCTTTTACTTATCAAGCTAGTAAACAATGGAATTCAATACTTGAGCAAATATGAATTCTTTCAGAATACCTACAGTTTCATAAAGTATTGAAAACTTATCTTTTTGGAAACAATCTAGACAAGTAATATAGTAGGGATATGTTTGATTTCTGATTTTTGTATTATCTTATTGTAACCTGCTTAGATTCTTTACTGATGGAAGCGTGATATAAATACACAGAATAGAACAGGGCAGAAATTTGGAAGGGGACCCCCAAAGCCCACTACCAGGCTGCACTTTCTCTCTCTGGTCAGGGGCCAGGGGCAGCTGCCCTAGTTGCACTTCCCTATCATCATCCCTGGCATGTGCCACCTTTATATTTTGCACAGTACAAGAGTAAATGTATCTCTTTCTGCCCACTAGCAAGGCAAAGCCTTGGTGCTTTCAAACTGAGCACAAAACAAAGAGACATAGAAAACTGCCAAACCAGAGACCTTGCTCATTTTTTTTTCACACAGAGCAAAGATGAGGCTCACCTCCTAGGCACTCAAGGCCCCTAGATAGCACCAGGGGCTGAGGCACAAAAAGGACCTCCAGAAACAAAAAGAAATCCCTCAGGGCCAAGGAACAAAGAGGAAAGGAGGGAGGGACACAGCCACCCAGGTTTGACACCCCCATGGGCTACAGCCCAAACCAGCAGCCAAGAAGGAGCTCTGGGAGAGAAGCAGAGAAATTAGAAATCAGAATGAATTACAAACAATCCTGACTCTAGTAACTTTATTTTTTCCATTAGGACTAGGAATCCCCAGGCCTACCAGACGAGTCAAGACTGCACAGGCTCACACCTCTACCACCTGGTGGGAGACTAAGAAATACTGATTCTGGGAGGGACTGCACAGCTAGTTTTTAGGCGCCACCAGAATTCTGTAGTTCTAGTCTCCACTCACCTGCTACTAGGAGTGTATAACCCATCCATCTAGGCCAGACTGGAGGGACACACAGAACCTGTGGTAGGTTCTGTAGCTCAGTGGTCAGAGCACTGGTCTTGTAAACCAGGGGTCATGAGTTCAATCCTCCTCAGAGCCTGGTCTCTTCTGATTGGTTGCCATTGTTAGTCTGCTATTGAGACAGACGTGGGAAGCAACTGCTTACCCTGTGAGTTGTAGTACACAGTGTTGCCATGATTTGGGTTTCTGCCAGGTACTTGTGACCTGGCTTGGCCACTGTTTCAAAAACAGGATACTGGGCTAGATGGACCATTGGTCTGCCTCAGTAAAGCTGTTCTTATATAACCTTCATTTTCACACTATCCTTTCATTTTTTTTTGCATAGAAGACTTCCTGCCATTCTAGAGTGTGTAGTCCTTTAATTTATGCTTGAAATTCTAACAATGATTATAATGTATTGGATGCTAACACCTCCCTTCCCCAGAAAAACAAGGTGTGAGGTAAATAGAGAGTCCAGAAGCCTCTGGTACATGATAGCCATAAATGTCTGGCCCATATAGTGGATAAATTTGGCCAACAAGTCTCTGAATTGTTCAGCTTGCTAAGAACTTCTGGCCTTAATGATTTCTGGCAGCGTCAACCCTTCCAGTTTCTTGTCCACCAGTTCATGAGATGACCCATGCACAGGCGACCCTGGTGTGTCTTTGAATGCTACCTTAAGGAAGGCCACAGCATCCTGGGTCACTTTGAGGCCATGGCTCTGGCACAGTTCAGCGGCCTGCTCCTGGCTCTCCAGGGCCAGCATTCTGGCCAAAAGCCCCAGTGGAAAGCGGCTGTCTCTCGAACTGTAGCCATGATTAAGAACACGCAAAGCATAGCTCCGGCAGAGAGACAAGTGGTGATGCACTGCTATGCTCTGCAGGTAAGAGAGTCTCCTTAGGAGCCGGAAGAAGCGGACATGGTTCCTCTCTAGGTGGGCCCAGTTCACAACCAACGCAGCTTGGACCTCTGGGGTCTCTTTAATGCGTGGGGGCAGCTGCAGTGCGTGGTGGAGGGCTTCTGGGGAACCTGAGAAAAGAGGAAGAGAAACAAATAAAGATGGGGGAAGGAAATGAGAACACCTCTTACAATAGCCTGTGACCTTGAAGCTGCTCTGTGACCTCTGGCCCACTTACAGACTCTAAATACTGTTATGACATTGCCATCTCGACTGTATTTTGTTTTTCATCTAGCCTTGGTCCTCATCATAAAAATGCAGAGCATTACATAACCAAAACATGCAATGCAAGTCACACAATAACATTATCTCTCCCTTTTCCTATAATCGTCCCCCCTCTATCCCCCATCTTTACTTCCTGAGAGTGAAATTCCAATACTATCACTGAAACAACTCTGTGTGCAAGGTGCTGAGCCCCGACACCCACAGCCACTAATCCAGTCACTTAACCTCTCCAACAGTCAACTTCCAAATCACTTCCAGTCGAGGGCAGCAAGTGGGTTCACTTTCCAATATGAATGAGATAGACTGATAAACAAGTTATTATGCATACGAATTGGGCCTCTGAAGATACCCATCTGAGGATAGCATACTGTAGGGGACCCAATTTAAAGGAGTTACTGAGCCCCGTGATTCTGTGAATTGTATCTACAGTTGAAGAAATGGAAGAAAAAGGACTTCTCCTTGTGGTCGATGTTAAGACCTGTGACATTACAATGTCAACATCACCTTTGTTAATCCAGTTGACCAACAAAAATATGTTAGACATGTCATACTGATTTTGTTATCTATTGCATTCTTTGTCCATGTGGCAAATTTATTTATTTATTTATTTATTGCACTTGTATCCCACATTTTCCCACCTATTTGCAGGCTCAATGTGGCTTACAGAGACCTTTTCTGGCATCGCCAGACAGGGTACATGATACAGCTAGAGTTACAATAAGATCAAGGTATGACAAGAAGAATTAATCAAGCGATTTTAGAGAGGTGACGTTCAGAGAGGGGGCAGAGTGGAGGAGTGTTATAGTTAGGTTATGGGTTCTCATGGTAGGCCTTGTTGAAGAGATAGGTTTTTAGTGATTTGCGAAAGTTAGCTATTTCGTTAATTGTTTTCAAGTTAGTTGGCAATGCATTCCACAGCTGAGTGCTCAAGTATGAGAAGCTGGTCGCATGTGTTAGTTTGTATTTTAATCCTTTACAGCTGGGGAAGTGTAGATTAAGAAAAGTTCGGGCAGATCTTTTAGCATTTCTGGTTGGTAGGTCAACGAGATCCATCATGTACGTCGGGGCATCTCCGTAAATGATTTTATGAACAATCGTGCAGATCTTGAACGTGGTACGTTCTTTAAGTGGTAGCCAGTGTAGTTTCTTTCTTAGTGGTTTTGCACTTTTGTATTTTGTTTTTCCAAAAATAAGTCTAGCTGCGGTATTCTGGGCTGTTTGGAGTTTCTTGATGGTCTGTTCTTTACAGCCAGCGTATAGTGCATTGCAGTAGTCCAGGTGACTTAGTACCATTGACTGTACAAGGTGGCAAAAAATGGACCTTGGGAAGAAAGGTTTAACTCTTTTGAGTTTCCACATGGAGTGGAACATCTTCTTAGTTATGTTTTTCACGTGGTTTTCGAGTGTGAGATGTCGATCAATGGTAACTCCAAGAATTTTCAGAGTATTTGAAACGGGGAGGGGGAAGTTTGGTGTAGTAATGAAAGTGAATTTACATGTGTTATGCTGTGAGGTGAGTATAAGGCATTGTGTTTTTTCTGCGTTAAGTTTTAGCTGAAATGCATCCGCCCAGGAGTGCATAATTTGGAAGCTTTGGTCGATCTCGTTGGTGATTTCTTTTAGATCATTTTTGAACGGGATGTAGATCGTGCCATCGTCTGCATATATGTATGGATTGAGGTTTTGGTTGGCTAGTAACTTGGCGAGGGTATCATCATTATGTTGAAGAGGGTTGGCGAGAGGGGAGATCCTTGAGGGACTCCACATTCAGGTGTCCATGGGTCTGAAATAGTCACATTAGCAGTTACTTGGTATGATCTTGTAGTCAGGAATCCTTTAAACCAATTAAGAACATTACCTCCCACTCCAAAGTATTCTAGGATATGTAATAGTATTCCGTGGTTGACCATGTCAAAGGCACTGGACATATCAAATTGTAGGAGAAGTATGTTGTTGCCGGTTGCGATTGTTTGTCTGAATTTATTTATTAGAGTCACTAATATTGTTTCGGTGCTGTGGTTCACCCGAAATCCTGATTGAGATTCGTGAGGGATTGAGTGTTTATTTAGGTAAGTAGTGAGCTGTTTCATCACTAAGCCTTCCATGATTTTAGTTATCAGTGGGATAGATGCCACTGGACGATAGTTGGCTAAGTCACTTGTGCTTTTCTTTGCGTCTTTAGGTATGGGGGTGAGTAGAATGTTTCCTTTATCCTTTGGGAAGAGACCATTTGGTAGCATTTGGTTTAGATGACTCGTGAGGTCTACTCTGAGTTGTTGTGGGGCAGATCTTATAAGATTGCTAGGGCAGATGTCTAATTTGCATTGCGACTTGGCGTATCTTCCAAGTGACTGGGAGATGTTGTCGGTCAAAAATAAATCAAATTTGGTCCATAATCGGTCTACTTGATATTCCCCAGGTGATGGGTCTAGACATTCAAGGAGGTTTAGATAGTCAGTTGTGTTGTTAGGTATCATGAGGCGTAGTTTTATAATTTTCTCTTTGAAGTAATTCGCAAGTTCGTTAGCTGATGGGGTGTCTGCGTTGTTAGAAGTAACCGGTGAGGTATTTAGTAGTTTGTTTACGAGTTGGAATAGTTTGTTTGTGTCCTTGTAGTCTGGTCCGATTTTCGTTTTATAATCTGCTATTTTAGTTTGTCTGATTGTGTATTTCTATTTTCTTTGAAGTTGTTTCCAGTCGTTGAGTGTAGAGTCATCTTTTTTCTTATTCCATGCTCGTTCTAATCTTCTGACTTGTGTTTTTAAATCTTTCAGTTCTTCGTTAAACCATGGTATTGAGTTTTTTCTATGTGAGGTTCTGGTTTGAAGTGGTGCTATGTTATCTAAAATAATTCTGCATTTGTTGTCCCATTCGTGAAGAAATTGTGATGAGTCTGTTGGTGCTGACCATTCGTTGCTATAGAATTGTTCCCAGAATGTTGGTGGGTCTATTTTGCCTCTTGTGGTGTAGGTTTGTTGTTTCTGTTGCGAATCTTTTGTTCGCCATTGAAGGGAGAGGTTTGCTTTGTAATGACTGGACCATGGTATAGCTGTCCATTTAGTATCTGTTAGTGTGAAATTTAGTTCTGATGAGTAATAATGTCTAGTGTGTGTCCTTTGATATGGGTGGGTTGAATATTTGGCCAGTGAAGCTCCCATAGTTGGAGGAAGTCCTTGCATTCACGTATGTTTGTTAGATTAGTATCCTCATGTGAAGGTTGATGTCTCCTGCTATAAGAAGGTTTTGGGTAGATGCACACGTGTTCGAAATGAAGTCCATGAAATGTGTTTGGCAGTCTTGCCAGTTGCCTGGTGGTCTGTAAAACAGGATAAGGTTTAGGTGATCCTGTAAGGTTGGATGATTGATTCTAACTGAGGCAATTTCAAGTTGGGGAAGTATGGATTCGGCTATTGTTGTGACAGTGAATTGGGATCTATAGATTATAGCTATGCCGCCTCCTCTTTTTCCATTCCTAGTCCAGTGGGTAATTTTGTAACCTGGAGGGCAGAATTCTAAGATTATGGGGTCTTTGAGGTTGTGAATCCAGGTTTCACTGATGAATAAAAAATCGAGATTGTCAGTTGTGATCCAGTCGGATATTGTCGTAGGTTTGTTAACTATGGATCTGGCATTTGTGTAGCCCAGTTGTATTAATTGGTGAGGTTCAGTTGGGGTTGAGGATATGATGATTTTTATTAGTTGTCTATTCTCTTGGTATTTGAGTTTGTTGTGTCCCTTCTTTCCTTTCTGTTGGTTTTGTCCATAAGTGGTGGGTTTTCCATTGTATGTTGGACAGACATCCAGGGTCTTTAGGATACGGATGAAAGAACATCGGAGTGCATTACAAATAAGAATAAAGAGGCACCTTTAATAGGTCATTATTTAATTCATATGCACGTTTTTGAGGACCTAAGATGTTTTCTCCTTGATCACATTCTGATGAATGCTTGTGGGGGCATTACTGGATTGAATATGTCAATAGACTGGTTCTATTTTTATTAAGGTTGCACCTATGCAGCATAAAGTTCATTTCACTGCCATGACAGCCTCTATTCCACCAACCTATATGGGAGTGGTTAATCCCGACTGGTGTGGGTGGAGTTAAACACACTGAGGTGCCTGCTACAGAATGCAAGACAGAAGCAGAGTTTTGTATGTGGATTTATATGAGATTTGGAATCGTTTTTAAAGCATAGTTGCTTAATCATTTATTTTATGTTGATTTAGATCTGGCCCTGTAAGCCCTGAAGCAGTGGTCTGAGTACTATGAAAAGTTGCCAGCTATTGTCAGAGGACCTTCAATTTCAGAGATAACCAGATTTTCAATTTCACTATTACTCAAAATATTTTTTGGAATGTTTCTATTTTGCCAAAATTGGCTTTATAGTTGGGGGGGGGGGGGGGGGGTTATGCCTTTGACGGAGTTCACTGATATAATAGCGCATTGAGTAAGCGCATTTCTAACTCTGAGGCTTTTTCCCACTAAATATACAGTTATCTATTTAATGTGGCAGTAATAGTTTATATGTTAATGGAGAGTATATTTTGAAATGTGTTTAGTTATATGTTCCTCCATTCCCTTGTGTAGTATTTTTTTGTATATTGCTCTGAATTGATCACATGCATATTCATTTTGGATATCCTGTAAATGTGACCTGTTTGTGGCCATCAAGGACTGAAACTGAATGAATATCACTACTTTAAATCATCAGCGTATCAACCACAGGAAGTGCCTTGACTTGCTCTAAATCAGGGGTTCTCAACCCAATCCTTGGGACATACCTAGCCAGTCAGGTTTTCAAGATACCCACAATGAATATGCATGAGATACATTTGCATACCATGAAGACAGTACATGCAAATATATCTCATGCATATTCATTATGGATATCCTGAAAACGTGACTGGCTGGGTATGATCTGAAGGCTGGGTTGAGGACCACTGCTCTAAATACGTGTTGGGGAATGACTTAAAAGCTAGCTCTGAAGATCTGGGTTTTACCATAAGTTCAATTAGTTTACCCTTTTGCAGCCCCAAATCAAAATGCAATAAGCTCCAGTCAAAGCCTCCAAAAATGTTCTGTAGCAAAACCCTAAATCAGTGGTATTCACCGATGGTCCCTGAGGCTGCAAAGGGCAGGTTTTCAGAATTCCCCTTATCTATATGCGCGATACAAACTTGCAAATAATGGAGGCTGTATGCATGCAAATCTCCTTCATGCATATTCATTATAGGTAGCCTGAAAACTAGCCTCATTTGCAGTCCTTCAAGACTAGAAATAAATACCTGGACCAGTGTTGAAGAGGCAATTGCATGGCCCCCAGGCCATAAGAGGCCCTAAGCCTAGCATAAGATGAAAGAGGCACAGTAGGCTTTGGGGCCTCTTCCCAAATTGTTGCCTGGGGCCCCAGAACAACTAACATTGGACTTGGTGAATACCACTGCCCAAAACTCCTCGCCTTTTCTTGTCTGCCATCAAGACTATTACACCCACAACAAGAAGAGGCACAGAGCTGACCAGAGGCTTCCCTTCGCCACCCTTGCCAGCATGCTTTTCTGACAATCACCAAGATCATAAAGAAGGAACAGCGCCTGGAACTCCGCCTCCCTGCCAGAGCTCCCATCCTTGTAACATTGCAGCAGCCAACTGAAGCACTCCCGCACATGGCGAGAATGTAGGGCAGAGTCAAACTGATATGGTTTCGAGTCCTCATGGCTCATAAAGTAGCTGGCACAAAGAAGGAAGGCAAGGATGGGCTCCAGCAGAGCAGTGCAGGTCTTTCCCTGCACCCGCTGCACAATCATGTCCTGCCGCACAGCACGAAGGCGGTCTGAGACAAAGGTGTAGATCTCTCCCCAGGATGCATCAGTCCGTGGTACCACCTCTTCCACCAAGTACTGGACAGTCTTCAGGAGCACTGCTGGGGGTCGCAGGTCACTGGGCCGTGGGGCATTCTTCCCTGCTGCTGGACGGGAGTATTCCTTCACTGTCTTACGAGGATCAGCTTGGGGCAGGTGGCTGCCCTCGGTGCCTGCCAACACTTCAAAGCGGTGCAGACGGTGCTGGAGTTCCCGCTCCTTCCGCTCCTGCTCTGGGCACATGCTAAGGCAGGTCCCCACTGGAAAGTGCTCAGAGGCAGCCGTGTCATTGGAGGAATCCATTTGTTAAGGAGGGTAATGAAGCAGATGGAGAACAACTCAGGAGAATCAGTGGATATATGTAATACCCTCTACACACACAAAACAAAAACAAAAACAAAGAGGAATGAGTCAAAACCTTTCCCTGTGCCTTCCTTAGATTTCCCACTACTAATTAAAATAACACAGGGCCACCCTTAGTGCCAACAGTGCCTCATGTGAATGCCAAAAATGCTCATCTCCTCATCATATCTGGAGCTAGCAGTTCTAGCTACCAAACTCAGTCCGAGTTTCACACCATCTGCACCCCCACCCACTCTTGATGGGAAAATTATCTTTTCCCATCTGTCCCACTTACAGGAGAACAGCATTTCTTACCTGGCACCACTAGGAAGTGTATACCATATGGGGTCTGGTGAGAGTAGGATATCCTGTGTGGTTCAGAAGATACATTTTTAAACTGTGTTGCTGTCCTCTTGCTGAAGGCTGAGGGAAAGAAAGGGAGCGAGGTTAAGTGAACTGCAGAAAGTGGGAGACTGAAACCTAGAGAGTTGCATGGGGACAGAAATCTTACCCATCCCTGCCCGTCCCTACTGGAATCTTACCCGTCCCCGCAAAATTTAAACCAATCCCCACCTGTCCCCACAAGAATTTAACCCATCCCCACCCACCCCGTAAGAATTTAATGGTACATAAAAGAAAATTCCGGTCAGCTCCCTCAGTCTCTTTCTGGAATTGAGCCACAGCACTGTAGGCAAGGAAGGAATGGAAGTTGAAACTTGGAACACTCTGATGTGCACATCTAAGATTTGTCTCTGATTTACTGGCACTGTGTGCTGAGAGGTCACCACATGCACGCGCCAGTAGGTCAGGTGACATCCGATGCTCATGCCTGTGTCAGAGCTGAGGTCTGCGCATCAGCACGGGAGCAAAGAGGATTAATTGTAACATAGTAAGTGACAACAAATAAAGACCTGAATGGTCCATCCAGTCTGCCCAATAGTCACACATTATCAATTCATGATTAAATCAATGAGTGTGATATTATATACTTGATTATGGTCTTTCTTTCGTGTTTCTGGAACATAGACCATAGAAGTATATCTGGTCCTATCCTTATGTTCCAACTGCTGGAGTTGCCATTAAAGCCCACTCCAGTCTATTCATCTTCTCATTTGTGAGACACAGACCGTAAAAACCTGTCCAGCACTGTCTTATATGTTCCAGACACTGAAGTTGCTGTCTAAGCCCTTCCAAGCCCATCCTAAACCAGATTGCCATGTATGAGACACAGACCATACAAGTCTGCCCAGTATTAGCCCCAGTTCAAAACAGCCAGAGTCACCATCTAAGTGTCACTTGACACATCCACACACATGCAGCCATTTAAGGTTAGATTTTTTTATAACTTCCATTTTCTAATTAGAAATCCTCTGTTTTCATCCCACGCCTTTCAAATTCCGTCATCATTTGTGTCTCTACCACCTCCTTAATGGAAGACTTTCCACATTTGTGCTGTTAAAGCAAGGAAGAAGAGGAAGAGGAGGACACAGCACGCAAAGAACTTGGTACTCAGTAGATGAGAGGCTGGTGCTGTTTACACTTCCATAGGAACCCCGCAGAACTGCTTCCATCCCCACTGGAACCCCACAGAACTGCTTCCGTTCCCGCGGGTTCTGCAGGATTCCCGCAGACCCTGTTTACATGCAGCTCTCTACTGAAACCCTCCCAAAGGGAGCCACAGAGTCCTGATTCCTGCCAAAGGTATTAGGCTCAGTAGTGGGTGCAGTTTGTCTGTGTGAGAGCTGACAAGTTATCTAGTTCCAAGAAGGAGCTTTTGAGCCAATCCTGAATTTCTGACAATCCTGCATTATGAGCCTATAGCACTGATATCAATGGGTAGAATCAGAGACTACAAATACCACACTGCTTTAGGATGTAAGTTTAAAACCAGAACTCGCCTCCTGGAACTGGGTAACTTGGCAGACTCTACATTAGGATTTGACATCAGAAGGGTCCCAAGACTTCACTGGATTGGGGTGAGGGGGTGAAGGGAGCTCTTAGGGCTGGCCCAACCATTAGATAGGGCCTGGCAGTTGCCTTGGCAAAAAGTAGCTGCAGTCAAAGCAAAACAATAGATCCCGACAATCACATAAACTCTAAGAAAGAACAGGGAGGTCCTTTTATCTCAGGAACAGCAGGCATTTTTCAAATAGCTCAGATTATTCTGAGAGGGGTGCTACTGGAGTGATCACCACTGATGGTGGGGGGCAACGGGTCTAAATAAAGTTTTGCATTGAGTGAATAATACCTTTGTACAAGCCCAAGGGGCTCCTGCTGAGAGGTAAAAATGTTAGGAAGAGAATATTTTATTTATTGCTTATATACTGGAATGCAAGCCCAAAACAGTGTACTTTCAAGCTCAGTAGCTATTTTTCTGTCCCTGGAGGGCTCATACTTGAGGCAGTGGACTGTTAAGTGACTTACCCATGATTACAAGAAGCGGCAGAGAGATTTCAATCAGGCTCCCCTGCTCTATTAGGCTATTCCACCACTACATCTACAGTAGAGGAGACCTGGATATAGTAACAGGACACATGACAACTGCCTAGGATGCCAAAGCTGGGTAAGACTGTGAACATTCACAGAACTCTGTCATACCAAGCCCCCCCCCCCCCCTTTAAATCCAAACTTATAATGGAAGACGGCAGGGAGGGGGAGGCACAGATACAAAGAACAGACCCACTGGAGATGAAAGACAGGACACACCTCACACACAAAAGACTGTCCCTGGAGTAACAAAAAACATCACCATGCTAATTTCTTCTCCCCTCTGGACTAACACGGCTACCACACTTCTCCCCTCTGAAAACAGATGCCTAAACTGATACCCACCTCTAAGGTGGCTGCATACTCAGCTCTCTCCTGAAGCACAGCAGAAACCCAAACCTCTGGTAGTGAAATCTCAGATCCTGAGGGAAAGGGAAAGGAAGAAACTAATGCACTGGAACTCTGTCCAAACTCCAACTCCTCTCAGCCCACCCTGACCCAGTCAGGGAAGCAGCAAAACTTGGTAGTACAGCATGACCCGGGCGGCTCTCGTTTCATTCAACCTCTTGTGCCTTCCCCTTGCTCATCATCATCACCCACCACTTCCTGCTCCTCATTTCCCACAATCCTCTGTTCTAGCTCCAGAAGCTGGGTTGGGTTTCTTAATCCTTTTGCAAGTCCTGGCGTCACAGAATTACCCTTCTGTTTCTGCGTTGTGCATTTTTCTATGGTGTTTTTAGTCCCTCTGTTCTATTTTGTTGGTGTTTTCAGCTCCTGTGCCCTCTGCATTTTTGCTGAAGTCCTCTCTGGTGTTTTTAGCTCCTGCGCTCTTTGCAATTTTACTGGTTTCCTCGGTTATTTTTAGTCCTTGTGCTCTTTATTTTGTTGCAGTCTTC
Organism: Microcaecilia unicolor; assembly: GCF_901765095.1. Classification (NCBI taxonomy): domain Eukaryota; kingdom Metazoa; phylum Chordata; class Amphibia; order Gymnophiona; family Siphonopidae; genus Microcaecilia; species Microcaecilia unicolor. The sequence continues at coordinate 124,150,526 of NC_044041.1, read as the reverse complement.
TTTGGTGCTTTCAGTTCCTGCCCTTTGCGTTTTGGTGGAATCTCCTCTGGTATTTTTAGCCAGTCTTCTGATATTTTCAGCCCCTGCATCTCAGCGTTTTGCTGGAGTCTCTCTGTACATTGCTGGAGACCCTGTCTTGCCTTTCTGTAAGAATCATTCTCCATTTTGACTTTCAAGTGGTTCATCTGCTTATAGCACCTGCACCACAAATGGGTCCCAATTTTTGAGAGGGAGATTTAAGTACATGCCACTAGGCCCACTTCATAGCACACCTCAATCCCAGAGTCATTGCAGAAAAAATGTTATTTACGCCAGTGACCACGGATGGGTAAGAGGGAGTGTTTCGGTTCACTCTTACACCCCCTATCCAGCATCTATTCCCTCCCAGGAGCATAACCACAAGGATACCTTGGCCTCCCCCCCCCCCCCCTTTAAGCGCACTCCAAAATTGTGGCACTAGTTGAATCATTGGCAGAAATGCCCAAGCCCCACTAGCTGAAGAGGTCCATTGCATGAGCCCCCCCCCCTACTGTGCTGTTTGAGCAATGCAGCAGTCAGCAGTGTGCTTCAGTTGCAGATGCTGGCCCTCCTGCATATGCTCAGTTCAGGCACTTGAAAATGGAAATTAAGATGATACTTTTTCATTGGACTAGCCTAATACATTTTCCCCACTAGCTTTTAGAGGCCAAAACCTCCTCAGGTCAGGTCACTGCTACTGTGGTATTGTAACCGGACTGTTCAGCAAGTAAATCAGGAGGCCGAGACGCTGACTTCCAAAGCAATGCAACTTTTATTAGCTAGCTGACACAGTACTAAGTTCAGACTCAGGATACTGCGCCCCGAGATTCTTGTACATCATTAGTGATCATGCGCATAACACATACCATACATCACACAAGCACATGCGCAGTACAAGCATATGCACAATACAGTAGTAGTTCTGTAGTTCTCACAGAGAAAGAATACGTCAGTTTCACAGAAAATGTTACTTTGAGAGAAAATGCAACTTATTATATTGTTTCAGCACATCCACATAATACAGCCTCTGTGTATTGATCACGAGACTGCGCTGACAGAGCTAGCTGTCTCCCTTACAAACCTTAATTGCTGACTACTACAAATTGTTATCTGGCTGCTGGTTAACAAATACTACTACTACTACTACTTAACATTTCTAGAGCGCTACTAGGGTTACGCAGCACTGTACAATTTAACAAAGAGAGACAGTCCCTGCTCAAAGAGCTTACAATCTAATAGACAAGTGAACGGTCGGTCCGATAGGGGCAGTCAAATTGGGGCAGTCTGGATTCACTAGTAATAGTAATAGGTTTTACTATTAACAAGTTCAAGCTGTAAAGTTTTAGTTTAGGCTCATTAGAGGAACTCTGATTCTTTGGTTAAAACACAAAAGTATATGCAAAGTCCAAGTATAAAAGTCCTTGTAGTTCAAGTACTGCAACCTCGCCCCCTTGTAGTTCAAGTACTGCAACCTCGCCCCCTACAGTATCCTCTCCTGACTTGAGGAAAGAAGTGTTGGTCTCTGAAAACTAGACAAAAATGTATTAAAATTAGTCCGATATAAAAGTATCATCTTATATTCTATTTTATGTTTTATTTGTATTTATTAACCTTTATTAACACAGCTACCACATTACTTTATCCTAAATTAATAATAAAATTATTTTCTATACCTTTGTTGTCTGGCCATTTTCTTTTTCCAATTGTGTTGGTCCCATTCTCTTGTTTCTGCTTTCCTTAGTCTTCTCCTGTCTTGCCAGGGTTTCCTGTCCATTTGTCATTTTTCTCCCTCCTGTTTCTTTCACGTTTCTTCAATTTATTTTTCTGCCTCTCAGATTTAATTCATTCTTACTATCCAGTCTTTAATTTCCCTCTTTATACTTCATCTACCTATGGCTTTTCATCTTTCCCTCTCCCTAGTTCTCCCTTATGCCCCTTCCTCTTATTCTCCAGTCTCTCGCTAACTTTATCCTCTTCCCCTTTCCATCATAAGTACATAAGTATTGCCATACTGGGAAAGACCAAAGGTCCATCAAGCCCAGCATCCTGTTTCTAACAGTGACCAATCCAGGTCACAAATACCTGGCAAGATTCCAAAAAAAGTACAAAACATTTTATACTGCTTATCCCAGAAATAGTGGATTTTCCCAAGTCCATTTAATAGTGGTCTATGGACTTTTCCTTTAGGAAGCCATCCAAACCTTTTTTAAACTCCGCTAAGTTAACCGCCTTTACCACATTCTCTGGCAACGAATTCCAGAGTTTAATTACACGTTAAGTGAAGAAAATTTTTCTCTGATTTGTTTTAAATTTACTACATTGTAGCTTCATCACATGCCCCTAGTCCTAGTATTTTTGGAAAGTGTAAACAGACGCTTCACATCTACCCGTTCAACTCCACTCATTATTTTATAGACCTCTATCATATCTCTTCTCAGCTGCCTTTTCTCCAAGCTGAAGAGCCCTAGCCGCTTTAGCCTTTCCTCATAGGGAAGTTGTCCCATCCCCTTTATCATTTTGTCGCCCTTCTCTGCACCTTTTCTAATTCCACTATATCTTTTATTGAGATGCGGTGACCAGAATTGAACACAATATTCGAGGTGTGACCACACCATGGAGCGATACAAAGGCATTATAACATCCTCATTTTTGTTTTCCATTCCTTTCCTAATACCAAACATTCTATTTGCTTTCTTAGCCACAGCAGCACACTGAGCAGAAGGTTTCAACGTATCATCAATGACGACACCTAGATCCCTTTCTTGGTCCGTGACTCCTAACATGGAACCTTGCATGACGTAACTATAATTCGGGTTCCTCTTTCCCACATGCATCACTTTGCACTTGCTCACATTAAACGTCATCTGCCATTTAGACACCCAGTCTCCTAGTCTCGTAAGGTCCTCTTGTAATTTTTCACAATCCTCCCGCGATTTAACGACTTTGAATAACTTTGTATCATCAGCAGATTTAATTACCTCACTAGTTACTCCCATCTCTAGGTCATTTATAAATATGTTAAAAAGCAGTGGTCCCAACACAGACCCCTGGGGAACCCCACTAACTACCCTTCTCCATTGAGAATACTGACCATTTAACCTTACTCTCTGTTTTCTATCTTTTAACCAGTTTTTAATCCACAATAGAACACTACCTCCTATCCCTTGACTCTCCAATTTCCCCTGGAGTCTTTCATGAGGTACTTTGTCAAATGCCTTCTGAAAATCCAGATACACAATATCAACCGGCTCACCTTTATCCACATGTTTGTTCACCCCTTCAAAGAAATGTAGTAGATTGGTGAGGCAAGATTTCCCTTCACTAAATCCATGCTTTTGAATATGCTCTGTAATTTTGTTCTTTATAATAGTCTCTACCATTTTGCCTGGCACCGACGTCAGACTCACCGGTCTATAATTTCCCGGATCTCCTCTGGAACCTTTTTAAAAAATCGGCGTTAAATTGGCCACGCTCCAATCTTCTGGTACCATGCTCGATTTTAAGGATAAATTACATATTACTAACAATAGCTCCACAAGCTCATTTTTCAGTTCTATCAGTACTCTGGGATGAATACCATCCGGTCCAGGAGATTCGCTACTCTTCAGTTTGTAGAACTGCCCCATTACATCCTCCAGGTTTACAGAGAAGTTTCTCCGACTCGTCAGCTTCGAATACCATTTCCGGCACCGGTATCCCACCCTAATCTTCCTCGGTGAAGACCGAAGCAAAGAATTAATTTAATCTCTCCACTACGGCTTTGTCTTCCCTGATCGCCCCTTTTACTCCCGGTCATCTAGCGGTCCAACCGATTCTTTTGCCAGCTTCCTGCTTTTAATATAACTAAAAACAAATTTACTATGTGTTTTTGCCTCCAACGCAATCTTTTTTTGAAGTCCTTCTTAGCCTTCCTTATCACCGCTTTGCATTTGACGTGACATTCCTTATGCTGTTTCTTATTATTTTCAGTTGGTTCCTTCTTCCATTTTCTGAAGGATTTTCTTTTAGCTCTAATAGCTTCCTTCACCTCACTTTTTAACCACGCCGGCTGTCGTTTGGTCTTCCGTCCTCCTTTTTTAATAAGCGGAATATATTTGGCCTGGGCTTCCAGAATGGTGTTTGTGAACAGCATCCACGCCTGATGTAAATTTTTTACCCTCGCAGTCGCTCCTCTAAGTTGTTTTTCACCGTTCTTCTCATTTTATCATAGTCTCCATTTTTTAAAGTTAAACGCTAACGTATTTGATTTCCTATGTATACTTACTTCAAAGCTAATATCAAATCTGATCATATTATGATCACTGTTATCAAGTGGCCCCAGCACCATTACCTCCCGCACCAGATCATGTGCTCCACTAAGGACTAGGTCTAGAATTTTTCCTTCTCTCGTCCAGCTGCTCCATAAAGCTGTCCTTGATTTCATCAAGGAATTTTACCTGCCTAGCGTGCCCCGATGTTACATTTACCCAGTCAATATCGGGGTAATTGAAATCACCCATTATTATTGTGTTGCCCAGTTTGTTTGCGTCCCTAATTTCCTTTAACATTTCTGCATCCGTCTGTTCATCCTGGCCAGGCGGACGGTAGTACACTCCTATCACTATCCTTTTCCCCTTTACACATGGAATTTCAATCCACAGTGATTCCAAGAAGTGTTTTGTTTCCTGCAGAATTTTCAATCTATTTGATTCAAGGCTCTCGTTAATATACAATGCTACCCCTCCACCAATTCGATCCACCCTATCACTACGATATAATTTGTACCCCGGTATAACAGTGTCCCACTGGTTATCCTCCTTCCACCAGGTCTCAGAGATGCCTATTATATCTAATTTTTCATTTAGTGAAATATATTCTAACTCTCCCATCTTATTTCTTAGGCTCTTGGCATTCGCATATAGACATTTCAAAGTATGTTTGTTGTTCCAGTATTAATTTGCAATCTTTTGTCTGATTTTTATTTTTATTTAAGGACACCTGATCTACTACGGTCTCTTTTGCAACCTATCAGGATACCCTATCTTCCCTATTTTGGTGATATCTTTGAAAGATACCTTATCCCGAACCATGTGCTTTTGAGCAACTGTCGGCCTTCCCCGTTTCTAGTTTAAAAGCTGCTCTATCTCCTTTTTAAATGCCAATGCCAGCAGCCTGGTCCCACCCTGGTTAAGGTGAAGCCCACCCTTTCGGAATAGGCTCCCCCTTCCCCAGAATGTTGCCCAGTTCCTAACAAATCTAAAACCCTCCTCCCTGCACCATCGTCTCATCCACACATTGAGACTCTGGAGCTCTGCCTGTCTCTTGGGCCCTGCACGTGGAACGGGTAGCATTTCAGAAAATGCTATTCTAGAGGATCTGGATTTGAGCTTTCTACCTAAGAGCCTAAATTTGGTTTCCAGAACCTCTCTCCCACATTTTCCTATGTCATTGGGAAGACTAAACTAGATCCTGCAGTGCCTGCTAGATTCTATCTGTTAATGCTGTGGTACAAAGTTTTTATAACTAAGTGGAAAAGACTATGGAGATTAGTTGATAAAATTTGCTTTTTATATTTTTATTTTGCCTAACACTAACCTACAATTCCTCCTTTAAACCCCAATCTTTAACTTCCCAAAGCACAAAGCAAAATAGCGTTCACTTATCAGAGAAATGTCCTCTTCTCTTGGAACTTCTCAGAAAGTTCAGTGGGACCTTTCCTCTTTATATAGTTTTGAATCTAAGGGGCCTTTTTTAAACAGACTCTTTGAAGCTGACTCAGCAACCTATGCAAGTATTCTACTTCCCCACACCTTAATTAACACTTAATTGAGGTCGCTGGATGAGCTATCTCTCCAGCAGCCAAGGAACAGAAAATAACTGCCTTTTAGAACAAGAGTTTTTGGCTGTTTAGTTTCTACCTCTAGAAAAGGTTTCAGTTTAAAACTATGGGGAAAATGCCTATTTCTAGAGAAAATTTCAGTTTAAAACTATGAGGAAAGGGTTTGTACACTATATGACAACTAGTTAATGATGCTTGCTTTTCTCTCTCTCTTTTATTCCCCCCTTAATACTAAACTAGGTCCTGCTTGCTTTTCCCTCTCTCTCTCTCTTTTTATTCCCCCTTAATACTAAACTAGATCCTGCAGTGCCTGCTAGATCCTATCTGTTAATGCTGTGGTACAAAGTTTTTAAAACTAAGTGGAAAAGACTGGAGATTAGTTGATAAAATTTGCTTTTTATATTTTTATTTTGCCTAACACTAACCTACAATTCCTCCTTTAAACCCCAATCTTTAAGTTCCCAAAGCACAAAGCAAAATAGCGTTCACTTACCAGAGAAATGTCCTCTTCTCTCGGAACTTCTCCAGCATCTCCTCTCATTCTCTCCCTACCCTTCCATCCAGTGTCTTCCCTCTTTCTCTCTCTACGCTTCTATCTAGCATCTTTCCTCTTCCTCTCCTTACCCTTCCATCCAGCATCTTCCTTCTTTCTCTCCCTATGCTTTTATTGCACATCTTCCCTCTTTCTTTCCCCATCCTTTCACCCAACATCTACCCTCTCTCTCCTCTTCCTTCCATCCAGTGTGTGTGTGTGTGTCTCTCTCTGTTTCCCCTTTTCCATTCAGCATTTCCCCTCTCCACATCCTTCCGGTATCTCCCCTTTCGCTCTGCATCCTTCCATCCAGTGTTTCTCCTCTTTCTGTTCCTACTGTTCCATCCAGCACCTTCCCTCTTTCTATCCCCATCCTTCCAGTGTCCTTTCTCTTTCTCTCCCTAACTTCCATCTTTGCTATCTTTCTCTCCCTATCTTTCTGTTCAGTGTCTTCTTTCTCTCCCCACCCATCCAATGCCTTCCCTCTCCCCATCCTTCCAATGTCTTCCTTCTGAATCCTCTCATCCAGTCTCCCCTCTTTCTGTCCCCATCCTTCCAGCATATTCCTACTTTCTCTAACTCCTTCCATTCAGAACCTTCCCTCTTTCTCTATAACTTCCAGCCATTGTCTCCCCCTTTCTCCCCATCCTTCAACATATTCTGTCTAGCCCTTTTCCATCCAGTGTCCCCTCTTACCTCTCCCCATCTTGTTTCCACTCATCATCTCTCCCTCTTCCATCCAGCGTCCCCACTTTTCTATCATTTTTCCTCCCCTCTCATCATTCAGCATCTCCTGCCTCTCTCCACACAGCCCCTTCCCTTCTGTTCTCCTTCACCTTGGTACCTTCTCTTTCCTGCCACCACTGCAGCTTCTCCCGATGAGCAGCAGCGGTGGCAAAACAATAAATAGCAAGCACAGGGTAGGGTTGCCAGACAAAGCGAATGCTACATACCTGTAGAAGGTATTCTCCGAGGACAGCAGGCTGATTGTTCCCACTGATGGGTGACGTCCACGGCAGCCCCTCCAATCGGAAACTTCACTAGCAAAGGCCTTTGCTAGTCCTTGCGCGCCCATGCGCACCGCGCATGCGCGGCCGTCTTCCCGCCCGAACCGGCTCGTGTTCGTCAGTCCCGTATATAGCAAAACAAAGACAAGGGAAGACACAACTCCAAAGGGGAGGCGGGCGGATTTGTGAGAACAATCAGCCTGCTGTCCTCGGAGAATACCTTCTACAGGTATGTAGCATTCGCTTTCTCCGAGGACAAGCAGGCTGCTTGTTCTCACTGATGGGGTATCCCTAGCCCCCAGGCTCACTCAAAACAACAAACATGGTCAATTGGGCCTCGCAACGGCGAGGACATAACTGAGATTGACCTAAAAACTTATCCAACTAACAGAGAGTGTAGCCTGGAACAGAATAAAACATGGGCCTAGGGGGGTGGAGTTGGATTCTAAACCCCAAACAGATTCTGAAGCACTGACTGCCCGAACCGACTGTCGCGTCGGGTATCCTGCTGCAGGCAGTAATGAGATGTGAATGTGTGGACAGATGACCACGTCGCAGCTTTGCAAATCTCTTCAATAGTGGCTGACTTCAAGTGGGCCACTGACGCTGCCATGGCTCTAACATTATGAGCCATGACATGACCCTCAAGAGCCAGCCCTTCCTGGGCGTAAGTGAAGGAAATGCAATCTGCTAGCCAATTAGAAATGGTGCGTTTCCCCACAGCCACTCCCCTCCTGTTGGGATCAAAAGAAACAAACAATTGGGCGGACTGTCTGTTGGGCTGTGTCCACTCCAGATAGATGGCCAATGCTCTTTTGCAGTCCAATGTGTGCAGCTGACGTTCAGCAGGGCAGGAATGAGGACGGGGAAAAAATGTTGGCAAGACAATTGACTGGTTCAGATGGACCTCCGACATTACCTTCGGCAAGAACTTAGGGTGAGTGCGGAGGACTACTCTGTTATGATGAAATTTGGTATAAGAGGCCTGGGCTACCAGGGCCTGAAGCTCACTGACTCTACGAGCCGAAGTAACTGCCACCAAGAAAATGACCTTCCAGGTCAAGTACTTCAGATGGCAGGAGTTCAGTGGCTCAAAAGGAGGTTTCATCAGCTGGGTGAGAACAACATTGAGATCCCATGACACTGTAGGAGGTTTGACGGGGGGCTTTGACAAAAGCAAACCTCTCATGAAGCGAACAACTAAAGGCTGTCCTGAGATCGGCTTACCTTCCACATGGTAATGGTTTGCACTAATTGCGCTAAGGTGAACCCTTACAGAGTTGGTCTTGAGACCAGACTCAGACAAGTGCAGAAGGTAGTCAAGCAGGGTCTGTGTAGGACAAGAGCGAGGATCTAAGGCCTTGCTGTCACACCTGACGGCAAACCTCCTCCATAAAAAGAAGTAACTCCTCTTAGTGGAATCTTTTCTGGAAGCAAGCAAGATACGGGAGACACCCTCTGACAGACCCAAAGAGGCAAAGTCTACGCTCTCAACATCCAGGCCATGAGAGCCAGAGACCGGAGATTGGGATGCAGAAGCGCCCCTTCGTCCTGTGTAATGAGGGTCGGAAAACACTCCAATCTCCACGGTTCTTTGGAGGACAACTCCAGAAGAAGAGGGAACCAGATCTGACGCGGCCAAAACGGAGCAATCAGAATCATGGTGCCTCGGTCTTGCTTGAGTTTCAACAAAGTCTTCCCCACCAGAGGTATGGGAGGATAAGCCGTGGGCCTGAAGTCTGGAACAGAACTGAGAGACCTTGTGGTTGGCTCGAGATGCAAAGAGATCTACCAAGGGGGTGCCCCACACCTGGAAGATCTGGCGCACTACTCTGGAGTTGAGCGACCACTCGTGAGGTTGCATAATCCTGCTCAACCTGTCAGCCAGACTGTTGTTTACGCCTGCCAGATATGTGGCTTGGAGCCACATGCCGTAACGGCGAGCCCAGAGCCACATGCTGACGGCTTCCTGACACAGGGGGCGAGATCCGGTGCCCCCCTGCTTGTTGATGTAATACATGGCAACCTGGTTGTCTGTCTGAATTTGGATAATTTGGTGGGACAGCCGATCTCTGAAAGCCTTCAGAGCGTTCCAGACCGCTCGTAACTCCAGGAGATTGATCTGCAGATCGCGTTCCTGGAGGGACCAGCTTCCCTGGGTGTGAAGCCCATCGACATGAGCTCCCCACCCCAGGAGAGACGCATCCATAGTCAGCACTTTTTGTGGCTGAGGAATTTGGAAAGGGCGTCCCAGAGTCAAATTGGACCAAATCGTCCACCAATACAGGGATTTGAGAAAACTCATGGACAGGTGAATCACGTCTTCTAGATCCCCAGCAGCTTGAAACCACTGGGAAGCTAGGGTCTATTGAGCAGATCGCATGTGAAGGCGGGCAATGGGAGTCACATGAACTGTGGAGGCCATGTGGCCCAGCAATCTCAACATCTGCCGAGCTGTGATCTGCTGGGACGCTCGCACTCGAGAGACGAGGGACAAGTTGTTGGCTCTCGTCTCTGGGAGATAGGCACGAGCCGTCCGAGAATCCAGCAGAGCTCCTATGAATTCGAGTCTTTGCACTGGGAGAAGGTGGGATTTTGGATAATTTATCACAAACCCCAGTAGCTCCAGGAGGCGAATAGTCATCTGCATGGACTGTAGAGCTCCTGCCTCGGATGTGTTCTTCACCAGCCAATTGTCAAGATAGGGGAACACGTGCACTCCTGCGAAGCGCTGCTGCTACTACAGCCAGGCACTTTGTGAACACTCTGGGCGCAGAGGCGAGCCCAAAGGGTAGCACATAGTACTGGAAGTGACGTGTGCCCAGCTGAAATCGCAGATACTGCCTGTGAGCTGGCAGTATCGGGATGTGCGTGTAGGCGTCCTTCAAGTCCAGAGAGCATAGCCAATCGTTTTCCTGAATCATGGGAAGAAGGGTGCCCAGGGAAAGCATCCTGAACTTTTCCTTGACCAGATATTTGTTCAGGGCCCTTAGGTCTAGGATGGGACGCATCCCCCCTGTTTTCTTTTCCACAAGGAAGTACCTGGAATAGAATCCCAGCCCTTCTTGCCCCAGTGGCACGGGCTCGACCGCATTGGCGCTGAGAAGGGCGGAGAGTTCCTCTGCAAGTACCTGCTTGTGCTGGAAGCTGTAGGATTGAGCTCCCGGTGGGCAATTTGGAGGTTTCGAGGCCAAATTGAGAGTGTATCCTTGCCGGACTATTTGAAGAACCCAACGGTCGGAGGTTACAAGAAGCCACCTTTGGTGAAAAGCTTTCAACCTCCCCCCGACCGGCGGATCGCCCGGCACTGATACGTTGATGTCGGCTATGCTCTGCTGGAGCCAGTCAAAAGCTCGCCCCCTGCTTTTGCTGGGGAGCCATGGGGCCTTGCTGAGGCGCACGCTGCTGACGAGAGCGCGCGCGCTGGGGCTTAGCCTGGGCCGCAGGCTGTCGAGAAGGAGGATTGTACCTACGCTTACCAGAAGAGTAGGGAACAGTCTTCCTTCCCCCATAAAAACGTCTACCTGAGGAGGTAGATGCTGAAGGCTGCCGGCCGGAGAACTTGTTGAAAGCGGTATCCCGCTGGTGGAGCTGCTCTACCACCTGTTCGACTTTCTCTCCAAAAATGTTGTCCGCTCGGCAAGGGGAGTCCACAATCCGCTGCTGGATCCTATTCTCCAGGTCGGAGGCACGCAGCCATGAGAGTCTGCGCATCACCACACCTTGAGCAGCGGCCCTGGACGCAACATCAAAGGTATCATATACCCCTCTGGCCAGGAATTTTCTGCACGCCTTCAGCTGCCTGACCACCTCCTGAAATGGCTTGGCTTGCTCAGGAGGGAGCTTGTCCACCAAGCCCGCCAACTGCCCCTCATTGTTCCGCATATGGATGCTCGTGTAGAGCTGGTAGGACTGAATCTTGGCCACGAGCATAGAAGAATGGTAGGCCTTCCTCCCAAAGGAGTCTAAGGTTCTAGAGTCCTTGCCCGGGGGCGCCGAAGCATGCTCCCTAGAACTCTTAGCCTTCTTTAGGGCCAGATCCACCACACCAGAGTCGTGAGGGAACTGAGTGCGCATCAGCTATGGGTCCCCATGGATCCGGTACTGGGACTCGATCTTCTTGGGAATGTGGGGATTAGTTAAAGGCTTGGTCCAGTTCGCCAGCAATGTCTTTTTTAGGACATGATGCATGGGTACTGTGGACGCTTCCTTAGGTGGAGAAGGATAGTCCAAGAGCTCAAACATTTCAGCTCTGGGCTCATCCTCCACGACCACCGGGAAGGGGATGGCCATAGACATCTCCCGGACAAAGGCTGCAAAAGACAGACTCTCGGGAGTAGAAAGCTGCCTTTCAGGGGAGGGAGTGGGATCAGAAGGAAGGCCATCAGACTCCTCGTCAGAGAAATATCTGATGTCCTCCTCCTCCTCCCACGAGGCCTCACCATCGGTATCAGACACAAGTTCATGAACCTGTGTCTGAAGCCGTGCCCGACTCGACTCCGTGGAAACACGGCCATGGTGGGAGCGTCGAGAGGTAGACTCCCTCGCCAGCACCGGCGAAGCTCCCTCCGCCAACGTCGTCGGGGAGCCTTCCTGGGAGGCGACCGCAGTCGGTACCGCAAGCGGTACCGATGTCGGAGACCTCACCCCGGGCAAGGGGCAGCCGGCGCCTCACTCGACGGTACCGGGGGTGCAAGCACCCCCGGTACCGGAGGGGAAGGGCGCAACAGCTCTCCCAGGATCTCCGGGAGAATGGCCCGGAGACTCTCGTGCAGAGCGGCTGTGGAGAAAGACATGGAAGCCAATGCAGGCGTCGAGGTCAGAGTCTGTTCCGGGCGTGGAGGCTGTTCCGGGCTGTCCAAGGTGGAGCGCATCGACACCTCCTGAACAGAGGGTGAGCAGTCCTCCCGGTGCTGATGCCTACTGGGTGCCGACTCCCTCGGCGACCCAGAGCTCTCGGTACCGATGCGGGAAGGTGACTGGTGTCGATGCTTCTTTGATTTTTTCAAAAGAAGCATGTCACCGGAGCTTCCCGGTAACGACGAGGAGGATGTAGAATCCAGCCGTCTCTTCCTCGGGGCCGAGGCCGAAGAAGGTCGGTCTCGGGGGGCTGTACCGCAGGAGCCCTCAGGGTAGGAGGAGACCCACCCGAAGGCTCACCGCCACCAGCAGGGGAATGGACAGCCCTCACCTGCACTCCAGTCGAAGCACCACCGTCCGACAACATCAGCAACAGTGGAGGTCCCGGTACCACCGACGCAGCCTTCCGATGTCTCGGTACCGACGATGCAGAGGGTCGATACCTCGATGCCGTCGATGCAGTTGATGCCGCGGTCGAAGGCCTTGATGCTGTCGACGTCGATGCACTCGATGCCTCCGGTGCTGTTGTCGACGAAGAGCCCGAGAACAACACGTTCCACTGGGCCAATCTCACTACCTGAGTCCTCTTTTGTAAAAGAGCACAAAGACTGCAGGCCTGCAGGCGGTGCCCAGCCCCGAGACACTGAAGACACGACGCGTGCCTATCAGTGAGCGAGATTACCCGGGCGCACTGGGTGCACTTCTTGAAGCCGCTGGGAGACTTCGATGACATGGGCGGAAAAATCACGCCGGCGAAATCAAAATTCGCGATGGTGACAAAGGGCACCAAAAATAAGGGAGAGAGAAAAAACCCGTACCGAGGCCACAAAAAAGGCCTACCCCGAAAGCGAAAGGAAACTTACGTCGGGGAAACAAACTGGACACACGGGAAGGGACAAAGACCGAGGTCTTTCTTTTTTTTTTTATTTTTTTTTTAGCGAAATCGCAAAGACACGCGAGGGTCAACTTGAGGGGCGCGAAACGACGGCAAAACACGACCGTCCCGAGCGCGGACAAAAGAAGACTGACGAACACGAGCCGGTTCGGGCGGGAAGACGGCCACGCATGCGCGGTGCACATGGGCGCGCGAGGACTAGCAAAGGCCTTTGCTAGTGAAGTTTCCGATTGGAGGGGCTGCCGTGGACGTCACCCATCAGTGAGAACAAGCAGCCTGCTTGTCCTCGGAGAATGAAACATTTTCTAGCCCAATTCACACCAAAAAGTGGCCCAAAAATAGTCCACCAACCCTCACACCAGAAAACCAACATCATAAATAGTTTATGATCATACTGATAATATATTAGACTTCTTTATTGTGCTGCACTCTGTTTAGATAATATAAAGAAGACTAAACATCTATTTTAAGTTTCAAGATCTTCAGTAAAAGCTGTCAAGCTAAACTTGGCTGCACATATAGCTCGAGAGTAAGCTATTCTTGGTAATATACTAATGCATATAAAAGTGTATAGAATTGCCTTTCATGTTCTTGTAAACTGTCACCTAAAGTAAGGCATCAATTATGTATATCAGAGGCATCAAAAAGTGGTGGGTATGTATATAATTGCTAGATGCTATTCTATAATTGATGCCTGTAATTGCTATAGTATGCAACTGCAGGGGGAGGGGGGACATGCCCATAGGCAGAGAACGGACAAGCCACGGGCATGTCGCCAAGCAGCACGCACAACTTAGAGAATACTGTTTCCCATGTTGTAAGCTGGTGCACCTAAGAGTGCCACACACCATCCATTGGCATAGGTCAGCACACGAAACTGGTTTTATGCTATAACTGGTAACTACTGCTCAGGCGTGCCCAAGGTCATTACAGAATTGCCACCAAACATGTCCTATTGTGGCGCCTAATTCACAGCAGCTCTTTCTTCTCCAAGGTAGGTTAGACTTTGAGTTCTGTGGCAAACTGCCTGGTCAGCACTACAGACCACAGAGATACAGACTTATCTGCCCCCAATGAAAAAGTAACTACAAAGAAAAGTTACCTTCAGATTTTCTAATTAAGATAGTAAACCAAAGTTAATAGAAAAATGACAAAAACCTACAGCCATTCTGCAGCCTCTGACTGAACAAGCAGTAGAGCCCAGGTGGCGCTCACAACCAGAACAAGGGTAACAGTATTGAACAAACTAGTATCTAGGCCAGTGATGGGCAACCTTTTGAGCTTGGTGTGTCAAAATTCGCCAAAAAACCGAGCATAACTCGGGTGGTGTGTCACTTCGAGAAAAAAAAACATAATTTCACGATACTTATAGTTTAAATAACAAAAATGTATAATTATAATATATAACTGTATTTAATAAACCAAAAACTAATTATTTAACTTACCTGCTTAGTGACTTCTTTGTTCATCTGTCAATCGGTTTCTTTTGTTGGTCTTGGTATTATTTAACTTGTGTGGGGTGCCATGAACTAAGATAAGTGAGGGGGAGGGGGAATTCTTTAACTAATCTGCCTATTAGTGACTTTTTTGTTGCTGAATTTCATTGGCTAAATCTTCAATTGAAGGTTGGTATTTTGTACACTCCAAGCCCAAGCAAGCGCTACTAACTTCATCTTTCAATCTGTTTCTTTTGTTGGTTTTGATATTATTTAATGCTGAGAATAAGGTTTCACAAAAGTACGTAGAGGGAAAAATTGTGAGTAAAGCCATTGCTATATTTTTCAGGGTGCTAAAAGTGTCTGGTAATCGGATCCAGGCACTCCAAATTTCCTGGTAACTCAGATATTCTCTTAATAATTGCATCTTTATTCTGCATATCGTGAAATAGAACTGGTGCACATCTTAGGAGAGTTTCTTTAATAAATCCTCCCTCACTGAGTGCTTTCCCATGCTGAGCTATGGAGTGAGCAATGCTCAAACTTGCAGATGTTAAATTTGTAGAACCTTTTACAAATGTAAGGATGGAATTAGATTGGCTCTTATAAAAGTGTAGCTGCCTGGAAATGTATTCCTTCCTTTCATCCTCACTTTTTTTCAAGAGCTGGGAATGATTAGTTTCAAAATGTCTATTTATATTCCACGTTCTGCTTACTACCGTTTCAGTACATAGAACGCAAAATGATCTGCCATTTTTTTCTATAATGCCATACATCTCGGTCCATGTCTCTTGAAAGGGTCGGCTACTGCTACTACCACTTCCTTTACTTAACCTTGGTTTTTTATTTTTTGGGTTCTCCATCAGGGGGGCAGTGACAGAAGATAGAATTATAGATAGCCTGTTAGCCCTGCAGGCAATTAGGGGTTAACTAGCCTAACTGACCACCTTATGTAAATTAAGATGGCTGCCGCTATTTCTAATGGCGGGAAACGGCACCCATAGCACATGCCCTTGCCTCTCCCAGCCTCCCCCTCACCTATCTCAGTAATGATGGTCAATTAGAAATCCACGACACCCCAGAACAGTAGATTGGATGATGGTTGCTGTGGTTATGTGGTTGCTGGTAATGGCGATCACAGGGCCCTCAGAGATGCGTCCCCCACGGCATTCCGCTGCTCTCTGCTCCGCCGGCCGGAAGTGAGGTCAAACGGCCGTGCAGGAGCCGGGGCAGAGGGAGCAGCAGGGAGGGAACGAGCGGAGGACTCGGAGGGAGCCAATAGGAGCGCACACGGGTAAACATGCACCGGGGGGGGGGGTGATTTCGCCGGGGGGGGGGGGGGGGGGGGGGGCGCGCTGCCCCTTGGGGGGGGGGGGCGCATTGGCGATCCGCCTGGGTGTCACCAAGGAACGCCGCTGCTTCTCTGTATGCGGCCACATGCGGCTGCGTGTCATCGAAAATGGCTACGCGTGTCAGTACTGACACGCGTGTCATAGGTTCGCCATCAGGGATCTAGGCAAATCTTCAGCCTCAAGCCCCCACCCCTACAACTTTTAGGTTGTTAACTTTCAGGCCCCTAATCTGTCACCCCTTAAGAGGACATGCTTTTAAATATCAAATTTTGGTGTGTTTAAGCAATGATAATAGATATTTGCCACGTTAACCTCTGTTCTACTTAGTGGCAAGACAACTGTTAATTACAGTACTTTGTACTCATATTTAAGGCACTCTGATTTTTTTTTTGGGGGGGGGGGGGGGGGAATTTGTTACAGTGACCAAATGCTGGAGTATATGTGGAAGAACATGGGGAAGGAGACAAAATAACAGATAATGAGGACATAGGGTTAAGAACAGAAGCCAGTTTATGCTTACACTTCGTTCGCTTGCTTTACCAAAGCAGAACATCACCTGCCACAAAGCACTCTGAATTTGAGGCCGCAGCCTTCAGGCATGTGCTGTCGGCTGTGTCGATCCTCTGCCCCGGAACAGGAAGTTGACTTGGGGTGGGGGGGGGGGGGGGGGGGGCAGAGGACCAGTAGAACCGACAGCGTGTGCCTGAAGTCTGTGGCTCCACATTTGCTGTTGTTTTGTTGCCACTGCTGCTCATCAGGAGTGGAGGAGTAGCCTAGTGGTTACTGCAGTGGACCTTGATCCTGGGTAACTGGGTTTGATTCCCACTGCAGCTACCTGTGACTGTGACTCTGGGCAAGTCACTTAACCCTCCACTGCCCCAGGTACAAATAAATACCTGTATATACTATGTAAATAGGGTTACCATATTTTGTCCTCTGAAAAAGAGGGCACGTCATGCCCCTGCCCCGCCCACACCACATCCCTTTTGGAACCTCATCCCGCCCCGTCACATATTCCCCTCCCCCCCGGGGTCACATATTCCCCTCCCCTGCCCCCCATCACCTCCCCTCCCACTTGTCACATAGTCCCCTCCCCTACCCTTATTTACTATCTGTGGTCTAGTGACCTCTTCGGGGCAGGAAAAAGCCCTCTCTTTCCTGCCCGGAGTGCTGCCTGCCCTTGCCCTGCATCCTTCTCGGTCTCGGTTGGGGATTCAAAATGGCTGCCGAGAGTTGAAGCGGCCTCACGAGACTTCAACTCTCGGCGGCCATTTTGAATCCCCAGCTGAGACCAAGAAGGATGAAGGGCAAGGCAATGCTCCAGGCAGGAAAGAGGGGGCTGTTTCCTGCCCTGAAGAGGTCACCAGACCACCAGGGCAGATAGTAAGGAAGGGGAGGGGTGACACACGGCGCCGCCCACCCGCCCGCACATTTGTCTAGAAATCCGGACAAACGTGCATGCGGGCAAAACCCGCCGGACGCCCCGGACATGCTCTCAAAAAGAGGACAAGTCTGGGGAAATCCGGACAAATGGTAACCCTATATGTAAACCACTTTGAATGTAGTTGAAAAACCACACAAAGACAGTATATCAAGTCCTATTCCCTGTGCAGTAGTGTCTCAGCAGGAGAACAAGAAATTATGTCTTACCTGATAATTTTCTTTCCTTTAGATGCAGCAGAGGCCTGCTCTGGTTTTCAGTTACGTTTTTGGGCAGCTGGGTTCTTTTGCCATGGAAGGCTTTAGGAGTTGTTTGCTGTTGTTCAAGGGTTATTGTTGAAGGTTTGTGTTGTTGCTGTTGCTTTACAGCTGTTCAAATCAACATGGTCTAAGTTCTCATGGGGGGAGGAGAAAGTTTTTGCGGTGTGTTGTTCTGGTGTTTTCTTCTGCTTTGCTATTTGACTACTGACTGAGCTAGGAGCATGACGTCCCATATACCATTTCAGTTCAGTGTTCTCTATCTCTGCCTGCTGGTAGATGAACACAACCCAAAAGTATTTGGATTCATCTGCTGCTGGCACTCATCAGGAGAAGCAGCAGTGGCAGTGTGGTGATGGCAGTGTGTCTCAGCGCCAGCAGGAGAATTTCCCACTTTGGCAGGAGTGCAGATGACCTGCCAAAGCGGGAGTCTCCCACTTAATGTGGGAGACTTGGCAGGTCTGATGTGGTAGTCCTGACCTGCGCAGCATTTGGAAGCAGGCTATAAGCAGGATGTTGGAAACAAACAGAATTGAGGGCAAGGCCTGATTTAACTGGTGTGTCCCCCAACTTCAGCTCCCCTCCCCTCTCCTTACCATCTTTTATCAGCAGCAGGAAAAGCAGTTCTTCTTGATGCAGCTGTTCTCTTACTGGTGGGGAAAACTTGGTAGAGGGGGCAAGAAAGAGATCAAAGTGTGGGTTCCTTAAGCTTACTATTGATTCCTATTTATTATTGTTTATCATTTTAAAAATGTTTACTTACCTACAGTGGCGTTCCTACGGGGGCTGAGACACCCGGGGCGGATCGCCGATGCGCCCCGCCCCCGGGTGCAGCGCCCCCCCTGGAACAGTGCAACGCCCCCCCCCGGCGAACCCCCCCCCCGATCCCCCGGCTAACCCCCCCCTCGGATGCACGCCGCTGGGGGGGGGGGGGGGGGGGGTGCCGCGTGCCTGCCGGCTCTTCGTTTTCATGCTCCCTCTGCCCCAGAACAGGAAGTAACCTGTTCCGGGGCAAAGGGAGCATGAAAACGAAGAGCCGACAGGCGTGCGGCACCCCCCCCAGCGGCGTGCACCCGGGGCAGACCGCCCCCCCCCCCCTTGGTACGCCACTGCTTACCTACATTGTCCTGTATGGAATATGTCCAATGGACAATCAGGTTTGATAAATATATAAAGGGCAACACCTGGTGGCCAGATTTACAGACTTATTGCAGAAGGAGCCTTGTCCCTTCCCCCAGGCAAGCCACGGTTCATACTAAGGACCCCTTTTACAAAGCCAAGCTAGTGGCTGGTGATGCAGTAATGCTGACATAGCCCATTCACTTGAATGGGCAGTGTCGGCATTGCTGCATGGCTTCGTAAAAGAGAGCCTAAATTATTAAAAATAAGAGAAATTGCTGGGTAATTACAGAGTATCATGGAGCTGAATCCCAGCTCTGGTTCCCAAATGAACTGGAAGAAACAACCAGGTCAAACCAAGGCTGATATAATGAACCTTCAACAGAAAACTCAGATTGAGATCAGGCTTCAGCCTAGGTGTGAGGTTAATTCCTGTCAGGGGATGTGCAAAATTAACCCACTTGTAAACATTACTCCAAGCAAAAAGACACACAGATGCATATCTTTTTATATTTAGCTTATACCTTTTTAAGGTTAGTTTAAGGCAAGTTATATTCAAGTATTTTTCTGTCCCCAGAGGGCTTACAGTCTAGTTTTTCTACCTGAGACAACAGAGGGTGAAGTGACTTCCTAAGGTCATAAGGAGCATCAGTGGCAGTAGCAAGATTTGAACCATGGTCCCTCAGTCTGTTGCTCTAACCCCTAGGTTACTCCTTGTACTATAGGTATGTGTTTGATGGATGCTTGTACTGCTGCTGCCTGTGCTTAATGTGATCTGTGGCTGGAAGCACCTAATATGTGATCATTGTGTATTAGCCTTGTATCATAAGCCTCAACCAACATCCTGCGTAGGCTGGCTCAAGAGTGAGGTTCATTAGTATCATGGTATGTGTAAAATTAACCCATTTGTAGAGACTGCCCCCAGCAACCTTAATTAAAGAACTACTGAAGTTATTTACTGTTAGTCAATTAGAATTGTAATTTAAAGAGGAGTTTTTCCAGACCAATGATTAAAGATATAGCCTTGTAAGTTTGTATACTCTAGAAGGGAAGATATTTATGAGATCTATTTCTCCTCAAAAAATTAAAAAAGCAAACAAACAATATTTCTTTTGAAATTTCTTGAAATAAAAATTTTTCTTGATCAGACTTGAGAAAAAATTATATTTTTAAATGTTTGCATGACTGCTTGTACGTAAATTAAGGAATTTGGAGACACTGCCCCAGCGAACTTAGGAGGTCTTTTACAAAAGTGTGCTAGTGTTTTTGGCATGCGCTAAATGCTAGAGACGCCCATAGAAATATATGGACATCTCTAGTGTTTAGAACACACTAAAAATGCTAGTGCACTTTTGTAAAAGGGGCCCTTAATCCTGTATCTCCAAGTGACATCAGGTATGGTGTACAGCGCTGCGTATACCTTGTAGCGCTATAGAAATGATAAATAGTAGTAGTCCTTGGAATACATACAGGACAAGTTTCATTGAAGCAGGGTTCAAACACAAAGGGGCCCTTTTACCAAAACTTAGCAGGTGCTAATTTCATTAACATGCACTAAATGATATGGAGCCATAGATATAAAATGGGCTTCTTAGCATTTAGAACCAGAATCTATAGATGACACAACCCCCCCCCCCCCAAAAAAAAAAAGCACGCTTAGCACTATTCTATAAACTTTGCCTAAAGTTAGGCGTGGTTTAAAGAATATGAATAGCACCTGACCCAGTGATTAAAATTTAGGCACAACCGTTTATGCCAACTAAAACCTGGTGTAAATGCCTGTGACTAACTTAGGCACGGATCAGGCATATTGTGTAATAGTGCACATAATTTTTAGGAATGCCTATGACCTGTCCATGCCCCTCTCATATCCACACCCCCTTTTCAAAGCAATGCACTAGAATTTATGCACGCCACTTTCCAGAATACGTTTAGAAAGTTGCATTTGTAAAGTCTAATTAATGCTGATAATTGCTTGTTATTGGCCAATTATTGGCGCCGATTGACTTGTTAATCCAAGTTGCGTGCACAATTTGGCTGCACTGCTAAATCTGCGCGTGCAACTTTAATCACCACATATAGAATCCGGGCCTTAGTATGCGCTAATTCCATTAGCGTGTGCTAAGCCAGTGTTTCCCAAGTCCGGTCCTGGAGTACCTCTTGCCAGTCAGGTTTTCAGGATACTCACAATGAATATGCATGAAAGAGATTTGCTTATAATGGAGGCAGTGTATGCAAATCAAGTTCATGCATATTCATTGTGGAGATCCTGAAAACTTGACTGGCAAGGGGTACTCCAGGATTGGACTTGGGAAACACTGTGCTAAGCTTTAGTAAAGGGGCCCCAAAGTGTTAGCAGAAAAATGTCTGACACTATAGCTGAGGATAGTGTTATATCATTCTTGCCATTACTGCAACCAGAATCACACAGAGGTCAGTACTTACACATATCCCATGGAGTGAGAAAAGGCATAAGAAATAAACAGTTTTTCGGTTACTTTATGTCTGTGCAGCTACTTTGTGAATGTGAGTTCCTGTCTGCTTCAGTTTACTGATTCACAAAAATCATCTGTTTTATTTTATAGCACATTCCAGGGTGCGGCAAGGTGAAAATGGAATAGGGAATACTGGGATGTGCTTTTTTTTCACTGACTTCATCCGTCTGCTGCATCTAAGCATGTTTGTGGGGAAAAAAAAGGAGCATGCCAGGATGCAAAAATTCTGGAAGGTAGTGTTGTCTGACTTCAGTAGTGTTCAATCCCTCCTCTCCTCCTGTATTCTGGCATTGTTTGTCAGGTCTCTGTGGCCTTCGGGTGCAGGCGGATGAGTGTTTCTGCATGCTGCAGGTACTCTGCAGTTTTTCTCTTCACCGCCTCCCGCCGAGCTTCATTTGAGTCTCCTGTGGAAGGGAGAAAGATAAGTTGTTCAAAAGCAGTAGTCTGAGTTCTGATGAAGGAAGTACAGTGTAGCTCAGTGTTCTGCTGGTACCCTGTGACTTGCTGGGGACTTTTCTTATGATCAGATGAGTGCTAACCATCAAATCTTCCTTCGGAGAATAAGGATGCTGTGGGGTTCTGGAATTACACTTCAAGTGAGAGGAGCTGGAGGGGCAGAGGCTCCCATCTTGCTATTAGTTCACAGCCAAACAAGGAATTATCTTTTGTTTTAAGTAACCTTCTGGTTTTGTAAGCTCTTTACCTTGTATGCCCTTCAGCAAGATGTCCACACCATCTTTATAACTCTGTACAGCTCCCTTATAGTCTGCGGTTGCCTCTTTTTCAAGGGCTTGCTTGATCTGTTTGATGGCTAGCACAAGGTAGTCTTCAGGGCTTGAAGATGCTTCTGCCAACTCTGTACAGGCCTCTGTAGGAGGGACCAGCAGGCTGCAGAGAGGGTCCTGGATGAGAGACAGCTCTGGGTCGGGGAGTCTTTCCTTGCTGACGGGCTCCACAACAAGGGATCCCAGCTCTTCCTCATGAGACAGGCTGCAAGATTCTCTGTCTGCAAACAAGAGGAGTAATGAGGTAAGAAGACTTGAATTCTATTTCCAGCTTGGTGTCCTTCAATGTTTCAGAGGTTAGGTGACCTGGCTTCTATTTCCAACTTAAGCCTCCTGCTTCTTGCACTAAGAAAACTCAAAGGGTTAGCTAGATTGCTGCATTTATCTCAGTTTTATTAACATCCACTGCAGTGGTGCAGCTAGGAGTGACTGGATCCACCCTTCCTCCGATTACCAGCATTGCAGCGGCAATTATCAGAGTGCAGGAACTGAGACAACAGGTGGCCCTCATGGCAAATATAAGACTACACAAAAAGCAGTCCTAACTGCCCAGTCAGGTGTGTGTGCAGGCATCAGCACTAAATCTGTTCAATGCCCACTTATCTGTCAGTTCCGCCTGGTTTCCACCCCTAGACAACTCTCGTACTAACAGGATAGTGCTGTGGCAGTCAAAGGAGATATTCAGCAGCACTTGGCCAGGCTTGCTCTCTTGTAGCTAGGCCCCTGATCTACTGTATTGACATTTAGAGGCATCAGTACCATATGAAACAAAGCCTGTGTATTAATCCTGGAGGGTCCAAGAAATCTTCTCACCTTGGGTAAAGCAGGGGTCAAAGACAGCCAGCTCATGGTGTGAGAGTGGGCCGGGCTGAGCCTCTTCTGCCTGTTCTGGACAGTTGAAGAGCAGATCCAGATCCTCCTCCTCCAGGGCCAACGGGATATTTTCTGAGGAAAGAGAGAGCAAAGGAAAAAGTTAGGAATGAAGGGACAAAGTGGTATTATCTGGGCCTTTCCCTACCTCCCTCTGTTCTTTGCCACCTATCCACTGGCTCACATCAATGATCCTCTCCCTGCAAAACCTTCGCCTGACCCCTTCCCATCTGACCCTCATCAGGAATCTTCATTCTATGCAATCTCTCCCCCTATTCCTTTTCACTCGACCCTTATTAGGGATTCTACCTCTGCAAGGTCTCTCTTCAATCTCTTTTCCTTTTAGGGAAAGAGCAATTGTCCTTGGATACAAACCCTGTTTTTCCATCTTCTTGTCTCCTGGTTCGGGAAGCATGTTACATGTCTCTCCTGCACTGCTGTCTTCTAAAATCTGACTGTTTTGCCACAGCTTAGCACTCTTCCCTGGGCTGGAAGGCTCTGGAAGCATAGGTGGGGGTAATGGTGCTTGTGACCCTCCGGCCTCTGCTACATCAGCAACCCTCCTTACCTCCCCACCCTGTTGGAGGAAAAACAAGGATAGTCAGAGCGACTCCAGCAACCAGTCCATTTAAAACCCCTTCAGCCATTTGGAAGCACTAAGAGCAGGGCTACTGCAAGAGTGTCAGGTGCCTTAAGTGAACTCCAGCCTTGTGCCCAACCCAACCATACACCCCCTCTACTCGAGACTTTGATAATTAAATTCAACAATCGTGATCATTCCAATATCATTCTTCTCAGAACCACCTTGTAAAAATGCACAACTGGACAATATCAGGTCACAATTTAAACTCAACAGCCAGGGTTTCTATTAAACGCCAGCTGTGGGATTTAATTATATTCCTGGATATTCAGCATCGGCCGATACTCAGATATGCCACAGACTACAACCATTACCTGGATAATGGCGATTTTCAGTGTAACGAACTGTCTGGACAACTTAGGACACATATTTTTCTATCCTAAGTTGTCTGGATAGTTATCTGGATAGTAGTGCTGAATATCACCAACAGCAGATAATTTCTCGCTCTGCCCCAAACTGCTGGAGTGGTCCGTAATTATCTGGATAATGCCACTGAAAATTGCTTATTGGCCCCAGTCAGCAGCACTTACCTGGGTAACAGGTGCTTTAAAATGTCAGGCCACATTCTTTTAAATATTGATCTTTGTTCACATGAGGGCAATTTCCAAAAGCCATTTACCAAAAGTATGTGTTGGTGGTTCTTTGTGTTAGTGTGGTGTCAGGATGTATTGTTTTGCTTTAACTGCAGTTGCTCTTTGCAGCCCCTCCCCCCCCTCAGAAGCTGCCACTCTAAACAATCACCTAGTTTGCCTAATGGTTAAGCCAGCCCTAAGAGGTGGAGTTTAGCCAGTATCTAAGTGAGAAACAAAAGGCCAAAGATACTGAAGGGCTTTTCCCATTTTGTGCCTGTGGAAAAAGTGAAAAAGTTGAATGGCAGCTGTACCCTAAAGAAAGCCTTGAGCTCAGGGCTGTTGTTCAGGGCTGGAACAGCCACGGTGAACTTCAGTAGGTTCTCTGCTCCCTTCCGCCGTTCTTCAATTACTGCGGTCTCAAAGCGTCCTGCGGAATGTCATGCAAAGGAAAGAAAGGTTAAAGAAACTCAGGAGGAGATGTGACTTTTCCATGTCTCAGTGGTGGGGCTCTGATTGGAAGCTAAGTCTACAAAGGTCACTGCTCTGTGCTTCCATCACAAAAGAGGGAGTTTCTGGGAGATGAGGGATCACAATGATGTCCTTTCACCCACAAAGTTATACAGTTCGTTAATGGCAGCGAGATTTGAACCTGAGTCATTCAGCTTTGAAATCTATCCCAAACTATCTTGTGGTTTAGTCCTTCACCAGCTTTCAATGCAGGGATAGTATAGGAAGCAAACATTCATGTTTCCCCTATGCGTTTCCTCTTCCTTCCTATCATGCCTCTGCTATGGAACATTCCCTAGATGTCAGAGGACTGGTTCCTCTCCATGGCAATTCATTCCTTGGCCAACTTGAGGGCCAGACATTTGCCAATTATGCAAGTGCTTCAGTGATATAAAGTAGATACCTCTTCACCAAGAATTCATGGTTTCCAACAGGGTTAAACATAGAAAAATAACAGTGGATAAAGACCATATGGACTATCCAGTCTGCTCATCCATACCAAGTACTAATCTCTACTATCTCTTGCTGTCCCTCACAGATCCTCTGTGATTGTCTCCTACTTTCTTGAATTCAGATACAGTTCTCATCTCTACCACCTCCACTGGGAGGCTGTTAAAACACATCCACCATCCTTTCCATAAAGAAATACTTCCTTAGATTACTCCTGAGTCTATCCTCTTTCATCTTCATCCTATGCCCTCTTGTTCCAGAGCTTCCTTTAACTGGAAGACGCCTGCAACCTGTGCATTTATGCCACAGAGGTATTTAAATGTCTCTATCTTATCTCCCCCTCCTGCCTTTCTTCCAGAGTATATATACTAAGATCTTTAAGTCTGTCCCTATAAACATTATGATGGAGACCACTGACTATTTTATTAGCCGCCCTCTGGATTGACCAGGGCCACCAAGAGAGAGAGAGAGCCGGGCCGCCGCCCCCCCACACTCGGGCCACTGCCACCCCCCCCCCCCCCCCCCCGTTGGGCCGCCACAGCCCCTCGTCCCCCCTACCTTCCTGTGTCAGCTCCTCCCTCGGTCTGTCACTCTCCTACTCCTGTGGGCAGAGACCAGGTTATCATGTTAACACAATCACCCGGGTCCCGACAGGCAGGAGACAGACAGACCTGGCGCTGGGCCCCACTTAACCAGGAAATCTTTCTTGCCCCCCCCCCCCCCTTGGCAGCCCTGGGACATACTCCATCCTGTTTATATCCTTTAGAAGGCGCAGTTTCCAGAACTGCACACAGTATTCTAAATAAGGTCTCATCGAAGACTTGTAGAGAGGCATTATCATCTCTTTTTCCCTGCTTAGCCATTCCAGTCCTGGGTTTATCCCATTGCATACAGGGACCTAGTCTTGTTTTTCTCCGGGAATGCTTTGGGAAATCAGAGCTACAAGTTCCCATGCGGTAGGGCACACCCAAGACTGGATCAACTTTGTTAGGCAATCTGGAGCCAGCTTGCGGTCTTACAAAAACCTGACTGAACTCTGACACACAAATTGCAGAATGACCACAGGGATCCCTTACATAACTCCCTGAGACACAGATCTCCACAAGGCTAATGGCTTTTTGAATTGCTGCTGAGGGAAGCCAGCTCTTACCAAACAGATGGGCTTTGGGGAAGGCTGGGAATTCTTCCATCTTGCGGAACAGGTTTCGGTGGATGTAGGAGAGGTCCGTGTGGAGCTTCTTAAAATCACTGTACCGTTTCCAAATCACTAGCTGCAGAAAAAAAAAGAGATGGCACATTGTGGATCATGGGGAGGGGCAAGGAGGTTCCTTCCATCAAGAGCCTGTACAGAGAACTCATGGAAAGGGATGGAAGGAAGCCCTGCATTAGGATCAAGCAGTGAGCATATTACTCCAAGGCCTACACAGGGTGTCAGTCACAGATACTCATACAGAGCCAGCCCTAGGGCAACAGGCTTTGGAGGCTGGCATGAAAGCAGCAGTGCGGCAGCAGGCTTTGAACACCCACACACGTGCACTCAAGACCTGCAGTGTCCTTCCCTCTAACAGGAAACTTGCACTAGAGAGAGTGGGACCCAGGAGGCATGCAGCGCTCAAAAGCCTCCTTTACACTGCTTTTGGATTTGTGTGCAGGTTGGCTCTGGTGCAGGTATGGCAGCAGCAGGAGGTGGAAGATGCTCGACACCTGGGGAGATGAAAAGGGGGGATGCTGGACACCTTTGGGGGGTAGGAAATGGAAAGGTGATGATGGACACCTGGGGAGATATAGGGAGAAAAGAAAACAGGAGATGTGGGACTTCATTGGGGGGAGGGGGAGAATTCTACAGTTTTGACCAACCTGGCGAGAGGGCATAATTGAAAGTTTGCCTAGGGTGTCAGATAACCTTGGGCCTGCTCTGCAGTCTTCACACATATATGGTTCACTTGAACAGAGAGTGCTGGGAAGCCACTTCACCAGTTGTGTGCCATATTTAACTAGGACGTTTTGTGAAAATGTTAATATGATGACATTAAAATTATACTAAATTGTAATTACCTCTTTGATATCCTCTGGATTCTTCTTTGAAATAAACTGGTGGGAAATGAAAAGAGAATTAATACTAGGGTTATAGGCTCCAGTCCTGGGGTACTTCCTGGGGGTAATTTTATAGCAAAGCACCTATACAATTTTCCAAAAAATGTGTTTTTATGCAGACAAGATAGGCACCTGTGTACCTTTATCAAATGGCCACCCAGAACTATCCCCAATAGCACGCAAATGCTCATCAAATTTACACGTGCTCCAAGGCAGGTGCTAATAGGAGTGTGTCTTTTTACATATGTATACTCCTGCACAATCTTAAAGGGCATGAGCTAAATACAAAACAAGCCAAAAAAAAAATAGCCATTTTCCATGTGTACAACATACTTTATACACGGAAAATTATTTATAAAAGCATACCTATTAAATATACTTGCATTCATTGCATATAAGAAACCAACATACAGTTGTTTATCCTAAAAACTGCATTACCTTTTATCTCTAAAGGGTCTCCAGGGCCCCATTCTGTCCACCACTTTTCTTTAAGGGAAGATAAAGATCTCTCCCATTTTTTTCTTAAGAATCTGCCAAATGATTTACCTTCCTACTTTTTAAGGCAACTCAAGAATTTCTTTCCCACCCATTTAATAAACCTATTATAAGCATGCCTTTTCTCTTTGGGGTCTCCAGTATTATTTCACTGGTCTCACTCACTTCAGGGCTATTCCAAGAGTATCTGACACCCTAGGCAAACCTTCTGCTATGTGGACCTCCTCCTCCTCCCCACCCACAAGCTTCTGTGGATGGGCTCAGGGCCCTACCCCTATAATCCAGCATCTCCTCTTCCCCTCCTCCCCAAATAGCCAACATTTCCCCTCTCTATCATCCCTCAGGTCCAGCATCTCCCTTTCCCCTTCCTACTTCCCTCTCCTATCCAGAATTTCCTCTCCATTCACCCTCCCTACCCCCTCCTGTGACCAGACTTTTATATCCCCTTCCTTATGTTGGTCCAGTGTCCATTATGCTCCCCCTCCCACCACTGCCCCCACTTTTGCACTTCTTTCCGGCAGCTTCAAAAGTACTGAGTGCTGGTGGTGGTGGGGAGCAGGGTGGTGTCTTCCAGTAGAGGCTTGCACCATCCCTGAAGAAAAGGATTTCCTTTTGGGGAGAAGGAGGTAGTACTTGAGCACTGGCTTCTACTGTAACCCCTTTGCAAGAACACAACAGGAATGGAAGGGGTATCATGCTGGACATAGGACCAGGGTATGGAAGGAGAAATTAGAAAATATTCTCCTGCTGTGCCACTACCACTAAATGCTGCCACCTGGTTTGTTGAGTGGTAGGGCCTGCCCTGTTCTTAAAGAGTTTCAGTGTTTGTTTCCCTAATTTCTCTTTTAAGAATAGGTAAAAGCAGGATGACCAAGTGATAATGCAGTGCCACGAAGAAGACTGGAGTTCAGTCACGAACCTGGTTGCTGCTTCTTGGCTGAGTGAGGGCTGCATAGATAACACTAAGTGTGTGTGTGTGGGGTGGGGGATGGTGATGGAGAGGTGACCTCCTAGTCAGTACTGAACAATGACATTTTACAGGGCAGTTCTGAATAGGTCACTGAAATGTGGGTGTTAAGATGTTTATTTATTTATTTAGATTTTGCTCACACTTTTTTCAGTAGTAGCTCAAGGTGAGTTACATTCAGGTACTCTGGATATTTCTCTGTCCCAGGAGGGCTCACAATCTAAGTTTGTACCTGAGGCAATGCCCAAGATCACAAGGAGCAGCAGTGGGATTTGAACCAGCCACCTCTGGATTGCAAGACCAGTGCTCTAACCACTAGGCCACTCCTCCACACACTAAATGCAAATTCTATATCACCAATTACCCATGTGTAATTGCTATTATAAAATGCTAGCGTAAGTTAGCAATTACACACCAACATTTAAGCACAGCTGCTTACACCATGTCAGTGGCTTGTGTAAATGACCAAATCTAAATTTTGCGGTTGAATGCATAAGTGACAGTATTCTAGAATCTTAGCACGTAAGTGCTAGGCACGCCCATGCCCTCCCCCCCCCCCCCCCCATGTACAATTATGTGCTATAGCATTTACGCATTAAAAGGTAATTTTCAAAAGGTCACCTAACGTTAGGCATCTAAACTGTGGGCGCTAAGCACAAATTCTATAATTTCAATTACACATCTAATTGCCTGTAGAATACTAGTGTAAGTCCAAAGTTACATGCCTAGCTTAAAGTACGAGCACTTACGTTAGTTCAATAGCTGGTCTAAATGCTTGTGCCTAACAAATATTTACCTGGTACTCCAGAGCCACCCATCTCATCATCCTTCCAACCTTGGAGGAAAGCCCGGAACTTGATGTGCAACATTTCAGCTCAATCCCTTTAGAAAAGTGTGCCCAACTCTGAAATAATATGCTTACCTCTGCTCAAGATAAAATAGTGCCTTCCTGCCCTATTCAGTATATCCAGAACAAGAAAGAACTGTGGTATAATTCTAACCTTCATCTACTAAAAAAAAAAAGTTTGATATAAAGAGCATAAATGGTAAAAGAAAAAAATAAAAGAGGCCCTCTTAGTCTACAAAAAATTAACCAGTCACTATAAAGAACACCCTAATCCTTAAAAAAAAGGTTATTGCTCAGCACTGATTTCTAACACACCAAACTCAGGGAAACTATTTCAACTCATCCATTCAATTACTCAAAATACTTCTCTACACCTCAATCTGCAGACAAACTGGCCTCTTACTTTGCAACAACAATTACCTCTCTCCAACATTCTTTCACTCCACACTCCATCAATCATACCACTTCTAATATAATAATTCGCACCTCCAACGTTCTGAAGCTGACTCCGTGGCAGTGAAGCCGTGTAGTGTTCGTAGGGTTCGTAATCGCCCAGGGAAAGAAACACGACGTCAGAAGGAGAAGAGACCAACCGCAGGACTTGCACTCACTCTCTGTGCCCCACCCTCGGAGGGAAGGGAAGGCTGCATATAATATTCACCCACCGGAAGTTTGCTCCCTCCCTCCGAGTTCCAGGGTCATCGTCCGTCCCTCCTCCCTCCCAGTTCCAGCACCCCCCCTCCCTCCCTCCCAATTCCAGGGTCTCCCCTCCCTCCCAGTTCCACGGTCGTCGTCCCTCCCTTCCAGTTACAGGCCCACTCCCTCCGAATTTTAAAAGTCATCCTTACTTACCTCGCGCAGTAACAACTACTACTACTTAGCATTTCTATAGCACTACTAGGGTTACGCAGTGCTGTACAAGTTTAACAAGGGGAAGGACAGTCCCTGCTCAAGGGAGCTTACAATCTAAAGGTAACAAACTATGTAGTCAGTGTAGGTAGCATGAATGGGGAAAGTGGTTAGGCGCCAAAAGCAAGGGAGAAGAGATGGGCTTTGAGTAAGGACTTGAAAATGGGCAGGGAGGGCGCATGGCGTATGGGCTCGGGAAGTCTGTTCCAGGCATAAGGTGATGCGAGGCAGAACGGGCGGAGTCTGGAGTTAGTGGTGGTGGAGAAGGGTATAGATAGGAGTGATTTGCCCTGAGAGCGGAGGTTACGGGTGGGAACATAGGGGGATAGGAGGGTAGAGAGGTAATGGGGGGCTGCAGATTGAGTGCATTTGAAGGTCAATAAGAGAAGCTTGAACTGTATACGGTAGCAGATCAGGAGCCAGTGAAGCGACTTGAGGAGAGGGGTGATATGAGAGTATCGGTTCACGCGGTAGATAAGACGTGCGGCGGAATTTTGGACAGATTGAAGGGGGGATAGGTGGCTAAGCGGGAGACCAGCGAGGAGAAGGTTGCAATAGTCAAGACGAGAGGTAACGAGTGAGTGGACGAGGGTTCGGGTGGTCTGTTCAGAGAGGAATGGGCGAATTTTGCTAATATTATAGAGGAAGAAGCAACAGGTCTTAGCTATCTGCTGGATATGGGCAGAGAAGGAGAGGGAGGAGTCGAAAATGACTCAGAGATTGCGGGCTGAAGAGACGGAGAGGATGAGGGCATTGTCAACAGAGACGGAGAGCAGGGGAAGAGGAGAGGAGGGTTTGGGTGGAAAGACAAGGAGCTCAGTCTTTGCCATGTTCAGTTTCAGATGCCGGTTGGACATCCAGGCGGCGATGTCTGAGAGGCAGGCCGAAACTTTGGCCTGGGTTTTGACTGTGATGTCGGGAGTGGAGAGGTAGAGCTGGGTGTCATCGGCATAGAGATGGTACTGGAAACCATTTGATGAGATCAGCGAGCCCAGGGAAGAGGTGTATATCGAGAAAAGAAGCGGTCCAAGGACAGATCCTTGAGGAACCCCAACAGAGAGCGGGACGGGGGTGGAAGAAGAGCCATTAGAAAATACTCTGAAGGTGCGTTGGGAAAGATACGAGGAGAACCAGGAGAGGACGGAGCCCTGGAACCCAAATGAGGACAGTGTGTCAAGAAGTAAATTATGATTGACGGTGTCAAAGGCGGCAGATAGGTCGAGGAGGATAAGGATGGAATAGCGTACAGGCTCGGCACCTCAGTTTTCCCTTCTCTGTCTCTCAGCTCTGGTCCTGCCCTTGCGGAAACAGGAAATGAGAGCGGGACCAGAGCTGAGAGACAGAGAAGGGAAAACTGAAGTAAGTGCCGAGCCTGCACACTTTTTACAGCTGCTGCCGGCCGCCGTAACCCCGATGAGGTAAGTCAGAATGACTTTTAAAATTCGGAGGGAAGGGTCCTGGAACTGGAAGGGAGGGAGGGAGGGACGACGACCCTGGAACTTGGAGGGAGGGACGACAACCCTGGAACTGGGAAGAAGGGAGGGGGGGACCCTGGAACTGGGAGGGAGGGAGGACTATAGAATTGGGAGGGAGGGAGGGAGGGAGGGAGAGAGGGAGGAAGGGGGGACCCTGGAATTGGGAGGGAGGGAGGGGGGACGTTGGAACTTCCCTTAAAAACATTAATGGCAGAAGGTGATTACCTTGCTAGCGCCCGTTTCATTTCAATGAGAAACAGGCTTTTTTTTTACTAGTATTTGTATAAACTGAAGCATAATAACCCCCTCCCCCTCAACAAACACCAAGCCCTCATCTCTCCAATGCAGCAAACTGTCCTCTTTCAATCTACCCACTATTTCTCACCTCTAACAGGTCCTAAAATCCTCAAAAGCGACCATCACTCCACATGACCCCATACCCTTGACCTTATTTAGGAAATGTGATACCTTTTTTTTTCTATCATATTTACACAACCTAATAACCTCCTCCTACAAACTGGCAGGTTCCCAAAAATAGAGGCAACCACTCTATCCAACTACAGACCAGTGGCAAACTTGCCTTTCATATCCAAACTGACAGAAAGAATTGTTGCCGACTAATAACCCAATTTCTCAAAGACACTAATTGCCTTCAACCACGACATAAAACAGAAACTACTACATGCATCCATACGAGACAAGACGACAGCCCTCATTTCCCTTGACTTATCTGCAGCACTCAATCTTGTAAACCATTCATCCTTATTCCACAGATTTCAAGAAATTGGAATAACAGAAACAGCACACAGCTGTTTTTTTTAATATCTTTATTGAAGAATGATACACACAGCAAGCATAGCCAACCAATTAGCAACAAACATCCAAACAATAAGGTTTTTGTACAACAAGCACAAAAGTACAGCAAGTACAGTATTAAATTGCTTGCCCTCGTGTACCATTCTCATTTTCCTTTAACTCCCAACAAAGTACCCCCATCCCTCCCTCCCCCTTACTCCGTGCCCTCTCTCAGGTAGGCGAAGGCTGTAACTGCCTGCCTAGAAAGGCTTGCAGTGCTTTCCAAAGGTCCTTGTACTGACCCAGAGTCTTCCCCCCAGAGGCAGGTGTGCGCATCAGCTCCCAAGTCGCCATTTGCAACATGCTAGCCTTCCACTCAGCCAGAATTGGAGGATCCTTCCCCACCCAATGCCGGAGCACTGTTTTGCGGGCCAGCAATAGCGCCAGAAGTGCAAAACGTTGCTGATGCTCCACGAGGCCCTGATTGCCAAGGTCAGAGTCCAAGCCCAATAAAAGAGACACATATGTCCATTCACATGTTACTCCCAAAATTGCCTCTATAACAGAGAGAACTCTGGACCAGAATGGCTGAAGTTTGATACATTCCAAAAAGTGATGCACTGTAGTGCCCCTACCTACTTCACATTTATCACGTTTCAATGTCCCATATTAGTACATAAGTACATAAGTACATAAGTAGTGCCATACTGGGAAAGACCAAAGGTCCATCTAGCCCAGCATCCTGTCACCGACAGTGGCCAATCCAGGTCAAGGGCACCTGGCACGCTCCCCAAACGTAAAAACATTCCAGACAAGTTATACCTAAAAATGCGGAATTTTTCCAAGTCCATTTAATAGCGGTCTATGGACTTGTCCTTTAGGAATCTATCTAACCCCTTTTTAAACTCCGTCAAGCTAACCGCCCGTACCACGTTCTCCGGCAACGAATTCCAGAGTCTAATTACACGTTGGGTGAAGAAAAATTTTCTCCGATTCGTTTTAAATTTACCACACTGTAGCTTCAACTCATGCCCTCTAGTCCTATTATTTTTGGATAGCGTGAACAGTCGCTTCACATCCACCCGATCCATTCCACTCATTATTTTATACACTTCTATCATATCTCCCCTCAGCCGTCTCTTCTCCAAGCTGAAAAGCCCTAGCCTTCTCAGCCTCTCTTCATAGGAAAGTCGTCCCATCCCCATTATCATTTTCGTCGCCCTTCGCTGTACCTTTTCCAATTCTACTATATCTTTTTTGAGATACGGAGACCAGTACTGAACACAATACTCCAGGTGCGGTCGCACCATGGAGCGATACAACGGCATTATAACATCCGCACACCTGGACTCCATACCCTTCCTAATAACACCCAACATTCTATTTGCTTTCCTAGCCGCAGCAGCACACTGAGCAGAAGGTTTCAGCGTATCATCGACGACGACACCCAGATCCCTTTCTTGATCCGTAACTCCTAACGCGGAACCTTGCAAGACGTAGCTATAATTCGGGTTCCTCTTACCCACATGCATCACTTTGCACTTGTCAACATTGAACTTCATCTGCCACTTGCACGCCCATTCTCCCAGTCTCGCAAGGTCCTCCTGTAATCGTTCACATTCCTCCTGCGACTTGACGACCCTGAATAATTTTGTGTCATCGGCGAATTTAATTACCTCACTAGTTATTCCCATCTCTAGGTCATTTATAAATACATTAAAAAGCAACGGACCCAGCACAGACCCCTGCGGGACCCCACTAACTACCCTCCTCCACTGAGAATACTGGCCACGCAATCCTACTCTCTGCTTCCTATCTTTCAACCAGTTCTTAATCCATAATAATACCCTACCTCCGATTCCATGACTCTGCAATTTCTTCAGGAGTCTTTCGTGCGGCACTTTGTCAAACGCCTTCTGAAAATCCAGATATACAATATCAACCGGCTCCCCATTGTCCACATGTTTGCTTACCCCCTCAAAAAAATGCATTAGATTGGTGAGGCAAGACTTCCCTTCACTAAATCCGTGCTGACTTTGTCTCATCAGTCCATGTTTTTGTATATGCTCTGCAATTTTATTCTTAATAATAGCCTCCACCATCTTGCCCGGCACCGACGTCAGACTCACCGGTCTATAATTTCCCGGATCTCCTCTGGAACCTTTCTTAAAAATCGGAGTAACATTGGCTACCCTCCAGTCTTCCGGTTGATTTCCTATTGATTTCCCTCTGCTTTTTGAGATATAAACATCATGAAGAATCTTAAACTGGGTTTCATGTAATCTCACATTAGGTGTGACCTTGAAAGCCAGCTCAAAGCAAGGGGACAAATCTTGTTTAGTAAGGGACTCCTCCAAACTCTCACTCCACTTTATTGCCAATTTATCTAGAAATTGGGGGACTCGCTGTTCCTTACCCAGCCTATACCACCCTGAGAACTTGTTGGAAGAAGCCAACATCTGCATCAATAACGTGTCTAGTAGGGTGAAAGCAGGGCTGCGATCCCCAGTTCTTACAGAAGATACAATATAATATCTGAGTTGGTAGTATGAAAATAAAAAAGTATCAGTGAAATGTCACTTTGCCTTACACTCCTGAAAAGGGGGTACGTCTCCCCCCCCCCCAACAATCTGACCCACATATCTGCAACCTCCTTTCTGCCACAAATCCCAAATAGAGAAGCCTTGGCCTGCAGGAAAATCTGGATTGCATACAAGTTCCAGGAACGGTGAAGCTCCCCTTAGCTCCCCCTGTTCTTGAACGCCACCATTCCCATGCCCTGCACATTGGCCTTAGCAATGGTGATAGGGTGATCCGTGTTCCCCTGGCTTGAAGGACATTAAAAACAGTATAGGGGGAAACCTCCTATGACCATGTATACCCAGGAGCATATCGAGATGCCCCCATGTGTATCTCATGCAGCCAACATAGCAGGGCTGCCACATTATAATGCCCCCACTTACCCTGGGCTGTTCTAACTTGGCAACCCCTATGCAAGCTCTGCGAGGTGACCAAATAAAAGATGGCACCACCCCCTGTACAGCCCCTCATCTTTTCTGGTAACTCATAAGGGCATCATTTGGAGGGGATATAATAACTTGGGCAGAAGAACCATCTTTACCAAGGCTACCCTTCCCAGGAACAATATAGATAGATCGCTCCATCTTTGACACAAAGATCGGACAGTCTCCACTCGCTCATGCACATTTTTCATATACATAATCTCAAAATCCAAATGCAAGTATACCCCCAAGTACTTCAAAGGACCCGTGTTCCATACTAAGGGAAAATTTATCAAGGACCTACAAGGGCAGGCAGAGGACAGTACCATCGCCTCTGAATTCTCAAAATTAATCCAAAGTCCAGAGAAGGAGCCAAACTGCTTGATGAGGTCCACCAACGGGAATACATTACGGGTGGCATCTTCCATAAATATCAACATATCATCAGCAAATAAATTGATTTTGTACTCCTGCAGGCCCACTTGTATGCCTTGCATAGTATGGGACTAGCGGATTTTACAAGCCAAAGGTTCTAATGAAAGTACAAACAGCATTGGCGATAACGGACATCCCTGCCTCATTCCCCTTTGTAGCATGAAAGAGGAAGTGAGCTGTCCATTCACCAGAATTTGCGCCTTGGGACTAGAATGCCCGAATACCCATGAGGAATTCTCCCATAATACCAAACTGGGGAAGAACCCAGAACAAATAATCCCATAAAATTTTATCAAGTGCCTTTTCGGCATCTAAACTGGCAATAATGGCATCCCCCGGTCTCCCACCCTTTGCCTGTATTGCACTTTGTGCTCTTAAAATGTTAGCAGATGCATATCTCCCGGGTACGAATCCGGTTTGGTCGGCATGCACCAGTGAAGACAATACTTTTTCTAGCCTAGAGGCCATTATGCCAGCAAAAAGCTTGAGATCTTGGTTCAAAAGGGATATAGGGCAATAGGAGCCCAACAATTCTTTATCTCTGCCCGGATTGGGGAGGACTACAATAGTTGCATGTGCCATCCTACCAACGTTCTGCCCTCTACTGCACAGTGCCTGACACAGCATCTGAAAAGGGCCAGCAATACAGTGATCTAATATTTTATAATATTCCGGGCCTAGCCCATCCAGCCCCTGAGTTTTTGATAGTTTCAGGTGCTTCAATGCTTGCTGTATCTCCTGCCCAGTGACTGGGGTATTAAGACTGTGTAGTTGGGCCTGAGAGAGAGTGGGAAGCTCCAACTCCCTGAAAACCTGCTCCCTTCTTTCCGCATCACAATGGCCTTTATCATATAAGGTTCTATAAAAATCAATAGAAATCAAACAAAATAAAACATGGAAAAGAAAATAAGATGATACCTTTTTTATTGGACATAACTTAATACATTTCTTGATTAGCTTTCGAAGGTTGCCTCCGAAGCTACTAGAGCACCAGGGACCTTTAAGATAGGACCCACTTGCAGGGGTCTGTAGTGTGAAGGAGAGGTCGGCAATTGCGGCGGTGGGAGGGGGGCTGTGATGTGCGCGAGGGAGGCGGCAGTGCAACGGTGAGGCGGCAGGCAGTGGCCGGGGGGGGGGGGGGGACTCAATGACCCCCACTACCCAGGGGATCCAACCATTGTCAGTCTGCCCCTTTATTTACTCTTACTCTATCCTATATAAAGTGTAGCTTCCTTTCCAGCCTCTTCATATTCCACTTTTATCTATCTCAATTTATTTATGACTCTGTAAACCACTTAGCCAGAATACTGATATGCAGTATATCAAAATAGATGTAAACTTGAACTGCTGTTAGATGCGTAACTGACAATATTCTATAACCTTAGCACACAAATGCGACACACCCCCAGCCCCTCCCATGCCCACACCCTTCCAGCAGTTGCATGCCATGGTTAAAGAATACTAAGTGCAGTTATATACCAATTTGCTCCTATTAACAGACATGCAAGATGATAGAATTAAGGGACATGTTTCTAGAATGGCGACTAAGTGTAATTACTCACCTATTTACAAATTAGTGCCAATTAACTCCAATTATTGCAGATAAATGGTTGTTAATGCCAATTTCTACTACTACTACTTATCACTTCTATAGCGCTACAAGGCATAAGCAGCGCTGTACATCATACACGAAAAAGACAGTCCCTGCTCAAAGAGCTCACAATCTAAATAGGTCAAACACACAAATAGAACAACTAAGAGGTAAGGGAATTAAAGAGAGTGGGGATAAAAGGGTAGATAAAAGGGTACAGGGCAAGTGAGTAGAGGTTAGGAGTCAAAAGCAGTGTTAAAGAGGTGGGCTTTTAGCCTGGATTTGAAAACGGCCAAAGACGGGGCTAGACGTACAGGCTCAGGAAGTCTATTCCAGGCGTGAGGTGCAGCGAGATAAAAGGAACGGAGTCTGCACTTATAGGTCAGTAAGCGAAGTTTGAATTGAATGCGGAAACGGATAGGGAGCCAGTGAAGTGACTTGAGGAGAGGGCTGATGTGAGCATAGCGACTCTGGCGGAAAATGAGTCACGCCCCAGAGTTTTGGACTGATTGAAGAGGAGAGAGATGGCTAAGTGGGAGACCGGTGAGAAGCAGATTGCAATAATCTAGACAAGAGGTGATAAGAGTGTGGGTAAGGGTTCTAACAGAGTGTTCAGACAGGAAGGGACGGATTTTGTTGATGTTATAGAGAAAGAAATGACAGGTTTTGGCAATCTGCTGAATGTGAGCAGAGAAGGAGAGAGAGGAGTCGAAGATGACCCCAAGGTTACGAGCTGATGAGACAGGGAGAATGAGAGTGCCATCCACAGAAATAGAGAAAGGGGGAAGAGGAGAGGTGGGTTTAGGGGGAAAGATGAGGAGCTCGGTTTTGGCCATGTTAAGTTTCAGATGACGTTGAGACATCCCAGGCAGCGATATCAGATAGGCAGGCTGATACATTGGTCTGGATGCTGGTTGAGATTTCAGGGGTAGAGAGGTAGATCTGGGAGTCGTCAGCGTAGAGATGGTATTGAAAGCCATGGGATGATATCAGAGAGCCAAGGGAAGAAGTGTAGATGGAGAACAGGAAAGGACCGAGAACAGAACCCTGAGGTACACCAATTGGTAGTGGGATAGAAGTGGAAGAGGATCCACCAGAGTGTACACTAAAGGTGCAAAGCGAGAGGTAGAAGGAGAACCAGGAAAGAACAGAGCCCTGGAATCCAAGAGAAGACAACATATCAAGGAGTAAGCTGTGATCAACAGTGTCAAAAGTGGCGGATAGATCGAGAAGGATGAGGATAGAATAGAGACCTTTGGATTTTGCCAGTAACAGGTCATTGGAAACTTTTGTAAGCGCAGTTTCAGCTGAATGAAGAGGGCAAAAGCCAGATTAGAGTGGGTCAAGAACAGCATGAGATGAAAAAAAGTGAAGACAGTGGAGGTGAACGGCACGTTCAAGTATCTTGGAGAGGAAGGGGAGGAGGGAGATGGGTCGATAGTTGGAAGGGCAGGTAGGGTCAAGTGAAGGCTTCTTAAGGAGTGGTGTGACCACAGCATGTTTGAAGGCATCAGGAACGGTTGCAGTGGAAAATGATAGATTGAGGATATGACAGATAAAAGGGGTGAGAGCAGGTGTTAAGAAGGTGAGTAGGAATGGGATCAGAGGAACAAGTAGTTCATTTTGAGGAGGAGAGAAGATGTGTTGTTTCCTCATCGGTGACCTCGGGAAAGGAGGAAAAGGACAGAGGGGTTGGGGAGTTTGGGGAATGGATAAGGGGAGGGAGAGGTGGGGGTAGCTTGGTAGAGAATTTGAGGTTTATTTTCTGAACCTTGTCATGGAAGAACTCAGGTAGTGTTTGAGGAGATAGTGAGGGGGGAGTTGGAGATGGAGGCACCTTGAAAAGAGAGTTCAGTGTGGCGAAGAGAAGTCGAGGGTTTGATCCAAGAGAATTAGTCAGCTGGATGTAATAGTCCTGTTTGGCAAGCAAAAGAGCAGATTGGAAGGAGGTCAGCATGAACTTGAAGTGTATGAAGTCAGCAAGGGCAAGAGATTTCACCCACAGGCGTTCGGCTGAGCAGGCACAGGAGCGTAGGTAGCGGATTTTAGAGGTCAGCCAAGGCTGAGGTTTGGTATGCCTTATAGGACGGGGCATGAGAGGTGCAAGAGTGTCTAAAGAAGAGGATAGAATAGTACTGTAAGAAGAGACGGCTTCATTAATAGATTTGGATGGTGCAGTGGTAGAGAAGAGGTTCGAAACACTGGAGGATAGGGTAGTAGGGTCAATAGCCTGAAGATTCCTAGATAAATTGGTTAAGATTGGACGGGATTGGGCAGGAGGAAGTTTAAGTGTGAAGGTTATTAGATGATGGTCAGAGAGGTGAAGATCTGAGGCAAAGAAATTGGAGGGAGAGCAGTTATAGGAAAAAATAAGATCAAGACAGTGACCATTTTGGTGAGTGGGGGAAGTGGAGCTGAGTTGGAGATTGAAGGAGGAGGTTAAGGCGAGGAACTGGGAAACGTAAGAGTTGGAAGGATCATTAGCATGAATGTTAAAATCGCCAAGGATGAGGGAGGGGGAAGAAGGATCATGAAAGAAGGAAAGCCAAGCGGCAAAGTCGCTGAGAAAGGATGTAAGGGACTTATCAGGGGGACAATAGATAACTGCTACTCGAAGAGGCAAAGGAGTGAATAGGCGGACGGAGTAGACTTCAAAGGAAGAAAAGCAGAGAGACTGAGGTGGCAGAAGAGATTGAAATTTGGAAGAGGGTGAGAGTAATAGTCCAACACCACCACCACGGCCAGCAGGGCAAGGAGTATGGGAGAAGAGATAACCACCATGGCAGAGGGCTGTGACTGAAGCCGAGTCTTCAGGGCAGAGCCAAGTTTCTGTTATGGCGAGCGGAGGCTACGAGAGATAAAAAGGTAATGGATAGGAAAGTTTATTGTAGATGGAGCGGGCATTCCATAGGGCGCATGAGAAGGGCAGAGAAGGGGGGGGGGAGGAGAGGAATAGAGATGAGATTGGAGAGGTCATGGTGCGACCTGCACAAATAGGATGAGGGGGACCAGGATTGGGATTGATGTCTCCAGAGAGAAGAAGAAGGAGTAAGAGAGTGCGGAGGAGAGTAGGAGAGGAGTGGTGATGAAGGCGACGAAGGCGAGATGAACTCAGATAGAATGGGGAGGGTACAATGGAAGGAATGAAGTGTTGAAGGCAGAAAGCGAGGAGGGAGGACGAGGACAAGAGAGATGGTGAGGTAATAAAATCAACAAAAGGGCAATGTATAACTGTAGAGAACAGTGGCTTCGGGTGGAGGAATAGATTGGGAAGGGACAGTACTAGGAGGAGAATGTGAAATGGAGCCATATGCAGTGACTCAGGCAGTCCCAAGCGCTAGGTAACAGTCACAAATAAAGGTAAGGCAGTAGGCTGGAGTTGAGGCTAAAAGCTGGAACAGGGGAGCAGAGGTTGCAGGACTGGAGTTGAAGCAGCAGGCAGGAACAGAGGATGCAGGACATGAGCTGAAGCTGCAGGCTGGAGCAGAGGATGCAGGACAGGAGCTGAAGCTGCAGGCTGGAGCTGAGGTTGCAGGCTGGATGCAGGACA
Organism: Microcaecilia unicolor; assembly: GCF_901765095.1. Lineage (NCBI taxonomy): Eukaryota > Metazoa > Chordata > Amphibia > Gymnophiona > Siphonopidae > Microcaecilia > Microcaecilia unicolor. The sequence continues at coordinate 124,109,312 of NC_044041.1, read as the reverse complement.
GGAGCTGAAGCTGCAGGACTGGAGTTGAAGCTACAGGCTGGAGCAGAGGATGCAGGCTGGATGCAGGACAGGAGCTGAAGCTGCAGGACTGGAGTTGAAGCCACAGGCTGGAGCAGAGGATGCAGGCTGGATGCAGGACAGGAGCTGAAGCTGCAGGATTTATTTATTCAGAAGGTGTGTGAAAAAGATGCTGGTCTCTATGCTGCCTGGGCCAAAAATTCTAGTGGTACTATCTCTTCCAGTGTCACCCTCCATGTGAAAGGTAACAGGTCACCTCTCTTCTTATCTCTCCTCACCCGGCAGGTTTCCCAGTTCCTGAGGTGATCTGGTTTCGGGATGGCCAGGTTCTCTCTGCTGCAGCTGTACCCAGCGTGCAGATCTCTTTTAGCGATGGCCGCGCTAAAATAATGATCCCTGCCGTATCACAAGTGAACAGTGGAAGATACTCCGTACGAGCCACCAACGGAGCAGGACAAGCAACTAGTACCGCCAAACTACTCGTCACAGATATGTCACCGCTTACAGCCACCTTTCTCTGCACATGCACCACGCCAAGCCAATTAGTGCTTAATTTACCAAGTCATTTACATGCATAACTGGCAGTACTCTACAACCTGCGTGAACATTTTGCTCACTAAATGCAAAAATGTGCACAAAAGATTATACAATGAGGGGATTGATGGCTGGATTTAGGAAGCAGGTGCACCAGGCTGCAGAGATAGCTGTGATCAATGGCCCCTGGCCAGGATTGTTAGTTATGACTGATGTAGGTAAGGAATCGGGTTACAAAATAGAACAGGCTTTGATTCATCTTTAAGAGACTACTATTGTATCTGCACCATACAATTAATTCTTCCTTAACAGACCAGACCTTCCTGCCTCCCTTCTCTCCCCCTATCATTACTTTTGTCTATGTCCTTTAAAGAAACCCAGCATTGTCTTCTTCATTCCTCCTTAAAATACCCTATGCTCAACTCGCTGCATAGTATACCACCTTAAATTAATTCCTCCTCAAAATGAGTTTATAAAATTGACTATTTTTTTTCTTCACCTTAACTACTAGGAAACTGTTATACCAATAAAGTTAATTGAATATGATTCCCTCCTTGTTCCCCTTAAGGGACCTTCTAATTACTTTCCCTCACAGCTCTTTGCGCGTCCCCCTCCTCGTTCTGCCTTAAGGTCCCTATGACGTAATGCCCTCCGTTAAAAGCCACACCTGGGCGGTTACCCGGTACTCTGTGAAGCCTTTCTCGTGGGTGCGGGTCTCAGTCACGGAATACTGCCGTTCGTGTTCCTGCCAGCGGGCAGCGCCACCCGCGCGACACGACATGGCATGGGGTAGAAGAAAACCCTGCTGGTGGCGGTCCCTTTAAGCGGAGGAACGCCCTTTCCCCGCTTTTTTTTTTTTTTTTACCCAAGGAGGTTAGATTGTTTCTACCCCCAATACGTCACTGGCGTGGCGAAGCCTTGCGCCAGTACCCGCGAAAGTCGCTTCTGCGCATGTGCTCCAGTCCAGACGGGTGCGTCTTCGTACTTAAAAGCGCAGGGCGAGGGGAGGGAGTTTGGCCTGTGTTAGGCGTGTACTTGCAGGAGCAGAGATGTTTGTAGCCCGCCCATGAGAATGGAAGCCCTAATCTGGCATCCCAAACGTGGTTCTGGAGATACTCCAGTTACTGAAGTTTTCAGCATATTCACATTTTTACTTTGAATATTGATTACAGAGATTTGCGTATCCTGAAAACCTGAGTGTCTGGGGTGCCTCTTGGCCGATTCTCAGAACTCCCAGCGATGAAGCCTACGAGGAGATCCTGTACTTCTGTAACAGTGCAGAAAATTAGGTCTCCAATGCTCAGAGGAAATGGCATTCAAATTATATGTACAGTAAAAGCACCACTGGCCCCTCCTTTTGTTTGCACAGTCCCTGTATGGGATATGTATTGACCTTTCTAGTGTGAGTGCTATTTACGTTATTCTCTGAACATTGTAGTTCCTTTCTTCTATCATGTTTGTTAACTAATTTTTAGAATTGTTAACCGCCTAGTTCTACTGGTTACTTCAGGTGGTATATCAAATTATTATAAATGAATAGCAAGGTGGAGGAATGTTCTTGGTGCATGCGCAAAAGTGTTTAGCAGTAAAAGTAGCTCTTGTGTGCATGCACCAGGCAAACCCAACCCAAGCTTTTAAATATGCTTTTCAAAATTTATTTTAGTTGGAAGGCTTATACTTAAGCTCAGAAAAAAAGTGCTTTCTCTTTCAGGTTATAGCAAAAGAAATCCTCTCTTCAAACCTATCACTACCAGGTCCGAGTTTGTGTTGTTTTTCCGATGTTAAGAGTAGGGTTTGTGCGCTGTTCTCTGAGCATTGGGAAGGCATAGCAAATTATGTCATTAACATACATTTGACTGTTTAAATACAATTTGTGGCCATCTCTGCGACGCATATTGTTCCTGTGCTAAAGATCTCTGAGCATTCCATGCAGATTTATATGCATGCTATTCCTGTGCAAATTGGCCTTACCACCTGTGGTAGGTTTTGAGAATCAACTTGCAGGTTTGGGAGTCATTGCAAAGGCTACACTCCCCCTCCCAGGCATGGCTCAAAGCCTGCTCCGAGATATGAAGAAAAAGAGTAGGTGGTCAACCTCCCACTCTTTTTCTTCATATCTTTGTGGTTTCTCCTGGGACGTTCGAGTTCTCTGTTTTGGCGGATTTTCCTGGACTCAAAGCCTGCAGTTCATCTTCCCTTTTTTAACCGCCCCCCCCCCCCCCCCCCCAGGTAGACAGCATTTCACCTCCCCCTCCGTGCTTCTTCCACGTGGTCAGCATTCCCACCCACCTCTACTCCTACCACCCCTGCCCTGCCCCAAGATACATAAACACCTACAGGGTCCATCCTCTCCACCCAACAGTCAGATTCATTATCAATTCATAATTAAACCAGCAATCCAACACAGTGGCATAGCTAGGACTGAATTGACCCCAGGTGGAACAATTAAGATGGGCCCTCTATAACACCATCTCTGGCACTTGGGGACAGGGGGAGAAAGAAACCCTGCTAAAAGTAAACACATTACAGCCATATATAAAAATCCTTTGTAGAAACATGAAGTAGATAAGGACCAAATAGCCCATCCAGTCTGCCCTTCCTCAGTAACTACTAATTTTTCATTTTCCTAAGGGATCCCACGTGCCTGTTCCACGCTTTCTTAAATTCTGACACAGTCTTCGTCTCCTCGACCTCCACTGAGAGGCCATTCCACACATCCATCACCCTTTCTCTGAAAGTATTTTCTTAGATTCCTCCTAAGCCTATTTCCTCTTAATGTCATCCTATACCCTCTCATTCCAGAATTTTCCTTCATTTGAGAAAGGCTCACCTGTACATTAAAGCCACTGCGGTATTTAAACGTCTCTATAATATCCATCTTCCAGTGTGTATACATGTTGAGGTTCATGAGCATGTAACCTAATACCAAAAAAACCGCTCTAGCAAAATTAACAAATTGGTGCTTATTTGTTAAAAAATGGAGAAAAGCCCTCAGAAACCGTAGGCCAGATTGCCAATGGGTTTAGAGCGTGGTTAGAGCTTGTATCAACTTATAACACACGCTACAGTTCAATCACTGGGCAAAAAAACTCCATTTAAAAAACAGGGCTCATAAAGTTTTTATCACCTCAAATTGATTTGTAAATACACAAAAGGATTTTCTTTCAATATATTTTTTTAAATATTTTTTTCTCTAAATGTTTTTTACACATCAGCATTTCAAAAAAGGAACACTTAGCTTTGTAGTGTGTTAAGACCAGGCACTCATCACTGTCCGTTCTTTTACGGGAACCCGTTTCGCCTAGAAACGTGGCTTCTTCAGGAACGGAGTACTGTTGAAATATGCTGAGAATCTAAGATGAACAAAAATCAAAACGTAATCAAAAAATGAAAGAAAACAATATAGTGATAACACACCTAAAACTCACACCATGGTCATAGATTATAAGTAGATTTTATAAGTAGATTTTTTAGTGTGTGTTAAATTTAATAAAATATTGTATTTGAAAAATATTTTCTATGTTAATTTGGATAATAGAAGATTAGGTCATTGAAAAAGGATAGAAGATTAATTTGACCGATAATTAAGATATTTTACCCATGTTAGTAGTGTAACATTGTGTTTTATGACAGAGACGGCTTACCAATTTAGTAGCCGCCCTCTGGACCAACTCCATCCTATTTATATCTTTCTGTAGTAGCAGTCTCCAGAATTGCACATAGTACTCAAAACGGAGCCTCACCAGAGACTTATACAAGGGCACTATCGCCTCTTTATTCCTGTTGGTCATCCCTCTCTATACATCCAAACATCCTTCTGGCTTTGGCCATCACCTTTTCTACCTGTTTAGCCACCATAAGTTTAGCAGACACAGTCACCCCCCCACCCACCCACAAGTCCCGCTCTTCTTTCGTACACAAAAGCACTTCAACCCCTATATTGTACCATGCCCTTGGATTTGTAACCCTACATTTCTTAGCATAAAATCTTAGTTGCCAATTATCAGACCATTCTTCTGCTCAGCGGCTTCAAAGTGTGCTCGGTGCCAGCGGTCGATATCGGGTACTGACCCGCACGCGTGGTGCATCCAGTGCTTTGGGCCCAACCATCGCCCAGACGCTTGTAAGTTGTGTCTGAGCTTGAAAAAGCGGACACAGGTGTCGAGAAGAGCTCTTTGGGACCATCTTTTCGGAGCTCAGACTGATTCCTCGCCGTCGACATCGGTTCCTCGGCGTCGAGATGGGCCCGGTTTCGGACTGCAGTTAGAGAACTCTTGTCCAATACTGAGGAGGATGCCTCGTGGGATGAAGGGGAAGATCCCAGGTATTTCTCTTCCGAGGAGTCGTGTGGCCTTCCTTCTGATCCAACTCCTTCACCTGAGAGGAAGCTTTCTCCACCGGAGAGTCTCTCCTTCTCGTCATTTGTCCGGGAAATGTCTGTGGCGGTTCCCTTCCCTGTGGTATCTGAGGATGAGCCCAGGACTGAGATGCTTGAGGTCCTTGACTATCCTTCGCCACCTAAGGAGTCATCCACTGTCCCTTTGCATAATGTCCTTAAGGAGACATTGCTTAGGAACTGGATGAAACCACTAAATAATCCCACCATTCCCAAAAAAAGCTGAGTCCCAATATCGGATTCACGGAGAACCTGAGTTGATGAAGTCGCAGTTACCTCACGACTCTATGGTTGTGGATTCCACTCTCAAGAGAGCCAGGAGTTCTAGAGATTTTGCCTCAGCGCCCCCGAGATGAGAATCTAGAACCCTGGACTCTTTTGGGAGGAAGGCCTATCAGTCCTCTGTGCTCGTGTCCAAGATCCAATCATACCAGCTCTACACGAGCATCCACATGCGGAACAATGTTAAGCAACTGGCGGACCTGGTGGACAAGCTCCCTCTGGAGCACGCCAGGCCTTTTCAGGAGGTGGTCAGGCAGCTGAAGGCATGTCGTAAAATCCTGTCCAGGGGTGCTTATGACTCTTTTGATGTTGCATCCAGATCAGCTGCTCAAGGTATAGTGATGCGCAGACTCTCATGGCTGCGTGCCTCTGACCTGGACAATTGGGTCCAGCAGTGGCTTGCGGATGTTCCTTGCCGGGGGGGATAATATTTTTGGCAAGAAAGTTGAGCAGCTCCAGCAGCGGGAAACCGCCCTCGACAAACTCTCCCACCAGGCGCCTTCAGCATCTACCTCAACAGGTAGACGTTTTTTCAAGGGAAGGAGGAATGCTCCCTATGCTTACAATAAGCGTAGGTACATCCACCTTCTTGACAGCCTTCTCAGGCTCAACCCCAGTGCGCTCATTCTCGTCAACAGCGTGCGCCTAGACAGGCCCCTGCAGCTCCCCAGCAAAAGCAAGGGACGGGCTTTTGACTGGCTCCAGTTCAGCATAGCCGCTATAAAAGTGTCTGTCCAGACGATCTGCCAGTCGGGGGAAGGTTAAAATTTTTTCACCAAAGGTGGCCTCTCATAACCTCCAATCGGTGGGTTTTACAAATGGTCCGGCTCGGATACTCCCTAAATTTGATTACCACACTTCCAAATTGCCCACCGGGAGCTCAGTCCTTCAGCTTCCAGCACAGGCAGGTACTTGCAGAGGATCTCTCTGCCCTTCTCAGTGCCAATGCGGTCAAGCCCGTTCCACCAGGGCAAGAAGGGCTGGGATTCTATTCCAGGTACTTCCTTGTGCAAAAGAAAACAGGGGATGCGTCCCATCCTAGACCTAAGGGGCCTGAACAAATACCTGTCCGAGAGAAGTTCAGGATGGTTTCCCTGGGCACCCTTCTTCCCATGATTCAGAAAAACGATTGGCTATGCTCTCTGGTCTTAAAGGATGCTTATACACACATCCCGATACTTCCAGCTCACAGGCAGTATCTTCGATTCCGTCTGGGAACACAGCACTTTCAGTATTGTGTGCTACCCTTTGGTCTTGCGTCTGCGCCCAGGGTCTTTACAAAATGCCTGGCAGTAGTTGCAGTGTCGCTACGCAGACTGGGAGTGCATGTGTTCCCTTATCTCAACGATTGGCAGCTGAAGAACACCTCAGAGGCAAGAGCTCTACAGTCTATGCAGATGACTATTCAACTTCTGGAGCTACTTTGGTTTGTTGTAAATTACCCAAAGTCCCATCTTCTTCCAGTTCAACAACTAGAATTCATAGGAGTTCTTCTGGACTCACAGACGGCTCATGCCTATCTTCCTGAGGCGAGAGCAGACAACCTTCTGTCTCTAGTTTCCATGGCCAGAGCGTCTCAGCAGATCACAGCTCAACAGATGTTGAGGCTTCTAGGCCATATGGCCTCCACAGTTCATGTGACGCCCATGGCCCGCCTTCACATGAGATCTGCTCAATGGACCCTAGCTTCCCAGTGGTATCGAGCTGCAGGGAATCTAGAGGATGCAATCCAGCTGTCCACCGAATTTCACAATTCCCTTCAGTAGTGGACAATTCAATCCAATTTGACCTTGGGACGTCCTTTCGAAATTCCTCAGCCTGACAATGGATGCTGACAACGGATGCATCTCTCCTGGGGTGGGGAGCCCATGTCGATGGGCTCCACACTCAAGGAGCTTGGTCCCTTCAGGAATCAGATCTTCAGATCAATCTCCTGGAGTTGCGAGTGGTCTGGAAAGCTCTAAAGGCTTTCAGAGATCGGCTATCCAATCAAATTATTCAAATTCAGACAGACAACCAGGTTGCCATGTACTACATCAACAAGCAGGGGGGCACCGGATCTCGCCCCCTGTGTCGGGAAGCCGTCCAGATGTGGCTTTGGACACTCCAGCATGGTATGCTTCTCCAAGCCACTTATCTGGCAGGTGTAAACAACAGTCTGGCCGACAGGTTGAGCAGGATCATGCAACCTCACGAGTGGTCACTGAACATGGGCGTTGTCCGCAAGATCTTCCAAGTGTGTCTTCCAAGTGTGTCTTCCAAGCATGGGGCACCCCCTCAGTGGATCTTTTTGCCACTCAGATCAATCACAAGGTCCCTCAGTTCTGTTCCAGACTTCAGGCCCACGACAGACTAGCGTCAGATGCCTTTCTCCTTCATGTATGCATATCCTCCCATACCTCTGATGGGGAAGACTTTGCTGAAACTCAAGCAAGATCGCGGAACCATGATTCTGATTGCTCCTTTTTGGCCGCATCAGATTTGGTTCCCTCTTCTTAAGAACTGGAGATTGGAGTGTTTTCCAACCCTCAGAACGAGGGGGCGCTTCTGCATCCCAGCCTCCAGTCTCTGGCTCTCATGGCCTGGATGTTGAGGGCGTAGAGTTCGCCTCCTTGGGTCTTTCTGAGGGTGGCTCCTGAGTCTTGCTTGCTTCCAGGAAAGATTCCACGAAGAGGTGTTACTCTTTTAAATGGAGGAGGTTTGCTGTCTGGTGTGACAGCAAGGCCCTAGATCCTCGCTCTTGTCCTACACAGACCCTGCTTGAATACCTTCTACACTTGTCAGAGTCTGGTCTCAAGACCAACTCCGTAAGAGTTCACCTTAGCGCAATTAGTGCTTATCATTGTCGTGTAGAGGGTAAGTGTCACGCTTCTTACGAAACACTGGGTCTGTGAGCCCCTGGGCCACCACCGAGGAGCGGCAGCGGCAGGAGAATCACCCAAACAGGAGACAAGGCAGAACACAGACAGACAGGTACACCCCGGACTGGAGTGGCTGGGCTGGAATAGTTCACGAAACCAGCAGAGTCTACTGGCAGGCAGCAAAGCAGCAGGGAACCTAGGAACCACACAGAGTCAGTAGGCTGGCGGCAATCAACAGGAACCCAGGAATCAAGCAGGGTCTTGGGCAGGCAGCAATCAGAAGAATAAACCGGGAAACAAGCTGAGTCTCGGACAGGCAGCAGGCAGCAGAATAATCCAGGAAACAAGCAGAGTCTTGGCCGGTAGCAGACAGTAGAACAATCCAGGAAACAAGCAGAGTCTTGGGCCGGTAGCAGTCAAAAGGGCAAACCAGGAAACAAGCAGAGTCTAGCAGGAACAGAAAGTAGCAAGGAAAGCACAGCAACAAACACTCACAGAAGAACACTCCTCTGAGGACCTCTGTTGCAAGGCAAACTAGAAAACTTCCAGGTGGTTAATAAAGGCAAACTACAAGGGAGTTCACCAGGTACGGGTACTGCTTAGTTCCAAAAAAACTCCCAGAACAGTCTGGAAGGCTGGAAGATCCGGACCGGAATACCTTCTGGAACATGGGAAACAGCCAGCAGTCAGTCCACAGCAGCCACCAGGTCTAACCACCAGGGGGGTGAGGTGAATGAGAGCATGAAACATGGGCACAATCGTAACAGTAAGCCTATCTCTGGACAGCCTTTAGTTGTTCGCTTCATGAGAGGTTTGCTTTTGTCAAAGCCCCCAGTCTGACCTCCACCAGTGTCATGGGATCTCAACGTCGTTCTCAGCCAGCTGATGAAAGCTCCTTTTGAGCCACTGAATTCCTGCCATCTGAAGTACTTGACCTGGAAGGTCATTTTCTTGGTGGCTGTTGCTTCAGCTCGTAGAGTCAGTGAGCTTCAAGCCTTAGTAGTGCATGCTCCTTATCTCAAGTTTCATCACAACAGAGTAGTCCTCCGCACTCACCCTAAGTTCCTGCCGAAGGTGGTGTCAGAGTTCCATCTGAACCAGTCAATTGTCTTGCCAACATTCTTTCCCTGTCCTCATACCCGCCCTGCTGAACGTCAGTTGAATACATTGGACTGCAAGAGAGCATTGGCCTTCTATGTGGAGCGGTCAAGCCCCTTCAGACAGTCCGCACAAATGTTTGTTTCTTTCGAAGCGCGGGGTACAAATTTAACAAAAAAAAAACAGAAGGGGAGTGGCTGTCGGGAAATGCACCATTTCCAATTGGCTAGCAGATTGCATTTCCTTCACTTATGCCCAGGCCCATGACTCTTGAGGGTCATGTCATGGCTCATAGTGTTAGAGCCATGGCAGCATCAGTCAGCCACTATAGAAGAGATTTGCAAGGCTGCGACGTGGTCATCAGTCCACACATTCACATCTCATTACTGCCTTCAGCAGGATTCCCGATGTGACAGTCGGTGCTGCAGAATCTGTTTCGGGTTTAGAATCCAACTCCACCCCCCAGGCCCATTTTTGTTCTGTTCCAGGCTGTACTCTCAGATGTTTCTTCGTAGGTCAGTCTTTATGTCCTTGCCGTTGCGAGGCTCAATTGACCTTCTTTTGTTGTTTTGAGTGAGCCTGGATGCTAGGGATACCCCAATTGTGAGAACAAGCAGCCTGCTTGTCCTCAGAGAAAGCGAAGATACTTACCTGTAGCAGGTATTCTCCAAGGACAGCAGGCTGATTGTTCTCACCAACCTGCCCACCTCCCCTTTTGGAGTTGTTGTTCGTTATATGCTTTTTGATATAACTGAGGCGGGAACAGACGCGAGCGGGCTCGCACTCCAGAAGCTGTCACAAAGCTCTAAGGATTTTTGCTGGGAAAAATGCTCTGTTCCTGGGCCGCCGTGGACACCGACCCACATGTGAGAACAATCAGCCTGCTGTCCTCAGAGAATACCTGCTACAGGTAAGTATCTTCGCTTTATGTGGGATTAACCACTCAATCAAGAGGCTTCAGACAATCCAAAATTCTGCAGCTAGATTGCCTTATAGGGCATGTGAGTTTGATCATATCTTCTCATTGCTTGTTCATCTTCATTGGCTCCCTGTGCCCTTTGGCATTCTTTTTTAAACTCCTTGGCCTTACATGGACTATTACTTATACCTACCCCTATATTTATTTTATATTTGCTCAAACCTTTTTCAGTAGTAGCTCAAGGTGAGTCACACTAAGGTACACTGGGTATTTCCGTCCCTGGAGGGCTCACAATCTAAGTTAGTACCTGAGGCAATAGAGGGTTAAGTGACTTACCCAAGATCACAAGGAGCAGCAGTGGGATTTGAACAAGGTACCACTGGATGTCAAGATAGGTGCTCTAACCACTAGGCCACTCCTCCACTCCTATATTTGGCTTCTCTCACTGTGCCTTACACTCCTTCCTGTTTCTCTTAGATGCTCACTGACTGATTCTTCCCTCTCCAAAACAATCCCAATATGAATCCACCCATCACTATGCTTTTTTCTTCTTTGCCCCAAAATCATGGAATGACCTTGTCTTTGATTCGAAGTAAACCTAATTTAAGAATTTAAAAACTTTATTATAGACTATTTTACGGAAGCTTATCCCTATAGGTGGACTTTGAGTGATGTTGAAAATTAGATGGTTCTGGCATATATTAATAGATGTTTCTCTCCAATCTGAGTTGTGTATGATTACAGTCCTTTATTTATTGTACTTATTTTCTGTTTCAAGTTGTAGTTGTTATAAGCCGCTGTATGACAAAACAGGGGACTTATGTCTATGACTTCTTATGTGAGTGTATGACATATTTGTTCCCCAGTGCATTTCCTCTGTTTGGCCAGCAGATGGTGAGGTTTTTTTAAATTTTTTATTGTAAAGCTTGGAGAAGAGACGGCTGAGGGGAGATATGATAGAGGTCTATAAAATAATGAGTGGAATCGATTGTTTACTCTTTCCAAAAATACTAGGACTAGAGGGCACGCAATGAAGTACAAAATAATAAATTTAAAATGAATCAGAGAAAATATTTCTTCACTCAACGTGTAATTAAACTCTGGAATTTGTTGCCACATCTATATATATAAAACTCACCCTCAACGTTCTATTGGCTGCTGACGTCACTGAAACCAAGGTTCGTATGTTCGAAGCTCTGAAGCCTCGAAAATCACAGTCTCTGGGCCCCGCCCTCGCGTCAAACGTTATGACGTTGAGTGCAGAGGCGGAGCAATTCACCCACATCGACGACGGGTGGGGAGGGGGCCACAGGAAAGCCTTGCTAGCGCCCGTTTCATTGGCTCCAGAAACGGGCCTTTTTTTTACTAGTAATGTAATAAAAGCAGTTAGCTTAGTGAGGTTTAAAAAAGGTTTGGATAGCTTCCTAAAAGAAAAGTCCATAAACCATTGTTAAAATGAGCTTGGGGAAAATCCACTGTGTCTTTCTAGGATAAGCAGCATAAAATGTATTGTACTGTTTCGGGATCTTGCCAGGTACTTGTGACTTGGATTGGCCACTGTTGGAAACAGGATTCTGGGCTTGATGGACCTTCAGTCTGTCCCAGTATGGCAATATTTATGTACTTATGTTACAGAAGTGACTGTTTCTTTCCCACCTGAGCTGTGAGGTAATTTTTAGTCTCAGTATGGGAGCACAGAGGTAAACAACTCTGTCCTCAGACCCTGTTCAAGGCTTCTGAGCAGTTAATTTCCTGAAGTGACAAAGTGTTTAGACAGTTTTAATATTTTATTTCCATTTTACTCACACCTTTTTCAGTAGTAGCTCAAGGTGAGTTACATTCAGGTATACTGGATATTTCTCTGTCCCAGGAGGGATCACAATCTTGGTTTGTACCTGAGGCAATGGAGGGTTAAGTGACTTGCCCAAGATCACAAGGAGCAGCAGTGGGGTTTGAACTGGCCACCTCTGGATTGCAAGACCGGTGCTCTAACCACCAGGCCACTCCTAGAAATCACTGGGGAATAGTTTGAGAGTGGGAGACTTGCCCAGAGGCACTTTAGACCCAGTTGGTGGAAAGGAGGGTGCTAGTATAGAGCACAAGCAGCATAGGAGCCAACGTTTCAAAATTATTGGGGGTGCTAAGCCCAGTGGAAATAACCCCTCCCTGGACACATTCAATTAATATTCTCTATATTGGGGGTGCTAAAGCACCCACAGAGTCGGCTCCTATGACAAGCAGCAGGTGCAGGCAGACCTGAGCAGTGATGGGGACAGATCCTCTAGGTGGCCGCAGGGTTAGCCCCAGGCGGGTGCTAGGCGTTCCATGACACACTGATCTGCTAGTCAAATGGCGGTATACCAAGTTTTAAACATAAACATCACTCTCTCCCTCTGAAGGTCCAGTCTGTTTCTCTTACTTTCTCTCTTCCTTCTACACTGGGGTCCAGCATCCCTCCCCCCTTCCCTTTCTGATTGCTCTCTTTCCTTTGCTCTACCCCCTTGGGTTCAACATCTCTCACCTTTTCTTCCCCAGGCTCTCTCTTAATTTTGCCTTGACCTCACCCTCCTCCCTGCAGACCCAGTATCCCGTTCTTACTCTGCTCCCTCCTCTCTCATCCCCATCTGGGATCACCCCTTTCCACCTCCCCATAGGTCCCAGCATTACTCTAACCCCCCTCTCCCCCCAGCCCTGAAGAGCTGGCGGCGGGCCTGCCAGCAGAGGTAGTAAGCAGGGTTGCCAGGTGGAAAATTTTTTTCCAGCCCGATGGAGCCCAAAAAACAGCCCAAAACCCGCCCAAACACAAACCCCGCCCCTGACACCCCCACCCCCGCGTCATCAACCCCGCCCCCGCCGTCATCAACCCCGCCCCCGCCGTCACCGGCCCCGCCTCCCACATCACCGGCCCCGCCTCCCCGTCATCGCCCCCGCCTCCCACGTCATCAGCCCCGCCTCCACGTCATCGGCCCCGCCTCCCACGTCATCGGCCCCGCCTCCCACGTCACTAACCCCGCCCAAAACGTCATTAACCCCACCCAAAAACGTCACTAACCCCGCCCCCCCGCGGCCGAAAAAACCGCCCTGAAGGCCAAAAACAGCCCAAAAAACCGCAACCCGCGGCGGGTCGCGGAAAACCGCCCAATTGGGCGGTAAAACCGCCCACCTGGCAACACTGGTAGTAAGATAAAGACTGTCTACTGGTGCCACCAGGGCCTTTCCACTGCTGTGGCCTGCCTCTGTGATGTCACTTCCTGTGGATAAGACACAGCAGTGGAAAAGCCGTAGACAGTCTGCTTATCTTGCTGCCTCTGCTGGCCAGCCATCACAAGGAGTGGGGGGGCGTGCAACAGCAGGTAGCTTTGGGCATTTTGATGGGCTCACTCAATGGTAGCTATACCTCTGATCTAACAGTAGTATTAGCAACATTTTACTCCCTGAATTCAACTTTTAAGATTTCTTCCCCTGAGTTGTACAGTACTCATAGCATATGATAGATCTGAATCAAGAATGTGTTTTTTTTTTGTATCAGATTTATGTCTTTGACATGTTATGGATACAGACCATACCAGTTTGCCCAGCATTTGCCTTACTTCCCAACTACTGCAGTTGCTGTCAAAGCCCACACTAGCCCATCCTGATGTGTTGCCATATGTGACACAGACCATGGAAGTCTGTCTGGCACTGCTCTTACTTCCCCACTGTTTGACTTACTGTCTAAGCACCAACTCCTGCCCATCATAACACATCAAAACCCATGAATGAGGTGGTTTAGTTATTTTCATACCACCCTCTATTTAGGGATCCTCTGTATATCCCATGCATTTTAAATTCCGTCACGACTTTTGTCTCCACCGCCACCGGAAGGGCATGTAGGCATTGTATAATTATGGTACAGCCAGAGACCCCCCCCCCCCCCCCCCCCACTGGAATGGTGGCGGGCCCAGTCATAGAGCTCAGGCCATTACAGACCTTGGCTGAGTCAGAAATCTGATGGCTGACATAACTGGGAGCTTACTGGAAAAGTATGGCCTAGTTTGTAGCCCGGATTGAGGCCTAAATAAGCTAAATTAGGAAAAGTTAGGTCAATAGATATGGAAACAAAATGGAGGATTTCAGCACAAAATGGAAGCCGTATCTGTTGCAAAGTGGAATTTTCTGTAATGTAAGTTAGAAAAACAAGTTGAGAAATGAGACTTTCCTGTGAGCAGGATTGTGGTCTGCCATGGTGTGAGAAAGGAAAGGTGTGGCTGGATGCAGGGTCTTGCTTAAGATTTGTGGTCAAGCGAGCTAAAGACAAAACCATGTTAGCAAGATAGAAGCTACTCATTAGCATGAGCCAATCAATGACAACCATGACATTAGCATAGATCCAATCAGGTATATCTACTGTCATATTATCCATATCCTGAGGGCACCTATAAAAATCAGGGTATTTCCTGGTTTAAGTTAGAGAGAAAAGGGTTGCCACTCTCTCTCTCTCCAAGGGAAACTAATGTGTCCAGCAGAATTGACAAATTACCTAATTGCTTTCCCTTGTAAAACCTTTAATTGGTAAGAGAAATTATAAAAGATTAGGAACTAATTAACACCTGTTTGCAGCTGGATTATTATATTCCTATAATTGATTGTACGTGCCTGTTGTCAATCACTGATTTGACTTGTATCTTGGCAAATAAACTCCTCATTCCAAATGATGATTTGTGGGCTTCACTTAATGATGAAAGGCTGTAAGTATAAATGCTTTTTTGCTGTTTCAGGCTATCTTTCGCTGCATTGTATAACTTGTAATCTAAATCCAGTTTGTCATAAGGCTGGTATCTTTTCCTTAGACCTAACGTCTCTCTTAGTGGCAATTCCTTTTAGAACATCACAACTCCTTGATTACCCCAGTACTAGTGCTATTTAGAGATGGAGTCAGATTTAAGGTCACTCCAGCCTTCTTGGGGGGGCTCGGGACCCCTAAATTTACAACAGCATCCACAACCCTCTCTTTGAAAAAGTATTTTCTGATGTTACTCCTAAGTCTATCACCCTACAATTTCAATTCATGTTCTCTAGTTCAACCTCTTCCCAGTCTCTGAAAAATATTTGTTGATATATTACTAATACTTTACTAGTATTTAATTATCTGTATCATATCTCCTCTATCCCGCCTTTCCTCTAGGGTATACATATTGAGATATTTTAGTCTTTTCTCATATCCAAACCCCATACCATTTTGTCACCTTCCTCTGAACCACTTCGTCTTTTTACGACCTTAGCAAAATAGAGACTCCAAAATGAACACAATATTCCAAGTGGGGACTTACCAATGACTTGTAGAGGGGCATTAACTCCCCCTTTCTTCTGCTGGTTACACCTTTATGCAACCTCAAAGTGCCCTCCCCCCCCCCCCCCGGTGGCCAGTGTGTCATCTCCATTTCCCTTCCCTACTCTCAATCCTCAGGATCTGCTACTGCCGCCACCTGCCTACCTCCTTCTATGCCAGCCCTAAGCTTAAAAATGAGCACTGGGTGGAGCAGCATACAGGGCAGGAACGAGCGAGGTTCATTCCTGCCCCCAAAGAGACCACTAGACCAGCAGGGTTTCCTAATATGGGGAGGGGGCATTTTCATTTTCTACAGAAACTGAGCTGCCAATTTCAGTCGCAGATTGGTTTCAGCAGAAACCAAAAATTTCCGAGTTCTGTCAGGCTCTAATCGCAACTCAGTTTCTCAGTCTCCACTTGTTAGTAGTATGGCAAAAATCTGAGTAACTGGACTAGTCTGGTGGAAGAGAAGGAATCCCTAGTTATATCATACTACATAACTGCTGTCGAAGTATGACTATCCTGTACCCAGTAACTGATATTTGCTCTGTTCAGCAACATGTTTAAGGAGTTATTTCACTCTGTGATGGTTACCTCACATCCTCCTCCCAAGCTATTTTGTTCAGGATTGTAATATTTCTCTCTCACTGCAGCTATTCACAAAGAACACCTTGCTCCTGATCAGTATGTAAGATTCCACAGGAACCACATTTCTGGAATTTTTGTTTAAACAGTTTTACCAAGAATAAGCAGGTAAAGTTTTAAATTCAAATTTTTATTTGCAAAAAAAAACAAAACAAATAATGTCATAGTATTTAGATAAACCATGTCATAGTCTGTCCTTCCTCCCTCCCACTCCAAAAAAGAAATCCCTGCAATGGCTGTAAGTTAAGCAGATATAGGTAAGAGCAGATGTTTCATATCATTCTAAAAGCACCATGATCCAAGAAAAGATGGGACACTTCAGCAGAGTGCTGCATTAATAATTGACAGAGGCTCTGATAGACAGCAATCAGTCTTCAAAACATCGCTGCACGAACAGAGACATGAGTTTGCATCTGCTGTCTACTGCCAGGATCTGCAGGTTTCATAAAAAAGCAGTGGAAGATAAAGTAGATTGGCTTAAGCCAGTAGTCCTAGCTGCTTATGAACAAGGAACATGTGTGCCCACCAAGCTGTCTCCTGATCATTCGGCAGTAAATATTCGGCTAGAGATGTCATCAAGAAGCCAGTCGATGCCCAGTAGCAGATTCTCCCCAGTGATGGCGCTACATCCCTGGATATACCAGTGATGGGTCTTAATGTTGTCAAGTTCCAGAGCCTATAGGACAGCAGAAAAAGTGTGAGTGCGAGAGAGAACATCTTAAAATCATATTTCAGCAAAATCAGCTGTTAAAAATACATATGTATGTTTGGGAGTGGAAAGAATTATTTAAAAGCATTTATATTCAGCATATTCAAAAGTTCTGAGCAGATTATAATAAAAAAGAAAGAAATACTTGGTTAGGATAAGGGGATTTTGATATTATTTACTTCCTTTTTGAAACAATTCACTCAAGAATAAGTAAAACATAGGCAACAGACAATTACAGCAGTAAAAATATTCTAATACAAGATATGGCATAAAATGCTACATTACAATGTCAACACAATATGCAATAAAAGTTTAAAAGACTGCATAGGGTGTAAGCAAAGATGGAAAATCTAGATAGATAAGATAGGGTATCAGGAGTAAGAAAATAACAGGACTAATTTAAAGAAAGCTGTACATGAAGTCAGAAAGGTGCTTCAACATTTATCTCAGCTAGGATACGAGTGGTCCCTATTACAGTATGTGCAAACAATATTACTCCTTGTGTGTGTTTGACTAGAAAGTTAATTATTTCTTCCATTAAAGGCCTGGGTGAAGAGCCAAGCTTTCACCTGCTTCCTGAAATAGAGATAAGTCTTGTGTCTCTTTGCGGATGATACCAAACTCTGTAATAGGGCGGACATCCAGAAGGGTGTAAACAACATGAGAGATCTAGAGTAATTCGCAACTAAAATTTAATGCTAAAAAATGCAGGGTCATGCACTTGGGTTACAAAAATCCAAGGGGACAGTATGGTATAGGGGGGTGAAGTACTTTTGTGTACAAAAGAACAGAACTTGAGGCTGATCCTATCTGATGAGCTTAAGGTGGCCAAACAGGTAGAAAAGGCGATGGTCAAAGCCAGAAGGATGCTCAGGTGCACTGGGAGAAGAATGACCAACAGGGAAAAAAAAGAGGTGATAGTGCCCTTGTGTAAGTCTCTGGTGAGACCCCATTTAGAATAGTGTGCAATTCTAGAGACCACACCTGCAAAAAGATATAAACAGGATGGAGCCAGTCCATAGGGTGGCTACAAAATTGGTCAGTGGTCTCTATCATAACGTGTATGGGGACAGACTTGTAGACCTCAATATATATACTTTGGAACAAAGGTAGTAGAGAGGGGATATGATAGAGACATTTAAATACCTCTGAGGCATTAACATACAGGAGGTGAGCCTTTTTCAAATGAAGGAAAACTCTAGTATGAGAGGGCATATGATGAAGTTAAGAGGTTCTAGGCTCAAAAGTAATCTAAGAAAATACTTTTTCACAGAAAGAGTGGTGGACACATGGGTCGTGGAGACCAGGACTGTGTCTGAATTTAAGCAAGCATGTGACAGGCAAGAGGGATCTCTTAGGGAAAGGAGGAGATATCGATTACTGAGGATGGGCAGACTGGATAGGTTATTTGGCCCTTTAAGCAAAGCTTTTCAGGAAGTGCATTCCAGAGTATGGGGGCTATTCCAGAGAAGGCTCATTGGTTGGTATCATATCATGTGATCTCCTTTGGAGAGGGTGTGGTCAGGGATACTCTTTGGGAGGACCTTAATTGGAGGTGTGTAGAAGGAGATTTAGTGCCCACCTTTCCAGTAGTAGCTCAAGATGAGTTATATTTAGATACAATATGTATTTTCCTGTCCCTAGAGAGCTTACAATTTAAGATGCACCTGAGGCAATGAACAGAAGGTTAAATGATTTGCACAAGGCCACAGGGAGTATCAGTGGGATTTGAACCTGGCTTCCATGGTTCTTACCCACTGCTCCAACCACCAGATTATTCCTGCACACAAACTGAGACATGCAGATAGATTTTCAATAACCTACATACCATAAACACTATAGAAGAAACTGGGTGAGATGCAAATGGTCAAGACGCTCACAAGAGGCAGGGCAGGTACAGTGCCTTGTAGAAGTCTTCACATTCCTGTGCATTTTTCACATTCTGAGGTCTAGAAATACAATTCAAAATGCAATAATTATGAGTTTGTTTCATTGATCTGCATAAAACGTACTCTACGCTTTCAGCATGAAAGAACAATTATTGGAAGATTCAAGATTAACTAAAAAAAAAGACTTGACTGCATAAGTCATCATGCCTCCAATTTAATACTTTGTGGAAATCGTGAGCCATTTAGGAAATGTGTTTACCAACTTTGCAATTGGATGGTGCAGTTTTTGCCCTTCTTCATGACACAATAGAGCAAACTTTTTCAATTTGGCTTGGGATCCACTATGGACTGCAGTCTTCAGGTCTTATCACAGATTTTCTTTCAGATTCATGTCTGGGCTTTTTTTCTTGCTGAGCTGCTCCATTGGTGCTTTTGCTTTGTGTTTAGGGTCATTATCCATTTTCCCTCATCCCAGTTCTAGGTCTGCCAGTACTTTAACCATCCACCTTTACCTCGATTTTCACAAACCTCCCCACTAGAAAGTTGCATGGTAACAAAAATCTAACCCGTCCCCGTGGGAATCTAACCCATCTCCACCCGTCCCTGTCGCAAGTAATCTCCTCCATTCCCACCTCTGGCCCACCCAACCCCGCTGCACTGCATTGCACCTCGCCGCACAGTCACCTTGACTCCCCCTCCCAAGAAAGCCAGATTCTATAATGCATTTTCTTCCATACTCTGCTAAATAAAAAAATAAAAATAAAAAAAAAACCCCGCACATTTTCAAAAAAAGCAAATCCATCCATGAGTAACATGTCCCCCTCTCCTCTCATCCCATGTGCTCTATTTCCCCTTTTCCCTTCCCCTTGCTCCCTCCTCCCATGCACAACTCCATCCTTCCACTTCCCCTCGCGAGTCTGCCACTTGAAGTTTCGGCAGCCAGTTTAAAGAAACAGCAGCAGAAAAAGGAACGGATTAGCGGCAACGGGCAGGAAGAATGGAGATCTTTCCAGCCCATTAGACCACCAGGATGTACTGAGATATGTTTGGTGTGGGCACAAAGGGCTAGAGAGGAGGGGAGACATCACTCAACTTGCCTACACTTCCGCGGGATCCCGTTAACCTCGTTCCCCTGCAGCTCTCTTCTCCCCACTGCTGCACAGCATAAGGCTATTACCACAATGCTTCAAAGTAGGGATGGTGTTAGCAGGTTGATATGCTGTGTTTTGTTTCATGCCAACAATGCTTAGCACTGAAATCAGAAAGTTCCACTTTGGTCTCAGATAATAAAATCTTCTCCCAGATGTGCAGTGTGTTCCCTATTTCTTTGCAAAGCTATATAGTACATCATATGGCTTTTCTTCAGCAGTGCCTTCTTTCTACCCTCCTATAAAAGCCATGTTTGTGGAATAATCTTGACATTGTTGAACAGTCAACATTATCCCCAGTCTCATGGAGAGACCTCTATAGTTCTTTTAAAGTAATCTTAGTCCTCACAGTGACCTTCCTTATCAGTTTCCTTAACCCATGGCTGGCTTTAGAACAAGCCTGATTGAAGCAGTGTCTTCATAGTGCCAATGTGCAGTGAAACACCTGCCAGTGTCCCAACAGATATTTATACAATTAAGTTTTCTTACAGTCCTCTCCCATGTTGCACCTTTATCCCAGAGTTCTTTCAGTAGCTCCATGTTCAGCATATTTAGACTTTTGCGTCACATTGACTTCATACAACAGAAACTGCATAACCGAGTTAATTTTGGTTTGCTATGAAAGGTGTGAAGACTTGTGCAATACATATCTTTAGGGTTCTTTTTAAATACGTTGACATTTCTATAATTATTCTTTCACATTGGAAGTGTTGAATATATTATATAGACTTGTGAAAAAAATCTTACTTTAATGCATTTTGAACTGTATTTTTTAGATAGCAAAATGAGAACTTATAGTACTTGTCAATTGTTTATTAGAGCCTGAATGCCACCTTATCTGGTGTAGAGGTCAAAGCGGTTTACAATTCAAAAGTAGAAATTTCTCATAGAAAAGGAACGCCAATTGAGTAATACAACAAACACAAGATTTACAATACATAAAATAAAGCACATCTAAAACATATGCAGGAAGAAAATACTAAAAAATATTTAATCAGAAGTCAGTCCCAAGTAATTACTCTGTGAATCATGTGGAGAGAGGGAGAAGATCCTCAAGTACCATAAAATGCAGTCCAAAACCAAGAAAATGTGGCAGAAAAGAAAAACATTTCCCTTCACTTTTGGGTGCCACAGGCCTGATTAGAATTTCCAAGCACACCTGGACAGTTTGCCTATACGTGTTACATCTTACAACTCCAGATAGAAGTTCTCTTTGGCACAATGCAAGTTCTATGGCAAGCACAGGCAGAAAATCTGAGATTGAGGATCATGCTCCACATGGCTTGGCTTAGGAGTGAAGTTCATTCCTGTCATGGATGGTATGTGCACATCAAACCCATCTGAAGAAATTGCCCCCAAGAGGAACTCAACTCACATCTGGCCCACCCGGCCTGGCCCCCAAAAGCTTATTTGAAAAAGTGTGTTTTAAGAGCAGACTTAAAAGATAATTCAGCGTGTAAGAAAAGAAGTTAAAGAAGGAGGTCATTCCATAGAGCTTCTGCTAAGAAAAAGACAGAATGGGGCTCATTTTCAAAAGAGAAAAATGTCCAAAAGGTGGCATAAATCTGCATTTGGATGTTTTTTCTACAAAAACATCCAAATTGGTACTTTTGAAACCAATTTTTAAATGTTTTTCTATGAAGTCCATCAGAAGTGTGTCCAAATCACAAGGGGTGTGTCAGGGCGGGATCTGGGGGTTCCTAACATTTGGGCATTTTTCTGCCATAATGGAACAAAACATAAAACATCCAGGTTTGTAAATTGGAAGTTTTGGTCTAGATCTGTTGAAGAAGCCAAAAAAAAAAAAAAACCATTCCCTAAATGACCACTGGAAGGAATCAGGGATGACCTCCTCTTACTCCCCTAGTGGTCACTAATGCTCTATCTCCAAAAATTGTGATTAAAAGCTTCAGATGTTATACTCAGGTCCCTTAGAGCAGCATGCAGGTCCCTGGAGTAGTCTGGTGGTGGGAGTAATGCACTACAGGCAGGTGAACCCAGGCCCATAGCACCTGTTATGTAGTGGAAACTGTGAACCCTAAAAAACTCACCAGAAACCCAATGTACCCATATATAGGTGCCCCCTTCACCCATAAGGGCTACTGTAGTAGTGTACAATTGGGAGTAGTGGGTTTTGAGGGGATCAACAGTGAGATGTGTAAAATAGTAACATACACAGTAACATAGTAGATGACGGCAGAAAAAGACCTGCATGTACCTGGGAGCATGTGCCCCCTAGGGAGCCCCATTGCTCTCCTGGGATGTTTGTGTGGCCAGCCTACTAAGAATGCTGGCTCCTCCTATATACTAATGGCTTGATTCTGTGTGGTTTTCACTTGGGACATTTTTTTTATTTTCAAAAATTGACCAAAAAGATAAATGCACAGAGCACAAAAACATCTTACAAATAGCCATTTTTGAGAGAAAAAAAAAAGAGATATTTTTCTGTTTTGAAAATGACTTTACTCCCCACTTGAATTCTGGATGTTATTTGAAAGGGTACCCTAATGCCAAACATTGTTTAATTGCACTATTATACACTCAGTGCAAATATCAGATAATCTAGCTTGTTGCAGTGGAGGTGGCCCATGAGTGATGGTAGAGGCCTGATGCACCAGTTCCCTTGCGCCTGCATAGCTCTGAGAATCCCCTCCACCCACAGAGGCAGCTCTTACCTCACGGATGGTGTCCTTCGTGAGTGCTCCAGGCAGGTCCTGCTTGTTGGCAAAGACCAACAAAGTTGCTCCAGCCAATCGCTAAAGGGAGAGAACAGAAAGAAATGCTCTCCAGAAACCCATCATATAAACCCTTTAGTATCATCCCTGTTTCATCTATAGATCTCGTACTGTACTATCCTCCTGTGGCTGAGACCAGGATGCAACTTGCACTTCATAGCCATTTTTGATGCTGCGTGACCCATCTATGTGTCACTATTAGACCAGCACATTTTTATTTTAAAACACAAAGGAGCCCTTTTCTAAAGCTTAACATAGGCTAATGGAATTAGTCTGCACTAAATGCTAAGAAGCCCAATTCTGTTTGTGCATGCTAAGCTTTAAGATTTAGTAAAAGGGCCCTAAAGTCTTACAAACCACTTCACTTTACAGCCTGATGCTCATTACAACACAGATACATGGTTTTATTTATGTTCAAGCATAGGTATAGTAATTACTATTCACATGCATGCTACATAGTAGCAAATCTATTTAATAGGTATCCTGCTCTTATAATTAAACACTCCAGACAACTTTGTATCCATTTTTACACACTTATGATCTGTTACGATAGAGCCATTTCTACCACGTTTCACCAGTATTTTTCAGGTGTCTACTTTTAGAAGTGGGTTACTGATAACCTTGTGCATGCAGACACTTATTAAAACTTTTTTCTTTTTAAGATTTCCTGTTTCAACAAACAAAATTGTGAAGTATGCTCTAGCTGGGACCTCGCTCCCTGTATTTCTAACCAAAACGTCTTAACCTCTCCGCATCCCTACCAGATATGTATAATTGACCATACTCTGCATCCCCTACAGCAAGCAAGGCTCAAATTGCTGAATTTTGGAAAATATAATGGGTACCAGTAAGCTCAGTGTAACAATTTATACAGTTTTGTGACTTTTATTACAGAGGGATTCATACACCAAAATTCCTGCCAGACTTCCTTATCAAGCTTTAACAGGAGAACCTGATTCTAATATTATATATATGCTGCTTTTTAGCTCCCATTACTCCCTCACCCATAACTGTCTTGTCTGTCTGTATTAGATTGTAAGCTCTTTTGAGCAGGGACTGTCTCTTTGTATCAGGTGTTCAGCACTGCGTGCATCTGGTAGCGCTATACAAATGCTAATAATAATAATTATATTAACATGTTACTTCTTTCAATGTCTCCTTGCCTTGTGTTTTGATAAAGTCTTAATGTTTTTGATACAGGATTATTGTATGTTGGGAGATGATCTCATTAGTTTCCCCACTCACTGCCTTTTGGACTTGTAGATAAAAGAGTAGTGTGTATAAGCTGGAAAATTTCAAAATTTCCCATCTCTACTCAGTAAATGATCTAAAAGTGGCTCCCTTCCATACCTGTCCTGAAAATTTAAGCCCAGCATTCTATCACTTATGCATGTCTGGAGAGAAGACTGTCAGGGGTAACTGAGTCAGCATAGAGATACGAGAGAGAATTTCTCATTTTTGTTTCCTATGTTCTTGATAGCTAATTGTTATGGCCACAAAGTAATTAAACAAACCATTTCTATTTCAGAAGCCTGAATAAAATATATTCAGCTCATTAAAAATCAAGACCAAATGACTGTCAGCATGGTTTAATGGTGAGGTAGAACAGGCGGTGAAAGGCAAAAGAGCATCTTTCAGAAAATGACAAGTAGACCCAAATGAGGAAAACAGGGATGCACATAAACGGTGCAAATTAGATCTAGAACAGTAGTTAAGCCAGGTCAAGAGATACTTTGAAAAGAAGTATGCTGTTCAGGCAATAACTAATTCTAAAAACCTTTTCAAGGGAAAAGGGGCAGATCAAAGACGGCATCTAGAGCTTCTGAGTTTGTCCTTTTTTGGGGGGAGGCTATTTTGTGCCATGCCAAAAGCATAAAGGTAGGCTATGTTCCCTTGTCCCATCACAACTCAACTTACTATGGGGGATCGGCAGCTGTCAATCACTGGCTTTATCCAGCATCAGCCATAATTGGGGATATCCATGAGCAGGGGCTAGGGCAGATCTCCTGCCTGGAGAAGGAGAAATTAGATCTTATCTGCTAATTTGCTTTCCTTTAGTCCCTCCGGACTGGCTCAGAATGCAACTGATGGGTTGTGCACACCTTCCAGCAGGTGGAGACTGAAAACTCTGACTCTAGAGAGCGCCAATAAGAGCCTTGGCTAACTGTAACTAGACTCAATATTATCCTAACAAAGCAGAAGAAGAAAGGCGAAGAAACAATCTGTCCAACCAGGAAACTTGAGCAGCCACCCAGGACGTAGTCCCATTGACTAGAGGCCTCATGGGAAATGGGCCTGTACCATTGCAAGCATAACTGTGGAACACAAACTAACTTGCATTGTCCACTGCTTTTTTTTACCAACAATAAAAACTGCAAACACTCAAAGCAGCTCCATGGAAAAAACTAGACATCATTCCAACAAGCACCGAGTGGGAGGAATCTGGGCCGGTCCGGAGGGCCTAAAGGAAAGCAAATTAGCAGGTAAGATCTAATTTCTCCTTCCTTAGCGTCCCTCCAGACTGGCCCAGAATGCAACTGATGGGAAGTAAAAAAAAGCAGTATCTTCATGGGCGGGACCCTAGCAATCCTGCCGTGAAAATGCGCGCACCAAAAACAGTTTCCTGACGACATTGAATATCTAACCAATAATGTTTTGAGAAGGAATGCAAGGAAGATCACATGATCGCCTTATAAATCTCCAACGGAGGTACCAGGAAACGCTCTGCCCAGCTTGGCCTCTAGTAGAATGGGCCTTTACTCCCTCTGGGATAGGTTTCCCGGAAAGCAGGTAAGCGGAAGCAATCATCTCCTTAAGCCACCTAGAAATGTTAGGTTTAGATGCGGCCAAACCTTTCCGGGAGCCTCCAATCTACTACTTATTTCTAAAGAGCTACTAGACGTACGCGGTGCTGTACACTTGAACATGAAGAGACAGTCCCTGCTCGACAGAGCTTACAATCTAACTAGGACAGGCAAACAGGACAAACAAGAGATAAGGAAATATTAAAGTGAGGATGATAAAATAAGGGTTCTGAACAAGTGAATAAGGGTTAGGAGTTAAAAGCAGCATCAAAAAGGTGGGCTTTTAGCTTAGATTTGAAGACGGCCAGAGATGGAGCTTGATGTACCAGCTCAGGAAGTCTATTCCAGGCATATGGTGCAGCAAGATAAAAGGAACGGAGTCTGGAGATAGCAGTGGAGCAGAAGGGTGCAGATAAGAGAGATTTACCCAGTGAACGGAGTTCCCGGGGAGGAATGCAGAGAGAGGTGAGTGGAGAGGTACTGAGGAGCTGCAGAGTGAATGCACTTATAGGTCAATAAGAGGAGTTTGAACTGTAAGCGGAAACGGATAGGAAGCCAGTGAAGTGACTTGAGGAGAGGGCTAATATGAGCATAATGACATTGGCGGAATATTAGTCGTGCAGCAGAATTTGAACAGATTAAAGAGGAGAGAGATGGCTAAGTGGGAGACCTGTGAGAAGCAAGTTGCAATAGTCTAAGCGAGAGGTGATAAGAGTGTGGATGAGGGTTCTGGTAGTGTGCTCAGAAAGGAAAGGGCGAATTTCGGTGATATTATAGAGAAAGAAACGACAGGTTTTAGCAGTCTGCTGAATATGTGCAGAGCAGGAGAGGGAGGAGTCGAAGATGACCCCAAGATCACGAGCTGATGACACAGGAAGGATGAGAGTGTTATCCATAGAAATAGAAATCAGCAGGAACAGATGATCTGAGCATCTAAGTTCTTCAATTGTCTTCAAATATTGCTTCAAAACTCTTCTGATATCCAAACACCGTAAGCAACGTTGATCCTCTGAACTGGAGGATGAACTTAAAACTGGTAAAACTACTGATTAAGACATATGAAAATGTGACAATATTTTAGGGAGAAAGGAAGGAACCAGGCGCAAAACTACCCGCTCTTTAGAGAATTCCAAAAATGGAGACGGACAAGAAAAAGCCTGCAACTCCTAGTTGAGGCAATGGCTACCAAAAATACTGTCTTTAAGTGTTAAGTCCTTCAGAGAGCAGGATGCCAAGGGCTCAAAAGGAGGCCTAGTAAGAACTGACAGGACCAGATTAAAATTCCAAACTGGAAACAGAGCCCTAGGAGGGTGAAGACACACCCCCCCCTGAAGGAACTGAGAGACACATGGATGACTGGACACGGCCTTACCCTGCACATGCCCTCTAAAACAGGACAGCGCCACTATTTGAACTTTAAGAGAAGCAAGCGCCAGACCTTTATCAAAACCATGCTGCAAAAAATCTAAGACCTCAGCCACCGAAGCACGAAACGGGGCAATGTCACGATTGGAACACCACGCCTCGAATACCCCTTAAGTTCTGATATAATTAAGAGAAGTAGAACGATGTGACCTAAGAATCGTGGCAACTACATTGGCGCAGTAACCTCTCTTCGTCAACCTAGCCCTCTCAAGACAAAATCGAGCCAGGTCTGGATGAACCACTAGTCCCTGCACTAATAGGCCGCGAGACTCTGGCAATCTTAGAGAAGGGCCCACGCAAAGGCGCAGGAGATCGGCATACCATAGCCTGTGAGGCCAATCTGGAGTTATCAAGATCACCAGACCCCTGTGAGCTTCGATTCTTTGAATTAGACGTCCCAGAAGAGGCCATGGAAAAAAGGCATTCTATACATGTTATTCCTGGAATTGTGGATTTTTCCCAAGTCCATAAACCACTACTAAATGGACTTGGGAAAAATCCACAATTCCAGGAACAACATGTATAGTATGTTTGTACATTTGGGAAGCTCGCCAGGTGCCCTTGGCCTGGACTGGCCGCTGTCGTTGACAGGATGCTGGGCTCAATGGACCTTTAGTCTTTTCCCAGTGTGGCATTACTTGTGTACTTATAAGAAGCCCCGACGGCCAGGGCTGGAGCAGAACATCTACCCCACTCGCTTTATGTCTCGCCTTCAACTGAAGTATTGAGGAACCTTTGTGTTGAGATTTGAGGCCAAAAGAGCCATGACAGGAAGCCCCCAACAATCCATAAACCACTCGAAACGCTGTTGTTCCGAGAGCCCATTCTCCCAGATCCAGAGTGTTATGGCTTAGAAAGTCCACCTAAACAGTTGCCATCCCTGCTATGTGAGACGCCGAGATAACTGACAGATGACTCTCTGCCCAACTTATGAGCTGAGCTGCTTCTCTTTCCAACAGAAGACGTCTTCCCCCCCCCCCCCCCCCCGCCAACTGACCTAAGCCACCGCCGTGGCATTGTCCGATAGGATGCTTACTGGCTTGCCTACCAGCAAAGGGCTTCCAACACTAACAGAATCGCCCTGGTTTCCAAGAGGTTGATCGAGCAGGAATCCTCCATCCGAGACCACAGGCCCTGTGCATACTGACCTTGACAGTGAGGTCCCCAATCTTTGAGGCTGGTATCCGTTGTGATCGCTATCCACTGAGGAGGGCCCAGAGGCATTCCCTTGGTCAGGTTGGGTGTCGGAAGCCAGCAACGAAGGCTGGTGCATTCCAGAGTTATCACAGGCAATGTCATCAATAGGGCATCCCTCTGCAGGGACCATCTGGACAGAAAAGACCTTTGCAAAAGGCCTCATATGCACCCTGGCCCATGGAACCACTTTTATCATTGCTGCCATAGAGCCCAACACTTGAAGATAATCCCTTGCACAGGACCTGAATTTGGGCCTGCAACTTGTGAATCCTGGACTGGGGGAGGAATACTCAACCCTGAGCCATGTCAAAGAAAAACCCAGGTAGTCGAGGGTGTGAGACGGAGCTAGGCAACTCTTGAGAAAGTTGACCACTCAACCTAGGGATTACAGAAATTGAACCACTCGACCCGTGACCTGCAAGCTCTCCTGATATGATTTTGCTCTGATCAGCCAATCGTCCAGATATGAACTAACTAAAATGGTGTCCTTCCTGAGACACCACAATCATCATCTTCGTGAAAGTGAGAGGAGCCATACCTAGACCGAACGGAAGAGCCCGAAACTGGTAATGCCTGCCTAAAACCACAAAACAGAGAAAACGCTGATGCATGGGCTGAACTGGAATATGCAAACACGCTTCCGTCAAGTCCAGTGCAGTCAAAAGCTCCTCGGACCTAACCACCACTATGACTAACTGAAGAGTCTCTATATGAAAAGGGGAGACCTTAAGAGCCCGACTGACAGCCTTGAGGTCCAAAATTGGACGGACAGTTCCCATCTTCTTTGGGACGACAAAAGGGAATAACGACCTTGTTTGACTTCCAAGGAGGGAACTAGACAAATAGCTTGTAAGTCGAGAATCCTTAGTATCCCGCACCGTACCCACCTTGAGACATGAGTGACAGGGAGCTTCCAGAAAGGCATCTGGAAGATGCCACAAAAATTCTAAGGCACGCACTTCTCTAATAACCTCTAGCACCCACTGATCGGTGGTAATCTGGGCCCACCTCCAACAGAACCGTGTTAACCGAGCTCCCACAGGAATAAGAGGCTGGACCTGGACACACTCATTGGGCAGGATGGGAGGAGGACTGGAAAGAAACTCCTGACTCACGGCCACCTCTGTGAGTCCCTGAAAGGACTGACCTCTCTGAAAAAAATGGGACTGCTGAGCCGGAGCTATTCTTCCTGGCCTATACTGCTGAAAATCTTGCCCACACCCCCAGACATTGGGGAATCTCGCGACCCCCGGGCTCTATCTTCAGGGAGCCGAGGCACTTTAGTACCTCCCAGACTGCAGACTAACTTGTCCAAGTTGTCTCCAAAAAGAAAAAATCCACAAAACAGGAACTTACTCAACTTCGACTTAACGCTGCATCTGTGAACCAACTGTGCAACCACAGTGTGTGTTTAGCGGCTACACTTAAGGCCATGGATTTGGACGAGGCTCTCAGCAAATCATATAAGGTGTCTGCCAAACAGGCAGAGCCCATCTCAATTTTCGCTACTTCAGCATCTATCACTGCCAAATCACCCAATGCTCTATCCAAGACTTGCTCAGACCAGCGGAAACACGCTCTAGCCACCAAGGAACTACAGACAGCTGCCTGAACCACCAAAGCGGAGACATCAAAACTGCTCTTTAAGACAGCTTCCATACGACTATCTTGAACATCCTTAAGAGCTGTGCCTCCATCCACGGGGACTGTATTTCTCTTAGAAACCGCCAAGACCACTGCGTCAACCACAGGAGGCCTAAGAAGGGACTTTTCAGCATCTGGAACCAGATAGAGACTAATCACAGACCTAGTAAGCCTAAAGGGGGAGTCTGGCACATCCCACTGAGCCTGAATAATGCAGTATTCCTAATATCCTGATGCATAGGAAAGATTTTACCTGGTTTTCTACCGTTCACTAGAAGATCCACTTTACAGCTCTCCCTCCTCAAAATGCAAGGTAGTAGCCACAAAAGACCATTATTAAATTGACTTGGGGAAATTCCACAGCTTATTTCTGGGATAGACCATTATTAAATTGAGTTCGGTAAAATCCACTACTTATTTCTGGGATAAGCAGCATAAAATGTACTGAACCTTTTCGGGATCTTGCCAGGTATTTGTGACCTGGATTGGCCACTGTTCGAAACAGGATGCTGGGCTTGATGGACCTTTGGTCTGTTCCAGTGTTGCAATACTTATGTACTTAAGAAATAAGCTCTTGCAAATCTTCCTTGTGGAAAATATGGACCGCAGACAGGAGAAGAGGTTCCTCACCCAGTTCCATCATACGTAGGGTTACCATATGGCTCCAGAAAAAGGAGGACGGATTGAGCCAGCCGGGTTTTACTTCCATTGCTTTCCATTGAAAGCAATGGAAGTAAAACCCGGCTGGGTCAATTACTTCCATTGAAAGCAATGGAAGTAAAACCCGGTTGGCTCAATCCGTCCTCCTTTTTCTGGAGCCATATGGTAACCCTAATCATACGGGCCTCTTCAGAGATCATACCTTCTCCCAAATAGTCAGCTCCCTCCAAAGAGGGCATATCATGATCGGAAAGCAGATCCTCCTCGGCCCCTGGGACACTTTGCAGGCAGTGTCTGCCTCTCCAATGCGGTACTGTGCCGCATAAAGGCTCTATACATTTGTAAAACAAATTCTGGCGGGACACCCCCTCCCCCCAAAAGAGGGCCCCAAGGGCACCAGTAAAGCTACATCTGCTTGCTTTAAAACTGAGGACTGCAGAGCAGGAGGATGATCCGGCGGCAGTGCATGAGTTAAAATACAGGTCTCGACGGACTGGCTTCCCCTTCATTATCAACGGCGGTGCAAAATTTGCATACCCCCCGTAGCCACAAGCCCCCGCTGCAGACACACTGAACACCGTCTGAGCTTCTCTGTCATGTCTGCAATTAAATGCACTGGCGTGGCTGTTTCACTATTATTTATTTAAACTGTGTGCCGTAGAAAAATCAAAGACAGAAAGAAGGATGCGCCACAGAGGCAAACACAGAGTGCCCTGCTTGTTCGCACCTTTTATATATTTATTTTTTAAGCGGCTGCCTCTCCAAAAGCCATCAAACACTCTTCCCTTGGAGAGGTTGAGGCCCGCTAACAACCTGCAGGAAAGCTAATGCACATCAGGGAGAGGATAGGGGGGAGGGACCCAGCCACTCGAATGTGACACCCGCGAGGCTTCAGGAAACCCCCCCGCGGGTCTTGGCCTTCAGAATTGCAAGAAACACCGGGGCACAGAATAAAACACCACCTCAAGGAAAACCTAAGACAAACACTACTAGACACTGAAAGGACTCACTACCTCCCACCTGCTGGAGACTGATAATACTGAATCTAGTTACAGTTAACCAGGGCTTTTATTGTCTTCTCTTTAGAGTCAGAGTTTTTAGTCTCCACCTGCTGGAAGGCATGAACAACCCACCAGTTACATTCCTGGCCAGTCCAGAAGGACGCTAAGGAACAATATTTTGCTTAGCCTGTCAGGACCGGAGGCTCCCCTGGGACTATGAAGGAATATGGAAGCACAGCTGGGAGGAGAGGTTGAGCAACCTACCCTGAATGCACGGCTGAGGGAGAACTCTCCTCATCTGCTTCTGCGACGGTGACAGTAGTAGCATTGGGAAGTGCAGAAATGCCATGCCCAGTATAATTTGCCACCGAAGAAAGTGTAGATCTTCTTCCACAAAAGCAATGTTGGTTGCAACAGGGGAAATTTGTCATCTAGAGTGGTTCAGGTGATAGTATAATCTCAAACCTCTGGATCATGCAAGGGAAACCATGTTTCATTCCATATGGAGAGCTCTGGAGTCTCCATACCATTATCTGTTCTGGGTTTGTCATTGCTTCTTTGCAATATTCTGCTAGGATTGGAAATCCAGTTCAAAGAACAAATCTGTTAAGACTGCTGAACTGGCTACCAAAATGTCAGCCAAAAAATATTGAATCCTCTATGTTTCAAGACAAAACGGTGGTTCATAAGAAATTGGAGACCCTACATAAATTTTACTAGACATTTACATTTAAAATTGTTGAATTTTCTTTAGTGATGCAGTTCAGGCACTTTATTATGATCCTAAGGCTTCGGTGTGAGCCAATGGGATAGAATACGATCTCTTTAATGTTTATAAAGGTACCAGGCAAGGCTGCCCATTCATTGTCCCCTCTTATTTATGCTGACTTTGGATGGACCTTTTCATAAGACAGATCTTGAACAATCCGGAAATAAAGGGCATCAGAGTAGGGCAGTCTGAATTTTAAATTTCAGCTTTTGCAGATGACCTATGGTCCATCTAGTTCAACCTAATAAATCTCTTCCAATATTGCTGGAAGTATGAGAAAACATGGACATTTTTCAGGTTTAAATATGAGCAAATCTGAGGCCTTGCTGACATCTCACCAGGAAGAATGGGAAGGGCAATTCCCATTACGCTGAGCAAATGATACCTTTAGCTATTTGGGTATTCAACTTATCACTGACCCTAAATATTTATACTACTAGTAAAAAAGGCCCGTTTCTGTTTGAAAAGAAACGGGCGCTAGCAAGGTTTTCCTCTGAGTGTGTATGTTTGAGAGAGGCTTCTGTTCCTGCTGCTGTGCATTCCCCGTGTTGTGCTGATTCGCTGCTCCCTGTATCGTGGCTCCGCCCCTCTCCCTTCTACTGGCCAATCTGGTGTGGGTTGTGTGACATCACTATTATCTACTCCAACTCCAGATCACCCCCAAGGGATCCACGGTTCCAGGCAGCCTCAGAATGTTGGAGGTGAGAATTATTATATAGGATAATATTAATTCCCTTTTACAACATACATGACAGCAATAGGCAATTTGGAATTTCCACTGTCCATATATGGTAGAATAAGCTTGTAACAAATGACTATTTCAACAATGGTTTTATGTGCTACCATATATTTCAGTCTGGATATTGCAAAAGGATCAAGAAATTGTTAAATTTTGTTGGAAAGGGAAAAAAACCTAAAATGAAGATTGACTTAATACACGGTAACTGCTCCTTAGGGAGCTTGGGACTTCCTAATATGCATACTATAATTTAGCTGGCTTTCTGTGACATCTTAAAAATTGGTTATTGGAATCTGAGAATTTTACTCCTTGGAATACAGAATGGGAATTATTTATGCCTCTGCATCCGATTTACCTGTTACATGTTTCATCTGGTAAATTACTACATTTTTTAAAGCACGTTTTGCTGAAACCCTCGAGAGATACATGGAGGGCCCTGATGATTCTATGGCAACACAGCATAACCAAAGCTTGTAATGGACACTATATAATCTTTCCTCTCCTTGATCCCCATTGTAATTGAAACACATGTACCTTATTCAACCACAGTATCACCTGTATTTGTTTCTTTACTGGACATGGCGAATGCCTTTATGATACTATGAGGCATATTTTCAAAGCACTTTGGGAAGCTAAGTTCCATAGGTTTCTATGGAACTTTGGGAGGCTAAGTGCTTTGAAAATGAGCTTGCATGTAAGCCACATTGAGTCTGCAAATAGGTGGGAAAATGTGGGATACAAATGTAACAAATAAATAAAGATGTGGAAGTGCTGGAACTGCGGAATGGGTGAGAGGCGGACATGTGAGGGTGAAGGGAAGAGACGCTGCACTGGACATGCAGAAGGTTGGAGGGAAGGAAGCGAGGGGATGTTTTGGTTGGGGTGCAGTGCTTCTGGGTGGGCCTGGGCCCACCTGTAGCTACACCCCTGGAGGAGAGGCAATACAAGACAAACGTGGGAACAGGGGCCAATAAAGGCACAGAAATCATATGGCAAAGAGAAAGTGAAACTTGCTGATGATGTCAGCAACTGTGAAAAAAACACACTATAGTAAAATTAAAGGAACCTCACAATTAAATGCCGAACACAACCGAGGAGAAATGAAAACTGAAGTAGTTCTGAGGACAGTACGGCTGTAAAGGACTGGGGGGGGGGGAGAGATGAAGACAGCACAGGAACCCTCACATATACTTAACCAAATCTTGATCTCTATGTTACAGCTATCTAGACACATGACTCTGTTGGATATCACCTTTGAGTGTGCATGCATTCTCCTGTGCTGTCAATAGAGAAGCAGTTTTATATTTGAATTTTCATTCCCAGGACATTGCTTTGAATGGAAATGTTCAAATGACTGCAGAGATTAGCAAATGGACCCAGAAGAGGAGGAAACAGTTCCTAGCCCTACATCAGGAAGTCTCCTTGCTGGGGGGGGGGGGGCTTTCCCTTTAAATGTCTTGTTGGTTAGAAAATAGGCAGAACATTTTTTTATGAACCACTCCAATTAAGATTTTT
Source organism: Microcaecilia unicolor (assembly GCF_901765095.1). Classification (NCBI taxonomy): domain Eukaryota; kingdom Metazoa; phylum Chordata; class Amphibia; order Gymnophiona; family Siphonopidae; genus Microcaecilia; species Microcaecilia unicolor. Next base: position 124,075,016 of record NC_044041.1, on the reverse strand, counting down.
CTTGAGGGGAGAGGGGGTATCTTCTGGATGAAGTATAACTCTGGCAGAATGTATAAGTGAGGTGTTTTATATCCCTTTCATTTTATTTATGCCTGGGTCCATCTCCCTATGGTTCTTTCCAGGATCTTCCTCATGTAATGATCGTAACTGCATCTAGTTCTAGTTTATTACTGCCTCTGATATGATAGATGTTTAAATACTTAAAAAATATTGATATGCAAAGAGATATTAAGTTTTACCTGATAATTTTCTTTCCAATAGTCCTTCCCACTATTCCAGAACCTGTGGGATAGTTGTGTCCATCAACCAGAAGGCAGAAATAGAGAACTGAAAACTGAGCTGAGTCATCTCTCTTGGAATCCATTCCAGCTCCTCAGTATTTACATAGACAAGCAGCAAGGATAAACTCAGAATAAACACAACAATCTTAAACAACTCGCTAACCTAACACCAACCAGACAAGTAAACACGTGTGGACCTCTCTCATCTCTGGACAACTTATAGAGAACAAGAGATATGCAGGAAGCACCATGCAAGGTGCCAGTCATTATCTGACCCATTACTTTGCACTGACTAAAACATCTCAGAAACCTCAGGCAGGCCTCTGGAATAGTGGGAAGGACTAATTGAAAGAAAAGTATCAGGCAAGACCTAATCTCCTTCATGTAAATTCCCACTATTCCAGAACCTGTGAGATGCTCAAAAGCAATCTTTAGAGTGGGTGGGATCCTAGCACCACTGCCCAGAGGACTGAAGTCCCAGAACTGGCTTCTGAACATGCTACAACATTCAGCCTACAGTGTGCTTGGCAAAGGCATGCAGCGTCAACCACATCGCTGCCTTGCAAACATCCACCGGAGACAGTAAGGTAGTCTCCACCCAGGATGTTGCTGTATACTTCGCAGAAAAAGCCCACAAGGCCTGAGGAGCCTGCTTCTCTGCAAGTAAATAAGCTGATGTGATAGTCTCCTTCAGCCATCTAGCAATTGTGGGCTTGGAAGCCATGAGGCCAAGCCTCTGTTTACCAGAAAGCACAGTCTGTCTGTTTTGCAAAACTCAATTTGTGATTTCCAGATATCTAATGAGGACACTATGCACATCAAGAAGCTTCAAGGAAGAATACTGGAGCCTCTTTGTCCTCTCTGCAAAAGTACAGAAGCTCCACAGATAAATGGTTGAGATGAAATGCTGATACCACTTTGGAAGAAAAAAAGGAAATGTGCACTAGGAGGCATATTTTCAAAGCACTTTGGGAGGCTAAGTTCCATATGTTTCTATAGAACTTTGGGAGGCTAAGTGCTTTGAAAATAAGCCTCTAGGAGACCCCTCCGCCTCCAAAAAACAAAGAAAGGGATCTCGACAACAGAGAGCCTGAAGCTCCAAAAGCCTAAATGCCGACACAACAGCCATGAAGAATGCTGTCTTTTAATGTAAGATCTTTCAAGGAGGCCTTCTGGAATGGCTCATAAAGGAGGCTTCTGCAGAGCCTGAAGGACTAAATTAAGGTTCCACTCTGGACATGGCGTATGAAAGGGAGGCTTTAAGTGGCCCACTACCTGCAAGTCAGCCCCTGAAACAGGACAAAGCCGCAACCTGAACTTTCAGAGAACCCAAGTGCTAATCCTTTCTGAAGAAATGCTAGGATGTAAACGATCTGAGCAGAGAAGGGAAGAAAGTGCACGCTCAGAACACCAGTCCTCAAAAGTCATCCACTCTCGAATACGACCTGGATGTACAGCATTTCAGCTTATCCTCTGGCAACAGCTGTTGCTTAGTTTCCCCCAGTTCTTTCACCAAGTTACTGAGATCTGCTCCAAATAGCCACTTGCCCCAAAACAGCAGTTTAACTAGATGTGACTTTGATGCTGCAATCCGTTACCCAATGCCCAGAGTTGCTGATGTGCCGTGACAGCCACAGTCATATTGAAGGCCGTAACCAATAACATTTCATAAATAGCATCCACCCAAGTACGCCAACCCCACTTCCATATGGGCGATACGGTTCCCATCTTGTGTTGCCGATTGCTGATGCCACTTGAGGCATGCTCTTGCCATGAACGAGATGCACAATGTCGCTTGAAGGTCCAAAGAGGCCACTTCAAAGGCTTGTTTCAGTGAGCCTTCTAGCTTCCTATCCTCTAGGTCTTTTAGGGCAATGCCCCCTTCCACTGGCAAGGTGGTCCTCTCAGCCAATGCCATAACTAGAGAGTCCACCCTGGGAAACTGTAATTTATCTAATGGGTAGAGGCGAGCCATGGCTCCTCCCACTCTCAGCTCCCATCCAGAGAGACCCATTTTGCTGTAATCACATCCTGAATGTCTGGATGCATCGGGAAGGCCTTAGAAGGACCTCTAAGCCCCCTCATTATTGACAAAGATAGAATTCCTGATGCCAAAGCAGAAGGCTCCTCAATGGAAAGTGCTGCCAGTGCCTCAGAAATAAGAGTACTGGGCTCCTCTTTATAAAATAGCTTCAGTATTTTCAAATCATCCCCTCCTCAGAAGGGAGCTCTCCCTCCTCTAATGGCTCCTTCAACGATGGCTCCTCTGAATAGACCAAAGCCACATCAGTTAAGGAGGGAGAAGCAGAGATAGCCTCCTCTGCCCACTCCTGAAGCACCTTGCAGCAACTCTGACTGTCCCTGCTTTAGTAAATAGGTCTGGTGTAAATGCTGGAGAAAATGAAGATCCCAATGCAGCTGAATGCTTTTTCGGTCCCTGAGGCTGTAAAATGGAGGCTGTGCTCTGTGGATGATCAACCTGAGACTGCTACTCACTGCCAGTTGACCCCAACAAAATGGTACCTGTTCCTGCGCGCTGTTGCATCAAACTGCTCCCCGAAACCTCCAGCATATTTGGATGCTGATCCACTAGCTGGAGACACAAAATACTGAGGAGCCAGACTGGATGCAAAGAGAGATATCTTGGCTCAGTTTTCAGTTCTCTATCTCCACCTGCTGGTTGATGGATACAACTTATCCCACAGGTTCTGGAATAGTGGGAAGCTATGTAATGGAAACTAATCTTTTTCAGAGACAGGGAAATAGTAGAACTAGAGGTCATAATTTGAGGTTGCAGGGTGGTAGACTTAAGAGCAACACCAGGAAATACCTTTTCACAGAAAGGGTAGTGGAAACCTAGAATGCCCTTTTGGGTAAGGTGGTGAAAACAAAAACAGTGATGAAATTCAAGAATGGGTGGGATAAACATAGAGGATCTGGTGACTCAGAACATCTTATAGTGCTGTCATTGTCCCTGTCCTCTCTAGCTGTTATTGTTCAAAAGAGAGAAGGAGGAATATGATTCTGTGTAGATTATTGAAAGGTGAACCAAGCCATGGTGAAAGATGCCTATCCACTACCTTGAATCAAGGACTCTCTTAATGCATTAGGCCAAGCTCAATATTTCTCTTCACTAGATTTAACTTCTGGCTATTTCTAGGTGGCCATGGCTGAGGAAGATAAAGCTAAGACAACAGTAACAACCCCATTCAGGTTGCTTGAATCCCTATACAAGAAAAGGATGTAATTAAATTAAAACAACATTTTAAACCACCTCATAGCTAGAGTGAGCTTTGACGGTAGCTCCAGAGGTTGGGAAGTAAGACCAATGCCAGGCAGACTTCTACACTCTGAGCCTGTAAATGACAAAGACAGATCAGGATCAAGGCTGGAGTGGGCTTCATTGGAAACTCCAATAGTTGGGAAGTTGGATAAGTGCAGGGCAGACTTCTATGGTCTATGTCCCAAAATTGGCAGGGAGAAATAGATAGAAATTAGGTATGTGTATATATCACATCACATTTAAAGCATATACTACGATTGCGGGTTCTGTGTATCTTTGTGTGAGGTTGGAATATAATCATAAAACTGATACAGTAGATTCCAGTTAATTGGGACACATCCGGATTCCTATACTTTGTCCCAAATAAGCAGCTTTCCCAAAAATAAATTAAGTTGTCAGGGTATCATTAAAAAAAAATGAGTACAGTACCTTCACACTTCTGTTTTTGGGAAAGTACTCGTTGCCTCTCATGTAACGTCCATTCATTTCTCAATTTCTCTTGTTGTTGTACAATCCATTGTAGATTAGGCATTCCAGTAATCTCTGCTAGTTGGCATCCACTGGTGCTTGGTGGTTGTTTTTTCAGTTGTTCAAGCAAGCCAATTTATACTTAATGGGAAAGTGATGCATTAATCACGTTCTATGGATGCTACTGGCCCAATTAAATTGCACGGTGTCCCAAATAAGCAAAACTTTCTTTTCTTATAATTGTGCTTTGTTTTTCTCTCTCAGTTTGGGCCAAATAAATGGCTGCCCCTATTAACCAGTGTCCCTATTATCCAGAATCTACTGTATTAGCGAATAAATGAAACTAGTTAGAAGTGATGGAGGGAAAGAACTTATTAGGATTGAAAGCAATGGTTTTATGGTATTACGTTAAAAGATTGTATCATGTAACTGCCTAGATGAGGTTGGCAAGGCGAGTTGCTGACTACCCTGTTTACAATGCTAGTTTTTAATGATGAAGAAATGGAACATGTGCAGAATGCTAGATACAGTTCTGGCTACTGAATACAGTACTTTTTGACCCTGCTGCTTCAACCCATCCGATCTGATCCCCTCCTTTTTGAGGTCACTGCTTTGATGTGGCAACATTCTCAACTTTTACTCATCTTTTTCCCCCTTTTTTTGTTTTCCTACATTTTCCTTTTTCTTTCCTTAGCTCCCTCTTCCTCCCTTTTTTGTTCCTCTTCCCTTTTTATCCCACAAGTATACTTTTACTTTCTGTAAAATGTTCAGCATCTGGTGGACTGACTCTTGATACTTCAGGTGCATTTCAGTCCTTGTCCCAGGAGGGTTTGTTGGCTGGGCCTATACTGCATCTTTCTTAATGCTTTTGATCTTCTGAAATTTGGGGGTTATCAGCTCTATCTGCCCATATTTTAGGTGTCACCTCAAATTACCTTTACACATTTCTAGTAGGCGATTACTCAGCAAACATTTCTGTTAAATTGTTAATGCAGTAAGGAACAGCAGGAATTCCTCTGCTTGTTGCTTCTTCAGCTAAACCATCATGTAACTCTCTTAGATCAATTTTTCAAACTTCAGGCTGCAAACCAGTACTGGGTCACACCTTTTGTTCTCCTTCCTACACTTCCTCAAATTATTTTTTAAGGAACCAAAGCCAGGCTTCTCTGTTTCAAAACCCTGAAGGATTTGGGCAAGATTTCTATATGTAAGGATTGTGTCTTTGATGGGAGGTCGGGCAAAGTGGAGAAGAGGGTGGGATAGAGCAAAACAGCTAGAGAGGTTCACATAGGATTTACAGTAATGCAGGAGCTGTGCTACTATGCTATACTTAATGTTTTGAGGAGAGTGGAGGCACAGGCAGCAAGTTGCTCTTCACTGGCTACCTGAGAGAGTTGAGAAATGGGTGGAGGGAACAGAGTGAATCACACTGAGGGTTTGGAGGGGTGGTGAAAAGTGAGGTCTGGCCTTGCTGTGCTCAAACTACACCCCTGGGAATGCCTATATGTTACATGTGTATACATAAGCACCATCTTGTTGTTGCATGTATATTGCTACATAATTTTAGAAAAGCCCTTTTCTACATAATAGGTTTTACATGCAGATCAAGAGCCCAGTTACCTCCTCAACCAGCAGGCTGGCCAGTTCCCGTCTGCAGTCTTGTAGCCGTAGTCGATCAGCACTGTCCACCACCCAGATGAGCCCATCAGTGCTCTCAAAGTAGTTCCTCCAGTAGGAGCGCAGAGATTTCTGCCCACCCACATCCCAGATGTTCAGCTTAAACCTAGAGACAATAAGAAGAAACTAAAAATGTCTTTGCATCATGCTCATTCATGCCTGTTAAGCAGGAAAGTCCTATGGGAGTTGATAGAGGCTGGGAAATGGCAAAAATCTAGCAATTGATGACAGGTACAAAAACAGATTTGACCACCAATATTCACATAGTGGCCAAATGACTACTGACCTCAATCTACAAGAGGATATCAGTGTTCTTATGGCCTTGGCACCAAAAAAAGCAAAGAATGTCAGGGGACTCAACTCACCCCCTGTGTTCTAAGGTCTTGATATTAAAACCCAGTGTGGGAGAGATTGTGTCCACGTCCTCCCCATTGAACTTCTTCAAAATGGTGGTTTTCCCAGCATTGTCCAATCCCCTGGAATAAATTTCAGTTAAGGATGTAAAAAAAAAAAAAAAATGAAACAGAAGATCTTATTCCTGCTAAACAACAGCTTTCTTAAATTTCCCAGGCTCCAGGCAAAGACATTAACTCCCCTATCTTGGAAAGAAAGGAGGCAGAGACCTTATTAGCGGACAAAAAATACACCACAGGGAGGATTCAGTACAAGTTCCTCTCAGGACCATCGAGAGGGAAGGGGGCAAGATTCCCTGGGCCTGGCACCAGCCACAGAAACATAGGCATTGCTAAAGGTGGCAAGTGCCACTGCAAAACAAATGGCTTGCCACGCCAGTTTTGGTAGACACGATCAGCATGTTTTCACTCTTTTCCTCCTGCTCCGCGTGGTCCTTCTCCCTTCCCATTCAGCGGTCCTCTATCATTTCTGCGGGCTGCCCAGTGCATCAGTACGGAGTCCTCCATGGATAATGATCGGTCCAGCCACATGAATGGGCGATGCCACAGCTGACCTGGAAGTTCCAAGCTTAGAAGAGTCTTCTGCCCATGCGCAGGCATTCCCGCCATATTTCATAACTCAGCACCACAGCTGTTCGTCAGTTATAAAGCCTTTTGTGTAGTTCTTGTCATTTTATTATACAGTTTATTATTTTCTAAATCATTTTTTTGAGTCGAGTTCTTGAGTTTGATTAGGCAGCACTGATTTTTGCTATGGCTAACAAAAAGTCAGGATTCAAGCGGTGCGGGTCGTATAAGAACAAGATGTCTAATTCCAAAACACGATACCTGCTATAAATATTTGGGCCCCAAGCACGAAGTTTCATCATGTGCACTGTGTCGACAAATGAATGTCAGGGCTCTCAAGATCAGGAAGTTAAAATGCCGCGACATTTTGCATAGACAGTTGCACTTCTCTACTTCTGCGACCGATAATCCCAAGCCTCACTCCAACAAAATGAAGTCGCCACCATGGCAACCTAACCATCATAAAAATGGCCATAAAAACAACTCTAAATATCAACCTCACCTGTCAAACACCATACAGCTTCAGAGCTATCTCCCTCACACTCCTTTGCTAACCAGCATGGAGTACGGGAAGGCTTAATTCAAGAGATTTCTGATCAGCACGCTCAGTCGGCTCCAACTCAAAGATTTAACTCGAAGCCGCATAACCGCTCCGGCACCAAAACTCCCCCTTCTACAACAGAGCCCAGCACGTCAGCATGCAGACGGTTTTTGATGCCAAGGAGTCAGAATCGGAAATCCCCAATTCGGATCAGCCCATATGCGTCGGAGATTCCACAACCTGCTCCAATTCATATCGGAAACGAGGCAGGAGTACCGAGTCAACTAAGTGGTGTCAAAGTGGAAGCCACAGCTCTCATGTAAGTGAGGTTTCAGAAAACAAACAGTCATCATGGTACTCATTCTAAGCAACAAAAATGCAACAATCATCTGCTTCATCAGTGTCTTCCTGCTTGTCAGCCTCATTGTCTCCACCACATTTAGAGACACCTACTCAAGAATTGCATTCCTCTCCTCAAGTACACTCAACATACTATCCTCTTCAAAAGATTTTTCCTATCAGCAGCAGCTGTTGGCTCATCAGTCTCAACCTTCTACAAGTAACAGACCATCATCTCCTGTGACAACCGTTATTGACAAAGGTTCACCTTTCAGAGGCCATCAAGCAAGATTCTGGTGTAGTGGACTCGCCCTTGGAACATCTTGGTGGGTGCATCTTTTCAGCCTCCAGAGCCAACAATAACCCTGACATCAAATGCCTCCAAAAAGGGTTGGGGAGCGTACATCGACAACATGCACACTCAGGGCATATGGACGCCCCAGGAATGACATAAATCCATCAATATCTTAGAACTCAGAGCAATTCATCTAGTGTTTCTGAAATTCTTGTCCCATCTCAGATATCGAGTGATTCAAGTCAGAACAGACAATCAAGTGAAAATCTTCTATGTCAACAAGCAAGGTGGGACAGCTCCCAAGCCCTTTGCAAGGAAGCCCTACAGTTGTGGGTCCTGGTTCTTCCTCTGTCATAGCCTCATACCTACCGGGCAAGCAGAATGTCATCACAGATGGGATGAGCAGACATCTTCAACGTCACGAATGGTTATTAAAGACCACAATTACTCGCACTCTGTTCCAGCAGTGGGTGCTCCATGAGAGACCCACATCCCCTCAGAACAACAAAGGCAAGAGATTTGGTATCCATCTCAGAACAGAAAAGCAGAGGATGCAATCTGCATCTTTTGGTGACATCATCTTCTGTATGCGTTCCCTCCGATACCACCAATATCACTCACACTACAAAAAACAAAACAGGAAAATGCAATAATACTGATAGCACTCCATTGGCCAAGTCAACCGTGGTTTCCAATGCTGATCAACAAGTCAATTCAACCACCGGTTTTCTTGCTCCAACTCTGATTTTCTCAGCCAGAACTCAGGCCAGGTTCATCATCTGAATTTTAAATCTCTCAATTTTGCAGATTGGCTTATTCAACCGAGAATCAAGATAAACATCTTCTCCCTAGGGGCTAGATGCATTAAGCTTTCTGAGCCAGCAACGTGGGTTTTAAACTGGTTTTAGCCAGTTTAACGTGCAAGTAGTAAACAGGGACATGCACAAAAGGGCATTTTCCTGTCACGGTAGCAGCTAACGAAAACGGAATGCAGATGAGCAAATTAGTATTATAATGTGTATAAACCATATTGTAATGAAATGCACTACCATTTTCCGATTCCCTTACCGTGGAAACCCTAACGGGAGGTCTGCACCTCTCGTTGGGGCTACTGTGAGGGAATCGGAAAAAAAAAAAAAAAAAGAAACCCTGCAAGTAGGGTGAGAGATTTGCCTGTTTCCTGCACGAAACGAGGCTTCACCTTAAGAATGCATAGAATGAGAGAAGCCATGCATAAGGTCCACTGCTTCGTAAAAAAAATGTTTTAAGTTGTCAGGCTAATTTGTTTAAAAAAAAGTCCACAGATTTTGGCAACAGGACAGGAGTAACCAAAATCTGCAGCGCGCAGGTCCTCTGTGCACTTGGTATCCAGTGGGTTTATTTACAAACAACAAAAACATTTAGGATACGCTGCTTACTTACAAAAGCATAATAGCATGGGAGTGCCGGAGGGCGGTTGCTTCTCTTTTCTACGGCTGTGGAACACCTTCGCCTCGCTTGTGGGGGATATCGTCTATCTCTTCAGTCTGTCTCTCAGCCAATCACAGCGCATTTAGCTGTGATAAACGCGCTGTGATTGGCTGAGAGACAGACCAGGGCATAAACAGAAAATAAACAAGGTTCCCATGGTAACTGGCAATGAGGGGAGAAGGGTTGGTCTCCGAGGAGTGCTCCGATCGCCTGTGTGTGTGTGAGCTGCGAAGAAGTTGCAGATGTTTCTTTTTTTCCTTTGCAGCTCGCCCCGGCAGGCAGTCTGAGCAACTGCCTGGGGGGAGCTAACCATGCTTCTGGGACTTTTGAAAGGCTTTGAAACGGATCGGATGAGTGTGTCCTTTTCTCTAAATAAACCATGAGTGTATCAATCCGATTTACCTGGCAACCTATTTCTATTCAGCTAAACCTTTTACACTAGGCATGCTCATCAGGGGCGTCCTTTTTTTTTGGTTGTTTTTTTGAGTGAAGGCCTTGGATTGCACAGAGCAGCCAGCATAACGCTTGGCTGCTCTGCGCATGCTCAGCTGGCCGACTGGTTTGGAAGGAAATCGCATGCAAATGACCTGGCAGCGACCAGCCCATTTGCATGGGATTTCCTTGATGCATGCTCGTTTCTTACCGACTCGCTAAGGAATCGGTAAGGGAAGGGCTCTTCCGTGGAGTTTAGTGCATCTAGCCCTAGGAGTCTTACAGATTTTGAAGGCATACAGGAAGGCTCCACTCAGAAATCGTATGTCTCAAAGTGGCGCCATTTTCAACACTGGTGCTCTACAAAGTGTCTGGATCCCGTATCCTGTTCTGTTTCTAATTTTTTGGACTATTTTCACTCTCATCAGGCAAACCTCTCATATACCTCAACAAGAGTTCATGCAGAAGCCTTATCAGTGTTCCATAACCCTTTGACTGAGACCACCCTCTTTAAACATTCTATACTAAAAGTTTCTCCAAGGGCTGCTTCGACTGAACTAGTCTCTTCCTCCACCTACACAGTATGAGACTTGAACTTGGTTCTTGAAGCACTCGTGCAACAGCCTTTTGAGCCACTTACTACATCTTTGAAATGCCTATCATGGAAAACAACACTTCAGCAAGGAGAATTAGGGAGCTGCACGCTTTAGTGCATTACCCTCCTTATCCTCAAATACTACACAAGGTGATCCTCAGGACATACCCTAAATTCCTAAGGTGGTTTCAGACTTCCACTTAAACCAAGTCATCACTTTATGAGTTTTTATCCACCTTCTCATCTTAATCAGAGACCAACAGCTCCATATTCTGGACTGTACTAGATTGTTGTACTGTTTACAAAGAACAGCGTTTCCTTAAAGACCATCACAATTGTTTGTCTTAGCAACTCTGCAACTGATCACACAATGTACATTATCCAACTGGATTGCAGACTGCATATACTTCTGTTATGTCATCTCAGTCAGCATCCATTCCACACATCACAGCTCATGCACTCAAAACAGTAGCAGTGACAAAAGCTCATTTACAGTGAGCTACTCTGCAGGAAATATGTCGAGCTGTGACATGGACGACTACACATACATTTACCAAACATTATTGTGTCGATGAGGGGTCATTGCAAGTTGCTTTTTTTGAATGGGCAGTCCTGGCCTCTTGCCTTTGAAGCTTCAACTCACCTCCACCTCCATTGGCAGCAGATAACAGACTTTTCATTTTATTCTATACCTATATTATATATATATATATATATAATATATATATATGCTTGATATGTACTGTACTCGTGTTATGTTTAGCATGGGAGTCTCCATCTGTGTGGCTGGACAGATCATTGTCCATAGAAAATGTAGAGTTGCTTACCTATAACAGATGTTCTCTGTGGACAAATGATCTTCCCACCCGCCCAGAGCTGAAGCAAGCTTTGAACTAACTGATGAACGGCTGTGGTGCCGAGTGATATAATGTGGTGGGAATGCCTGTTAAGAGTCTTCTAAGCTTGGAACTACTGGGTCAGCTGCGACACTGTGGCATCACCCATTTAAATGGTTGGAAGATCATTTGTCCATGGAAAACGTTCATTACAAGTAAGCAACTCTACTAGCAAGCTGGACCCAGGAACGTTCCCTCTGCTGTGTCCTGCCTCCTCTGACACAACTTCCTGTGTACTATGTAGGTGGACTGGGCACAGCAAAGGAAATGCTTTCAAGGAAGCTTCCTCTCTTTATTGACGCCACCGGCAGCCCGCAGAAACGCTGAAGGACTGCCGAGGGAAGAGATTGATACCAGATCATTGGGGGGGGGAGGGTTAAGAGGGGTAAAGGAAACGCCAGTGTATGTGAAAGGAAAAGGAGAGATGCCACAAAACAGTTAAGGGGGAGAGAGAAAGAGATAGCAGACCACAGGGTGTGGGGGTAGGGCCGGTGAAAGCAAATGCCCTTGTTTACTCTGGGCCTAGCTTCGTGGTTCCTCTCCTCAGAATCAGATGTGCAATTTGGGGTGGCATAGCAAGGTGGCACCCCAACTCTAATATTATTGGTTCCCCTTTCCTTACTGTCAATATGATTTCCTTACCTTTGTCCCTCCCCCCCTCAAGTAATAAGGCCTGGACTATACCTCTCACACCTTTATCTAAGACGCTCATTCTCCATTGCCCTGCGTCCATTGTGATAATGATTTCACACTTAGTACTACACCTACTCATTTCTAAAGCCCTACTAGAAGCAGTCTGTGCTTAATAATTGAGCTTATATTTTCCCTCCCCAGCCTTGGCATGATTAATAACTCTTTAGTGTCCAATGTTCCCGTAATAAGCCATATGGGAACAGATTGATGGGAACATTGGACACTATTAATCCCTCAAACTTGGCACACAGTCACTGCTGGTAGGGAAGGGAGGTGTTACCGCTTCGTTTCTTCTTTCCCTCCCCGCCTCATTCGGTCCTATCTTGGGGTGGGAATAGCAGTTGCGCTCTCCTCTCCCGATAGGCGAAAGGATACAGCATAAGGATGCGCACTTCGCGCTCTTTCTGCTTCATTTTCTTAAGAATGGCGAGCAGCCCCATCTCCTCCCGGAAGCGTCCGTAATGCCGCGCAACCCACCGCTTCCGCCTCTTCTTCAGACGTACCGACCGTTCCTCCTCTGCAAGAACCCCACTGCTTGACTCCGCCGCCCTTAAAGCTCACCACGAAACATGTCTTGCCAGTGCCACCTTAATAAGTCGTCGTGCACAAGGAGGTTAGATTGAGAACTTCATGGACGTCACGATCGTGCATTCTTTTAAATCCTCTTCCCGAGAGTGAGGGGAGACTAGACACACAGCCCTCCCCTGCAACCTTATTGGTCTACCGCGATGCCGTAGCCGCACCACATCTTCCTTTGGAAGCAGTGAACTACGCTACGCCTCAGTTTTTGGCCCGTCCACTCCTATCCCATCTTCTCTACTATTGGTCCCAAGGAGATTTAATGATAGGAGACGGCATGAGCCTATCTGCTCTGCACCATCGAGTGGGCTGAAGGCAGTGGCCGGAGCTTGCCGCCATATTGAAGGACGCAAAACATTCGCAGACATGATTGAAAACAACAGTATTGTTTTATTAAACCTCATTGGTTTTGCATTCTTTGTGTTAGGAGGGGATGGGGAGTTTACGTGGGGTTTGTGAAGGGGGGAAGGGAAGGGTTATATTCAAAATGTATTTGTCAGTGCTCCACAGCAGCTTGCTTTGTTATTTCCAGTGCTGTATTGTGGTTTTCAGGGCTAGGGCTACTCTATGCCTTTATTTTTGCTTATGCTGACAATAAAGATATTTCTATATAAAACCAATAGCAAACGCTTATGACTGCCTATGTGTGGATTTTTATTGAAAAAATTTAAAATCACTAAAACAACATTAAAAATTATTGTAGGTGGTACAAACAGCAGTAATAAATGCTCTGTATTTGTGCTCATTTTTCTACACAATACAGTAATATATGGCCAAATCTCTATGAGGATATCCTGTTTCCTGACGGGTTCATCTTAACTTTTGTTGTAATTTTATTTTATTTAGAACAGAATTTATATCCCACAGTTATGCAAAATGAATTGGTTCAATGTGACTAACACAAGCTTAAGGTAATAATACATTATCCAATACAGGGGGTGTGGTGTTTTGGGTGCGTGGGGTAGAAGAGTCTTAGTTTAGGCTAAGCAAACTTGACATCAGGGAGAAATTTTATGAAGAGAAAAGCCTTGAGATATTTACAAAATTGAAGATAGTTTGCCATGAGTCTCAGGTTGTTTGGAAGTGAGAACAAGGTGGAGTAAACTGATTTTTATACTAGTTTCCGACAGCTTGGGAGGAGAAGGGGCAGGTAGTTTTATGCATTTATGTTCATGTGTTTTGGGGGTAGTAAGATTAAATCGTTCATATATTCTGGGGCGGTGCAAAAAAGGATTTAATATATCATGGTGCATACTTTGAACATTATTCGGGCTCTGATGGGGAACCAGTGTAATGCTTGCATCAGCGGACTGGCACTTGTGAAATGGAAACATCTGAAAATCAGCGGCTGATTTTCAGATGTTTCCATTTCACAAGTGCCAGTCCGCTGATGCAAGCAGCCTGACTGCTGTGTTCTGTGTGGTTTGTAGTTTTTTCAGTAGGCGTTCCTTGCAGCCTGCGTACATTGCATTGCAGTAATCATGTGTGAGTACCATTGATTGTACTAATAAGCGAGTATGGTTTTTAAGAAGAGTCTTCTAATTCTCCACATTGTGTAGAACATTTTTGACGTTACATTTTCCACTTGTTTTTCAAAAGACAGTTTTTGGTCCAGTATCACTACTAGGATCTTGAGGTGGTCTGAGATGGGGGTAGAAGGTTCCTTCAGTGGTGATGCTGGGGTATGTGGTATTGCAGTATGGTGATGTTATTATGAGAAGTTGAGTCTTTTCTTTGTTACGTTTTAGTTTGAAGGCTGATGCCCAGGACTCCATCGTGTTTAGCCCTGTTTTAATCGAATTTGTAATTTTGGTTAGGTCTTGTTCAAAAGGGATGTATATGGTTACATCATCAGCATAGATAAATGGGTGGAATCCTTGTTTTGCTATTGTTTTTGCTTGTGGGATCATCGTAATGCTTTCCACTCCTGACTTGTAACTTTTATCTTATCCTTATGTGTCCTTCTGTCCTTCCCTTATCCTTTTGATCCTGTCTGTCTGTCCTGATCTAGATTGTAAGCTCTTTTGAGCAGGGACTGTCTTTCTTCTTCATGTTCAATTGTAAAGCGCTGCGTACGACTGGTAGCGCTATAGAAATTATTTATAGTAGTAGTAGTAGTAGAATAGAGTGGGTGATATGGGGGATCCTTGTGGGACTCCACTGATTGCTTTACAGGTTGGTGAGGTTGTTTTGTTAATTTTCACCTGAGTTTGATCTGAATGTGAGGAATCCCTAAAACCAGCTGTGAAGTGCTCCACCAATTCCAATTTTGTCTAGCAGGCTTAGTAGGATGGGGTGGCCTACCATGTCAAAAGTTGAGGACAAGTCAAACTGTAGCAGTAAGATCTTTTTGCCTAAGCTTATTTGCCTCCTGAGATTGGCTATTAGCGTTGTTAGGACACTCTCTGTGCTGAACTGACTTCTGAGGCTGGATTGTGAATCGTGGAGTATGGAGAATTTGCATAGATATTCCATCAGCTGTTTGTGAACCATTCTTTCCATGATTTTACCTATGAGTGGGATCGATGCTACTGGTCTATAGTTCTTGACATCACTTCTGCTGATTTTCGTTTTTTTTCAATATGGGGGTTAGTTTTATGTTTCCTTTTTCTGTGGGGCTTAGGCAGTCGGTGGCCCAACTGTATGGGGAGGCTAAAGGGGCGGGGTTACGGGTGTTGCCAGGGGGCGGGGCTTACATCCATAATTGTCTGACAACACACAGAAAAAAAAATAAAAGTAAAATAGTCACAATTAATACCTTTAACAATTCAACATCAGATCCTCCAAAATGTTATAAAACCATGTCTGATGTTATGACAAACAAACTAAAATTAATTTAAAGTAACGTGTAACATAGTAGATGACAGCAGAAAAAGACCTGCACAGTCCATCCAGTCTGCCCAACAAGATAATTTCACGTGTGCTACTTTTTGTGTATACCTTACCTTGATTTGTATCTGCCATTGTCAGGGCACAGACCATATAAGTCTGCCCGGCACTAGCCCCACCTCCCAACCACCAGCCCCGCCTCCTAACCTCGGCTAAGCTTCTGGGGGTCCCTTCCTTCTGAGCAGGATTCCTTTATGTTTTTCCCACGCATGTTTGAATTCCATTACTGTTTTTATCTCCACCACTTCCCGCGGGAGGGCATTCCAAGCATCCACCACTCTCTCCGTGAAAAAAGTGTTGATGTCACCTTAGTACGGCCAACACACAATCTCCACTGCAAAACACTATACACAAACTTGTGCAAAAACACACTCAGAACTCTACCAAACCATAACAGCACTAATCCCAAGGACAGGACGAGCTACAATCTTATGCGTGGAAAGGCAGCACTGTTATTACACCAGGCTCAAACGCCAATACACTACCTAGTAAAAAAAAACAAAACCAAAAGGGCTGCAAATAGTACATGCTAGCAGAATACTGCACCTTGATCACACATGACAACAGATATGACAAAAGGAACTAGAAATCAAAATATATGAAGGCAAAATATTGATCTGGAGGAGAAAGCAGGCGGAGAAGGTCACAGCTGGGCTGGGGAGGCTTAGCCTCCCCAAGCCTCTTATACAGGGCACCTATGCTGTGGGGTAACAGCCCATTGATAGCATCGTTGTCATGTAGGTTGTCAGTTGTTCGAAGAAGAGCTCCTTTCATTAGGTAATTGGGGCAAATGTCCATTAAGCAATAGGCTGTGGAGAATCTGGTTGTTAAATGACAGACCTCCTCGAGTTGGAGTGTTTTGAACAAGGACCACAGTCTGTCGACTGCATTGGGGCCCTCATGGTAGTGTAATTTCCTCAATGAAGGGCTCTATTGCTGTAATCTGCCTTGGGAAGCCTGGTGTTATGAAGATGGAATATATTGAAATTAAATGGAAGTAAAATTAAACCCTCCTTTCATTGGGGCACATGGAATCACATCTTCACTTTATCTCTTTTGTAGAAGTTTACATTTTAGATACACAAATGGATTATTCTGGTTTGAGCATGTTTCACAGACAAGTGGTTTTAAAAGTCAATAATATTTTGTTTCATGCAAATCTTTTATTTATTTAAACAACAACATGGGTTAGAAGCCCCTAATGCAGTACATTGGGTTTCCTATATCTTGTCCTTGTGATGTACTTATACTATGCCAAAACTGAAAACTCATCTTTTTTTCTGGTGGATCAAAAAAGGAGCTCATTGTGAACACTATCCATCCTAAATGGTTGTTTTATGACTGTACATGAGGAATAGTGATATTGCATAAATAAGTGTGTGTTTTTGTTGCATCCAAAGGTTATATAACCTTTTCAAGAAAGCCAGTTAATCATTTAACTTATTAGTGGAACATAACCACAAAGGCATGGTATGGTCACATTTTCAATCAGCTAAGGAACAGGTTATTTTGAGTTAGGCTTCACTGGACCAAATTTGCTTTCCTTGTGCCGTCACCATCCAGTTGGATAAGCAGTGCCTTAAAAAGTGAAAGATAAAGGATTTGTTTTGACTGTATATCCCATATTACCCCAAACAAACTCGGGTTCATTGTGGCTTACATTTGAAAATACTGTACAGTGAGACTGAATAATAGAATTCAATAATATCATAGAAGCAAGTAGATGGATTTGTCTGAAATGTTTAATAAAGTTGAGATTAGCATATATACCCAACTGGGCATTTAAAAGTTTGTCTTTTAATAATGCCACATGTTAAGAAATCATAACCATAAATATAGACAGTTATTCAAACATTATCACATGCACACACCAGAACAGGCATCCATACACACATTGCAAAGTAAACAAGAACTTCTACAGAGCACATCTAAAATTTAATTTTTATTTCTCATTTCCATCTTCCAAAATTCTAGACAGCAGATGTACAGATCAGTAGGACCCAAAGCAGTTCACAACAAGTAGTCAGAAACAACACAGTTTATACCTAATTGTGCTATCAACCTTAGGTTTCGTCTCTGGGTTTATAAAGCAATATCATGTGCATGTAAGGTCTGGATAAATCTACCATAGTAACATAGTAGATGATGGCAGATAAAGATCTGTACGGTCCATCCAGTCAAAGTTTTAAGCAAATGCCCCAAATATGTAATACTTGGTAACAATAATAAAACAGTGATGGAATATTCACATAGCAAGCAGTCACAGATTTATTTTCCACTGAAAATAATTAATTTTGTATGAACTTAGCAGCTAATAGTGTGCTACTTGCATTTACATAAAAACAGACTTTAAGTAGAAATAAATATATATGGGGGCGCTCATGAGTATGAACAAAGATGGCTATTTAGAGCTTGCACTCTGCAGTTCTTCTTTGTAATCCTTCACCATCTGTACTTTTGATCTTTAATTCAGCCTCTACCTGTCACGATTGTGACTGTATTCCATGCCTACACTCACCTCGCCTCCGGGTGCCCAGGCCCTATGGCTGCTGTGGACTGTCTTCTTCCTTTTTCCCAAACATGTTCCAGAGTTCATTCCAGTCCTATTCTGATCTTCCAGCATTCCAGACTTGCTTTGGGGTTCCTGCAGCCAAGCCTCACTTTGGTGCTCTTGCAATCAAGCTTCGCCCTGGTGTTTCTGCTGCCAAGCCTCGCTGTGGTGTTCTTCCAGCCAAGCTGTGCTCAGGTGTTTCTGCTGTCAATCCTCACTCTTACCTGTGACCTCATCTGTAATTGCCTTTATTAAGCACCTGGGAACTTTCAGGCTTGCCTTCGCAACAGAGGTCTTCAGTTGAGTTTTCGTCTTTGTGTGCTTATTGCAGTTCCTGCCCTGCTAGTTCTTGCCTTGTTTGTCTTCAGCTTCAGTTCCCTTCCTGCTTGTGCCTGCGCTGTTTGGCTTCAGTTTTAGTTCCCTTCCTGCTTGTGCCTGCCCTGTTTGGCTTCATTTCAGTTCCCATCCTGCTTGTGTCTGCCCTGTTTGCTTTCAGCTTTCATTCCAGCCTAGCCTGTTCCAGTATCCTGAATCCTGTTCCAGCCAAGCCAAGTCCGTTCCAGCATCCGGTTCCAGCCAAGCCAAGTCTATTCTTATATCCGCTTCCAGCTAAGCCAAGTCCTTTCCAGCATCTGGTTCCAGCCAAGCCAAGTCCGTTCTTGCATCTGCGTCCAGCCAAGCCAAGTCCGTTCCAGCATCTGGTTCCAGCCAAGCCAAGTCTGTTCCTGCATCCGCTTCCAGCCAAGCCAAGTCCATTCCAGCATCCGCTTCCAGCCAAGCCAAGTCCATTCCAGTATCTGGCTCCAGCCAAGCCAAGTCTGTTCCAGAATCTGACTCCAGCCAAGCTTGTTTGAGAGTCCTGAATCTTGTACCAGCCTGTCTGTGTTTAGCCTCGCTTCCTGTTTGGATGGTTCACCTGCTGCTGCTGGTCCCCGGCAGCGGCCCAAGGGCGCACTACTCCGGATCATTCCTCATAGTTGTGACACTACCTTATAAACATTAATCTTCTCTGATGGCTTTCTCAAAGAACCTGAGACAAGAACTCATCCCGCAATACAATTAGGGGATCAAAAGAGCAAACACCGAACAAGTACAATGGAAACAAGAACAACAAGATCTCCTTACAAAACATTATGTAAGAGATTCTGCTCATCAAAGATATCCTAAAGGAAAACTCTGATGCCCTCACAGAAATTAAAGGAGATATTATAGGGCTTAAATGCGGATCAACATTATCTTCCAAAATGGATATAGCTGAAAACAGATATAATGCGCATGATGTGCAACAAGCTCTTCCAAGTCACCCAAACCCTAGAATGAGAAATCGAGGACTTAAATAACTGTTCTCCCCGAAAAAATGGAAGGATCCGACATGACTTCCTTTCCATGTGGCTTCCTCAACTTCTTCACATCCAATTTATGCCATCTTTGGAACTGGAACGTGCTCACTGCACACCTTCCTTTATCCCAGCTAATTCTAAATACTCACATCTGATTGTGATCAAAGTCTTACGATTTCAACATGCCATGCAGATTATTCAAAAGGCTAAAGCTCTTGCTCCTATAAAATTTGAGGGCAAAACTTTGCTATTCGTAGCAGATCTTTATAAACGCACTATACAGAGACACAAACGATTTTTCTCTTTAAGACCAGCATTGAAGAAAGTGGGAGTCAAATACGGATTATCTTTTCCTGCCACCATGACAATAACTATTAATAACATCACAAAATCGTTGGATCCAGACTCCCTGCAGTCATTCCTAGAACAACAAGGCATTGACTTTATGGATTCCAATATGGGTAATTAATCACCCACATAGAATCCTCCTGCTTAACTCACTGAGAGATCTTCTTCTCTGTCAGCTTTGATACTACATGTTTATTCTGAATATTCGATATCAATACTTAAGCTTTAATATCATTAATGCTCACTGCTAATTTGGTATTAAGATAGTTTTCATGTTTTCTTAAAGCCATTTTTAAAATTTCATAAGTAGAGAGATCACTTGATGCATTGAGGAAAGCGGACGTGTTGCTGCCTTCCTCCGGGACCCCCCCCCGCCTTCCCGCCTGGGCCCGCTGCAGAATTGCGCATAAAAGTGGAAAACTTTTCTTAGAGCCTGAAAGTGTCTTATGTATGGACCTCTTTGTCACCCAATCTGAGGCAGCGATGCCGAGCAAAGCTGGCAAAAAGGAATCAGAAAAGGTCCGTGGTCAGAGCGACTCCAAGATGGTGTGGAGCCCAAGTGCCCAAGTAACTTCCCACAGCTCCAGCAACTAACAGAAGCTGTAAAGAGTGCTATGGAACCTCAGTTGACTTAGCTCTCAGATCAACTTGCCAGTTTGGAGGCGATGTTGGAAGACACTACACGTCGCACTGGGGAATTGGAGCACCGCGTGGCGGGGGTGGAAGACACTTCAGAGGTTGGTGCAGGCCCAAGTGCAGCAAATTGACGATTTGGAAAATAGATCTAGAAGATCCAACATTCGGATTCTGGGTTTCCCAGAGTAGGTCTCAGACCAGGTCCTCCCCACATTATTAGAACGCTGGATGGCTTCAGAATTTGCCCTTTCTGATAATGCAGGGTCATTGTGTTTGGAGAGGGCTCACAGAATGGGCCAAAAGCAAGAAGGGGAGAAGAGAGCACAAGTAGTTATAGCTAAAGTGCATAATTTTGTACACAAGGTTGAAATCCTGAGGGGAGCGTACCAAAAATGGGATAGTTTATGCTATGATGGACATCCTGTTAAACTTTTCCAGGATTACTCTCCTGCACTCCAGGAACGCCGTCAATTGTTTAATCCAATTTGCAAATCTCTTTTTGAAGCCAAGCAGAAATTCATAATGGTGTGTGGCACTCCTTTGGAAAACCATCAGAGGCACGAAAGATTTTGGCATGCATCAACTCGACGGAGGGGGTATCTAATTGAATATAACAATAGAGTGGCATATTAATGGGCTTACAGGCACTTAGCTCTGAGAGTGCAGGGCGAGGATGTGGGCTATGGTCCTCCTCCGTGTTGTACTGATAGGTCAATTTAGTACACAGTCTACATGGTAGAACTGAGTTCAATGCAATTTATCTGGGTTTTGGTTTTCTCCTTATGCATATTCTGCTGGGTTGTGCATGCCAGGTAAGGGGGATTATAGTAACTGGATTAAAGGAAAGTGTAATCATTATGGATGTAAAACTGTGGTAAGTGGGTCTTAAGGCTTAAATACGGGCATATAGCTGATTCAATGGAACAAGCACACCAGGAGTTATGTTTAAATGTTTGAAATTTGTTGTACCAGCAAAAGCATGATTTATTTTAATGAGGGGGTAGTAGGATTGGTGTGCTTGTTTAGCAAATATAATTGTCAAGAATGTCTGGGTTATTGGCCCTTCACAGGGGCGTTGGGAGGGGTGGGAGGGGGGGGTCTATCATCACAGTTATCTCCTTTCCTCACTGGCTGTGGGGAAGTCTTATGGGTCTCCTTTTGGATTTTGGGGAATTATATGGTGGGAGGGAAGGAGGGGGGAGGTATAAACAGGGTGGGGGTTGGAGGGAGGGTTCGGGGAAGGGTGGGATTGGGTTCTATGTGAATGTGTGGGTACAGATTTCTCTCCTATGCATTTATGGTAATTGTTAGCTTTATCGCAAGTTCTCTTGCAGGTGGACTTTAGGTATTTGGTTTGGTTCTGAATCATTGGACAGGGGTTTCGAGTGGGGCTGGGCACTCGGACCCTTCGAGTTAAATTGTAAGCATCGCAATTATATAGTCCGCTATAAGCAGCAAGGTGGTTAAATCTATAAGGTTTGTCACGTGGAATACTGGTGGAATAACATCCTCAGTGAAGAGAGCAAAGATCTTGGCGTCTTTATGTCGGCACAACGCAGATATTGTGTGTTTACAGGAGACACGCCTCTCTAGTGAGGAGCACCAGAAATTGAAACGTAATTGGGTGGGAGAAATTTTTTCTTCGCCCGCCATGGGACGGAAGGCTGGTGTAGCTATCTTGATAAGAAAGGGCTTAGCAGCTAAAGCAGAATTGCTTTTGGCAGACCCTCAGGGTAGATATGTTCTATTACATCTATGGCTGCAAAATAGGGAGTTTTTGGTACTTGCATTATACACCCCAAATGCTTATGACCCTATTTTTTTCCAGAATTTGGTGCAAACATGCTTGCCTTATCAGTCCCTTAAATTAATGGCTTTAGGAGATTTCAACTTAGTTGCAGGACCATCAATTGATTGTTCAACTCCTTGGGCAGCCCATCAGGGAGGGCCTTGGTCTCGGGTGCTTCCTTCATTTATGCGCAGCCTTAATTTAGTGGATGCTTGGCAGGCTTTGCATCTGGGGGGAAAAGGATTTCACTCATTTATCAAGGGCTCATGGGACTTTTTCGTGAATCGACTATATTTTAGTGGATCGATCAGTTTTCCCGTGGGTGCTTTCAGTGACTATAGGTTCGGAAGATATATCAGACCATGCAATGGTTTTGATAGATCTGGAAGCATCGAGATATTATCAAACAAAGAAGGGGTGGCGTTTTCCAGTTTACTTACACCAAAATTCTGATTTTACTAGATATCTCCAAAGCAAATGGGAAGATTATGTAGGATTTAATACGCTAGAGGAGTGGCCTAGTGGTTAGGGTGGTGGACTTTAGTCCTGAGGAACTGAGTTCAATTCCCAGCACAGGCAGCTCCTTGTGACTCTGGGCAACTCACTTAACCCTCCATTGCCTGCCGCATTGAGCCTGCCATGAGTGGGAAAAGCGTGGGGTACAAATGTAACAAAAACAAAACATAAGGAAGAGCTTATTATTTCTTGGTCTGCTGCTAAAGCAGTACTTAGGGGAGATGTGATTGCTTACGTCCATGCCCTGTACAAAAAGATCTCCTGAGCCATTCTTAGGCTGGAAGCAAAGTTAAAGCTGGCTAAACGGAAATTTGTTCGATTGCCAAGTTCTGCCAATCGAGAACAGCTACATACCATCCAAGTGGCACTAAACTCGTTACTGCATGAACAAACTACCAGGTCACTTTTATATCATAAATTTAGATTTCAGAAATTTGGAAATAAAGTAGGCCCCTTACTGGCTAGAGTAGTTAAATCCTAGGGACAATCACGAGTTCTTACCGCCTTAAAAGATCATCAGGGTCACATTCAAAATAAAAGTGAAAAGATTGCTGAAATTTTTACCAAGTATTTTTCCAAATTATATACTCCCCAGGAAACACTGGATCGGCCAGGTTTAAGACAATACCTTAGCCAAGCTAATCTTCCTAAGTTAACATGCCAAGAGATAGAGGCCCTCAATGCGCCTATTTCTGGCAAAGAGCTTCTAGAAGTAATTAAGTCCCTGAAGTTATTTTTGGCACCTGGGCCGGATGGAATTTCTGGGGAGTTTTATAAGACACTGTCCATGCAACTTTTGGGTCCCCTGGCAGCTTACTATGAACAGGTTATCACCCAAGGCATCTTTCTGCCACATGCCAATGAAGCTTTGATCTATTTGTTACGGAAACCTGGAAAACAGGCGAATCATACAGACTCATACCGGCCGATATCGCTATTAAACGTAGATATTAAAATATTAGCAAAGATCTTGGCTAATTGTTTATCATTTCTGCTGCCCCAGTCAATAAGTCCCGAACAAGTGGGCTTTGTTAAAAATAGACAAATTGTTGGAAATGTTCGTTGTTTATTGCTAGCAATGGCAGCCTGTCAACATTTTGAATCACCTTCTTTGATAGCGAGCTTAGATGCCGAGAAGGCTTTTGATAAAGTGAGCTGGGACTATCTATTTGAAGTGCTTAGTGATATGGGCTTTCAAGGTTGTTTTTTTCAGGCAATTCAGACGTTGTACTCTAGCCCTTCGACCTCATTGATAATCAACGGGGTCAGTACTTCCCCCTTCTCCATAGGTCGGGGTACGCGCCAGGGGTGTCCCTTATCCCCGTTGCTTTTTATCTTAACTCTGGAGCCGCTATTGCAGATATTGAAGGAGGCTGGAGGGGTTTTGGGAGTGGAAGTGGGGGGAGAAGTAGTCAAGACTTTGGCTTTCGCTGATGACCTGTTGGTGATTATGAGAAACCCTCGAGCCTCCCTACCCACGCTTTTGCGGATAATTCAGCGATTTGGGCATTTTTCGGGTTTTACCCTAAACATGCACAAGTCTCAAGCTCTTTTAGTATTTGAGGGAGGGTGCCCTGTTTGGGGAGGTGATTTTCCACTGACTTGGGCGGGGGGCTTCCTTAGGTACCTGGGAGTGCACATTCTTCAGGATTTATCTCAATTATATGATGCTAATGTCACGCAGCTGTTAGCAGAGACTTGTAATAAATTGCAAGCGTGGCAAGCATATCCATTGTCTCTTATTGGTCGTATAGCTCTGTATAACATGCTAGTTATTCCACGTTGGTTATATGTTTTCCAAGTGTTGCCACTATATCTTAAGTATCAAGATGAGAGGAAAATAAATAGTCAATTACAGAAATTCCGTTGGAAAGGAAAGAGACCGAGGGCTTTTGCAAATCCCAGTGGAATATGGGGGATTGGGACTGATAAGCCTGCGCCAAATCATTGCAGGCAGAATGAGACATATAGCAGACTGGTTTCGTGCCACCCAAGACTTCTCAGCCACTTTGATTGAACTGTCACTCACTGGAAGCATTCATTTTAGTTGTCTGATCCACTCTGCATGAGGGCCTTTGCCTCTGGTGCTTTCTTCTTCATCAATATTGCCCACGGCAAGGGTGGTCTGGCAGTGGATCTGTCGCTCATCTAGCATCTCCCATAACCATTAAAAAATCCAACTGGCCATTAAATCCCCTCCTCTGAACAAGGCCCCAGGACCCGAAGGATTTAATGCTGAATTGTACAAATGTCTATCTGATTCTATTTCTTCATACATATTATTCCAATTTACTTAATGGTCGGGATATAGGTGGCTCTTTCACAGAAGCACAAATCATAGTAATTCCTAAACCTGGGAGAGATCCTTGCTTGGTCTCTAATTATAGACCTAAGTCCCTTATCAATATTGATAGCAAAATTTATGCTAAAATCATAGCTATTCGTCTGACACCAGTTTTAGCAAATGTTATCCACCTAACCAAAATGGTTTCCTACCCAGAAGATTCACCACAGATAATGGCAGACTTTTCTGTGACATCTGCTCAACGAGATAGGATCAGAGGAGAGATTTGATTTCAATTGCATTGGATGCTGAGAAGGTGTTCGATAGGGTTGAGTGGCACTTCTTATTCAAAAGCCTGGCTTGGTTTGGTTTTAAGGACAATTTTATAAACATGATTAAAATTTAATATACCTAACTTTCAGCCAGAATTTATATTAATGATACTCTGTCAGACGCCTTCTTGATCACTAGAGTTACTAGAGAAAGATGTCCATTATCACCTTCATTATTTAATTTAGTTATAAAATCCCTTGTTATTGCTATTTGTGAATCTCCACTTACGCTGGATTAAAGATACATAATACTAATATTAAACTCTTGTTTTATGCTGATGACCTCCTGTTATACACCCATATTCCTTCAATCCCTCATATTCTTTCACTCATAGACCCCTTTTCATTTCTATTAGGTTAGAAAATTAATTGGGAAAAATGTGAATACCTTCCATTATCTGATAGTATTTCACTTTCAGATATATCTTCTTCCACATTTAAGATACAACAATCTCACTTAAAATATCTGGGTATTCTTTTTTGTCTAAACCTAAATGAAACTATTGAAAAGAACACTGACTCCATATTAAAATCAATCCTAGATTCAATTTCCAAATGGTCCCCTCTTCACTTCAATTGGTGAGGTAGGCTAAAAACAATTAAAATAACAATTGCACCCTAGGATTATGATAGGGTGGATTGAACTGGTGGAGGAGTAGCATTGTATGTTAAGGAGGGCCTTGAATCAAATAGACTGAAAATTCTGCAGGAAACAAAACACATTTTAGAATCCCTATGGATTGAAATTCCATGGGTAAAGGGGAAAAGGATATTGACAGGAGTGTACTACTGTCCACTTGGCCAGGATGAACAGACAGTGTAGAAATGTTATCAGAAATTAAGTAGGCTAACAAACTGGGCAACACAACAATAATAGGTGATTTCAATTACCCCGATATTGACTGGGTAAATATAACATCAAGGAATGTTAGGGAGGTAAAATTCCTTGAAGAAATAAAGGACTGCTTTATGGAGTGGTACAGGAGCCAACAAGAGGAGGAAAAATTCTAGACCTAGTCCTTAGTGGAGCGCATGATCTGGTGCAGGAGGTAATGGTTCTGGGGCCACTTGATAACAGTGATCATAATATGATCGGATTTGATATCGGCTTTGGAGTAAGTACACACAGCAGGGGCGTAGCCAGACAGCTGATTTTGGGTGGGCCTAGGCAAGAAGTGAGTGGGCACCAAGTGTTCTCCCCTTCCCCCCCCCCCAAAAAAAAAAATATCTGTACCTTGCCAGTCTGTAGCAGGCATGCACTGAAAACTGAGCATTCACAGGTGCCAGTAACATAGCGCACACCATTTTCATTACCATCAGGGGGAAGTCTTCAGCTGGTAGAGCTTGGAACCCCCATCAGCTACTGCTAAGCACGTGCTACTGTTGGGTGGGCCTGAGCTCTAAGTGGGTGGGCCCTGGCCCACCCAGGCCCACCTGTGGCTACGCCACTGACACACAGGAAATCCAATATGTTATCATTTAACTTTCAAAAAGGAGACTATGATAAAATGAGAAGAATGGTGAAAAAATTTTTTGGAGGAGCAGCTGAGAAGGTCAAGAATTTACATCAGGCATGGATGCTGTTCAAAAATACCATCCTGGAAGCAGTGGCGTAGGAAGGGGGGGGGGGGGGCGGTGGGGCGGTCCGCCCCGGGTGCACACCGCTGGGGGGGTGTCGGCGCCTCGCTGGTTCCTTGCTCTCTCTGCCCCAGAACAGGTTACTTCCTGTTACGGGGCAGAGAGAGCAAGGAACCAGCGAGGCGCTGAAACCCCCCCAGCGGCGTGCTCTCGGCGGATTGGCCCTCCCACCCGCCCCTCACCGCCTTCCAGGTATGTTCTCGCGGGCGGGGTGGGGGTGGGTGTTGCGCTACGGGGGGGAGGGTGCGTTGCGCTGCACCCAGGGGGGATGCGCAGCGGCAACCCGCTTCGGGTGTCAGCTGCCCTCGCGACGCCACTGCCTGGAAGCCCAGGCCAAATATATTCCTTGTATTAAAAAAGGAGGAAGGAAGACCAAATAACAGCCAGCATGGTTAAAAATTGAGGTGAAGGAAGCTATTAGAGCTAAAAGAAAATCCTTCTGAAAATGGAAGAAGGATCTGACTGAAAATAATAAGAAACAGCATAAGGAATGGAAAGTCAAATGCAAAGCGCTGATAATAAGGAAGGCAAAGAGGGACTTTGAAAAAAAAATTGCGTTGGAAGCAAAAACATATAGTAATTTTTTTTTAGGTATATTAAAAGCAAGCAGCTGGCAAAAGAATCAGTTGGATGACCAAGGGGTAAAAGGGGCACTCAGGGAAGACAAAGCCATAGCAGAAAGATTAAATAAATTCTTTGCTTCGGTCTTCACTGATGAGAATTTGGGAGAGACACAGGTGCCAGAAATGGTATTCAAAGCTGACGAGTCAGAGAAACCGAATGAAATCTCTAAAAACCTGGAAGATGTAATGGCGCAATTTGACAAATTGAAGAGTAACAAATCACCTGGACTGGATGATATTCATCCCAGAGTAATGATAGACTTGAAAAATGAGCTTGCACAACTATTGTTGGTAATATGTAATTTATCTTTAAAATCAAGATGGTACTGGAAGACTGGAGGGTGGCCAATTTAACACCAATTTTTAAAAAAGCTTCCAGAGGTGATCTGGGAAATGATAGACCGGTGAGCCTGTCATCGGTGCCAGGCAAAATGGTAGAGACTATTATAAAGAATAAAATGACAGAGCATATTCAAAAGCATGGATTAATGAGACAAAGCCAACATGGATTTAGTGAAGGGAAATCTTGCCTCATCAATTTATTACATTTCTTTTTAAGGGGGAGCAAACATGTGGATAAAGGTGAGCCGGCCGATATTGTGTATCTGGATTTTCTAAAGGCATTTGACAAAGTACCTCATGAAGGACTCCAGAGGAAATTGAAGAGGCATGAGATAGGAGGTAGTGTCCTATTGTGGATTAAAAACTGGTTAAAAGAAAACAGAGAGTAGGGTAATGGTCAGTTTTCTCAATGGAGAGGGGTAGACAGTAGAGTTTCCCAGAGGTCCATGCTGGGACCGCTCTTTTTAACATATTTATAAATGATCTAGTGATGGGAGTAACTAGTGAGGTAATAACATTTGTTGATGACAAAAAGTTATTCAAATTTGTTAAATCACAAGAGGATTGCGAAAAATTACAAGACAACCTTATGAGACCTGGGAGACTGGGCATCTAAATGGCAGATGACGTTTTTTAATGTGAGCAAGTGCAAAGTGATGCATGTGGGAAAGAGGAACCCGAATTATAGCTAGGCATTGCAAGGTTCCGCATTAGGAGTCACTCAGACCAGAAAAGGGATCTAGGCATTATCGTTCATGATGTTGAAACCCTCTGCTCAGTGTGTGGCATCCACTAAGAAAGCAAATAGAATGTTAGGTATTATTAGGAAAGGAATGGAAAACAAAAATGCGGATGTTATAATGCCTTTGTATCGCTCCATGGTACGACTGCACCTCAAATATTCTGTGCAATTCTAGTCACCACATCTCAAAAAAGATCTAGTAGAATTAGAAAAGGTACAGAGAAGGGCAACAAAAATGATAAAGGGGATGGGACTACTTCTCTATGAGGAAAGGCTAAATTGGCTAGGGCTCTTCAGCTTGGAGAAAAGACGGCTGAGGGGAGATATGACAGAGGTCTATAAAATAATGAGTAAGGTGGACTAGATAGACGTAAATTGCTTGTTTACTCTTTTCAAAAATATTAGGGGGTATGCAATGAAGCTACAAAGTAGTAAATTTAAAATGAATCAGTGAATATTTGTTATGATTCTGCCAGTTTGGCAGGGAGAGAGGAGGGACGTCTCTTCTGATTGGCTGCCAGGGTTTGGGCTGATGTCAGTGGGTAGTACTTAAGCCTGCATGTTGCTACTTACTTTGCTTTAGCGTTACTCTGGTGGTGACTAGAAAGCCGTGCAGTTCTCTGTCAGAACGTGCTCTGTGCTCTAACTTTGATCTGAGTTTCCTGTTCAGGGATTTCTTTCCTTCCCCTTTGTATGTGTGTGTGTGTGAGTAATTAGTTCCCTTGCCTCCAGCTGGGCTTCCCTTCGCCAGCTGCTTGTTTGTCAGTGGGGGCTGGGCTTTGTTCAGCCTTCGTTTCAGCTAGGCTGCTTGTCTGAGAGCGTCCTTCTAAGGATCTCTCTTCCCCGTGTCCCGGCCTGCTGGCTCAGTGAGTTTAACCCTTTGTGTACTGTGTATATTGTGTCCCTGCCTCTGACAATGTGTTTGTTCAGTAGGCCGTGCTCATAGGCGCCCGGTATAGGAGGCATGGGGAGGCTAGGCCTCCCCAGCCCAACCGCTGCCCCCACCCCGCGAGCTGCAGACTACCCCACTCCCCAGTCGCCAATCATCTCCCGTCTCTGCCCTCAGCTGCCCGATAGCCCTCGTTCCCTTCCTGCCCTCGCCCTACCTTTAAATATTGTAATTTTCCTTGTGCGGGCGGCGCCGGCATTGCAAGCAGCAGCAGGCTCCAGCCTTCCCTCGCATGGCTCAGCCCTCTTCTGATGTATTTCCTGTTTCCGCGAGGGCAGAACCATGCGAGGGAAGGCTGGAGTCTGCTGCTGCTTGCAATGCTGGCGCCGCCCGCTCGAGAAAAAAGAGTAGTTACTTACCTGTAACAGGTGTTCTCTGAAAACAGCAGGCTGCATATTCTCACAAGTGGGTGACGCCATGTCGGCCCCGGAGGATTTTAAAGCAAAATCTAAAAATCTCTTTTACGGCATTCCGTCGCGCGAGCGATCGCACTGCGCATGTGCGCACACCTCTTCCCGCTCGCTGTGCGGACACGCCCCTCAGTTAAATCCAAAAGATGGAGGAGACAACTCCAAAAGGGGAGGTGGGAGGGTTTGTGAGAATATGCAGCCTGCTGTCTTCGGAGAACACCTGTTACAGGTAAGTAACTACTCTTTCTCCAAAGACAAGCAGGCTGATATTCTCACAAGTGGGGTATCCCTAGCTTCCAGGCTTACACAACACAACAAACAGTGGTCAATTGAGTCTCGCAACGGCGAGGCCAGAATAAAAATTGACCTGAAAAGAAGAAACATCTAAATGAGTGTAGCTTGGAACAGAACAAAAATGGGCTTAGGAGGGTTGGAGTTGGATTCTAAACCCCAAAGAAGTTCTGCAGCCCCGACTGCCCAAACCGACTGACGCGTCGGCTATCCTGCTGAAGGCAGTAGTGAGATGTGAATGTGTGGACTGATGACCACGCCGCAGCTTTGCAGATCTCTTCAATAGTGACTGATCTTAGATGAGCCACCGACTCAGCCATGGCTCTAATTTTGTGAGCCATGACATGGCCCTCTAGAGTCAGTCCAGCTTGGACAAAAATGAAGGAGATGCAATCTGCTAGCCAAGAAGAAATGATGCGGTTTCCGACAGCAACTGGCATTAAAAGAAATAAACAACTGGGCGGACCGTCCGAGGGAGCTCGTCTGCTCCACGCAAAAAGTGCGCAGCTTGCTTTTGCCAGGGCTTGTAAGTTGAGGGAGAAAGAATGTTGGCAAGACAATTGACTGGATCAGCTGGTACTCTGATACCAGCGCCAGTAAGAACTTTGTCTGCATGCGGAGAACTACTCTGTTAAGATGAGAAGTAAGGTAAGGCGCTTGAGCTACTAGAGTCTGAAGCTCACCGACCTTACGAGTTGAAGGAACAGCCACTAAGGAAAACGACCTTCCAGGTCCAATACTTCAGATGGCAGGAATCCAGTGGCCCGAATTGAGCTTGCAGCAGCTGGATGAAAACGACATTGAGACCCCAAGATACTGGATAAGGAGTGATAGGGGCTCTGACCGAAGCAGAAGAGCCAACTGTCAAAATTATTGGGGGTGCTAAGCCCAACAGAAAGAATCCCCCCTAGACACATACAAGGAATTCTCTCAATATTGGGGGAGAAATAAACCTGTCATGAAGTGGACAGCTAAAGGCTGACCTTTTACACGTTGATGATAAGCTCTTATTGCACGAAGATGAATACTAACAGAGTTGGTCTTGAGACCAAACTCAGACAGGTGTAGAAAGAACTCAAGCAAGGTCTGTATAAGACAAGAGGCAGGATCTAGGGCCTTGCTGTCACACCAGACGGCAAACCTCTTCCATGAAAAAGAATAACACCTCTTTGTGAAATCTTTTCTGGAAGCAAGAGTCGGGAGACACTCTCTGGAAAACTCAACGAAACCCACACTCTCAACATCCAGACCGTGTGAGCCAGAGATTGGAGGTTGGGATGTAGAAGTGCCCCCTCGTTCTGCGTAATGAGAGCTGGAAAACATTCCAACTCCAGAAGAAGAGGGAATCCTATCTGACGCAGCTAGAAAGGAGCAATCAGAATCATGGCTCCACAATCTTGCTTGAGAATCAGCAAAGTCTTTTCCACCAGATGTATGGGAGGATACGCATACAGAAAACCTGTCCCCCAAAGAAGGAGAAAGGCATCCGATGGTAGCCTGCCGTGAACCTGCAGCCTGGAACAGAACTGAGGGACTTTGCGATTGGACTAAGTAGCAAAAAGATCCACTGAGGGGGTATCTCACTTCCGGAAGATCTATCGAAACTATAGGCATGCTCAACAACCATGACTGTAGCATTATCCTGCTCAGCCTGTCGGCCAGACTGCTGTTTACGCCAATTAGATAAGTGGCTTGGAGAAAACATGCCGCGTTGCGGGCCCACCGCTACATCTGCATGGCATCCTGACTCAGAGGGCAAGATCCAGTACTCCTTTGTTATCGGGTACATCACAACCCGATTGTTTGGTTGAATTAAAATAATTTGGTTGGATAGCCAGGAGGGATGCAACCTTCGTCAGCAGCTTTTGACTGAGTAAGGTGGACGGGACGCCTCAGAATCAAAATGGAGAGAATTAACCACCTCTGAGGGGAATTCCGAAGACTGGCGAACAGTTGGGTTACATCCTCTAGATACCCTAAACTTGATACCACTGGGAAGCTAGGATGCACTGAGCGGATGTCATGTGCAAAAAGTGCCATGGGAGTTACGTGAACTGTGGAAGCCATGTGTCTAGAAGTCTCAATATTTACTGTGCTGTAATCTGTTGAGACGGGCAATCATCGTGTTAAGGGAACACATGCACTCCCAGTCCATGAAGATATGCTGCAACAACAGCCAAGCACTAGGAAAAACATACTCTGGATGCAAAGAGAGTATAAGTATCCTGTAAGTCCAGAGAGCATAACCAATCGTTTTCCTGAAGTATGGGAAGAAGGATGCCCAGGGAAAGCATTCTGAACCAAAATCTGTTTAGGCCCCTTATGTCTATGATGGGACGCAACCCACAAGGAAGGACCTGGAATAGAATCTCAACCCTTCTTGCCCTGGTGGAACGGGCTCGACTGCATTGGCGCTGAGAAAGGCAGAGAGTTCCTCTGCAAGTACTCACTTTTGATGGAAGCTAAAGGATTAAGCTCCCAATGAACAATGTGGAGGGTTTGATTCCAGATTGAGAATGTATCCTAACCGGACTATTTGAAAAAACCCACCGGTTGGAGGATAAAAGAAGTCACCTTTGGTGGAGAAAATTTAAACTTCCCCCCCGACAGGCAGATTGGCCGGTACGGACATTTTTTTTTTTTATATAGTGGCTATGCTGAATTGGAGCCAGTCAAAAACCCCTCTCTGGTTCCTGCGGAATAGCTGCAGGGGCCTGATTAGGTGCACGCCGCTGACTAGAACGAGCGTGCTGAGGCATAGCCTGAACCGGCTGTCGAGAAGTAGGAGTATAGGTACGACCCCTTAAGGCACAAGGAAAACTACTCTTCTCTCTAAAGAACTTCCGAGATGAGGAAGTGTATGCACAGCATATCTACAATTTTCTGCTGAGTCTCCTCCTCCAGGTGAGAGGCACACAGTCATGAGAGTCTGCGCATCACTGTACCTAGAGCAGAAATCTAGGTGTTACATTACAAGTGTCGAAAATGCCCTTGGACAGGAACCTGCGACACACCGTGTGCTACCTGACCACTTGGTGAAAAGGTTTAGCCTTCTCCGGTGGGAATGCTCGTAAAGATCTGGCAGGACTTGATTGTGGACGCGATCATGCCAGCCTGGTACGCCATTCTCCAAAAGAGGCTAAGGATGTATGCTCTGGCCCCGGGGGCGCCGAAGCAAGTTCTTAGAACTCCTATCTGTTCTGAGTGGCAGAAGACTCAGGTGAAGATGGTCCCAGGACCTCGAGCATCTGGGCATTGGGCTGATTCACAATCTCCACTGTAATGTCAAGACAGATAGAAGATCTAGAGGATTCTCAGCAGAGAAAACCCCATGACCTTCATGTTCATCAGATGAACCATCATTGAACTGAGCTAACTACTCAAACCGAGCAGCTCAGATCCAAATGCGTCCGATATGGAGGCGCGGTAAGTTCTACGACGGGGTCGAGAAGTTGCCCCAGTAGGCCGCGAACACCCCTACCAGAGGCAGCATCGGTGAAGGAGACCAGGTGAAAAGCTAGATGCCGCAGGAGGCGGTAGCACCCTTAGCATCCAATGGTATCCATGGTCCCGAAGCCAAGGACAAAATCTGGAAATGCAAGGGAATCGAAACCAGACTGCCAGATGACTTCCATAACAGAGATGTGACCGATGGTACCGATAGTACCCATGGCATCGACGGTACCGATGATACACATGATACCGATGACCCCCGGTACCAATGGTACCCATGGTACTTGGTACCGATGATAGTCATTATATCTGGTATCGATGGTACCCATGATACCTGGTACCGATGGTACCCATGACATGTGGTACCGATGGTACCCATGATATCCGGCACCAACAGCACCGACGGTACCGATGGTACACATGGCACCGACGGTGCTCATGACACCTGGTACCAATGGCACCCATGGCACTGATGGTCATGATATCTGGTATCGATATCTGGTATCGATGGTACTCATGTACCGACGGTATCCATGATACCTGATACCCATGGTATCCATGGTACCGACGATACCCGATACCGATGGTACCCATGGTACTCGGTACCGATGGGCGATGATACCTGGTACCGATGGTCGATGGTGCCCATGATACCTGGTGCCGATGGTGCCCATGATACCTGGTACCGACGGCACCCATGCCCCGATGACATTCGGTACCGACGGTACCCATGGTACCGATGATACCCGGTGCCGACGGGACCCATGGTACCGATGATACCCAGTACCGACGGGACCCATGGCACCAACCATGGTACCAATGTTCCTGGTACCGATACTCCTCGGTACCGATGCACCGATGATATTCGGCACCGACGGTACCCATGGCACCGATGGAACTCGGTACCAACGGCACCCATGGTACCGATGATACTCGGTACCGACGGTACCCATGACACCCGGTACCGATGGCACCGTTGATACCTGGTACCGGTGTATCGACGTCCAATGCCAGGATACCTCCATAACAGAGGGAGCAACGCTCTCGGCACCGACTGATGTCTGAAGCCCGGATACCTCCATAACAGAGGGAGCAAAGCTCTGGGCACCGATGGTACCGACACCCGCTGATGCGCCCGAATGACCTGCCAAGCAGGAGGCGCCGAGGCAGGTGGAGACCTACTCGATGCATAACTATACCCAGCGTGCATCGGTCTCTGTCGGACTCCAGAATTGATCTCCTTCGGGCATCCCTGACAAGTAGCATACGTCTCGTCTTTGAGACACTACTTGCGCTTCACAGGGAGATGATCCGGCCCAAGACACATCCGCCGATGCGCCCGAATGACCTGCAGAGCAGGAGACGCCGAGGCGGGTGGAGACTCACTTCAAAGGTTACACCACTGATTTTGTGTCACCAGGTTGCCCATTCAGTGGCTGACCAGGGTTGCACCTGCTTAGGCTCCTGCTTTTCTCCTGTGACATACACCTTCACCACTTGTGAGGCTTAAAGACAGTGGTGTGCTGAAGCAGGCTCTCACAGCTCTCGAGAGCCATTTGTTAAGTTTTAATAAATGGATCCTAAAAATGTGGGCCTGTTTTATTTGCTGGCGAGAGAGAGCCCACAGATAACAATATACCAGCACTTTTATAAGAAAAAAGAAAAGAGAAGCTTAATGCTTTGTTTTCATTTCAGGCACAGCCCCTTGTGACTCTGGCAATTACTTAACTTTTCCTTGCCTCAGGTACAAAAAGTACCTGTATATATAAGCCACAATGAGCCTGCCATGAAAAAGTACAAATGAAAAAATAAAAAAAGAGATTTTACTCCGAGGACCTGAAGAAAACACGAAGCACTAACGAACTCCGTGTCTCCTCAGACGTGGAAAAAGAAAAACTGAGGGGCGTGTCCGCACAGCGAGCGGGAAGAGGTGTGCGCACATACGCAGTGCGATCGCTCTCGCGCGACAGAACGCCGTAAAAGAGATTTTTAGATTTTGCTTTAAAATCCTCCGGGGCCGACGTGGCGTCACCCACTTGTGAGAATATCAGCCTGCTTGTCTTTGGAGAATGACAATATTTTAAGGTAGGGCGAGGGCAGGAAGGGAACGAGGGCTATCAGCTGAGGGCAGACGTGAGATGATTGATGACGGGGGGAGCGGGGGGGGGGGGGGGGGTACAAATGATGACCTTGTTGCACCAGGTCTGCAGGAGGTGAAATAAGTTGGGAGAAGGGCAACAGTGTTCAGTGACAGGGCTACTGTTGTGGAAAAAGCTGCTTGAGAATCTGTGGATGCAGAGGGACGTTCTGAAAGCAACTGCAGATTGTATTTTCTTCAGAGAGGTATTTGGGTATAGTGGTGGATATGGAGAAATTTTTGAGAGTATTTATTTAAAATTAATATTGTTTATATATGTTTTCACTGTATATATTTAGTTGTACTTTGCACTGAACATTTATTTGCATGGTGGGATATAAATATAATAAAGATTAAAGATTAATAGTTTAACAGTTTAAAATTTGCTTGTAAATGATCTGCACTGCCCATAAAAAATGGGAATCTAATTTGTAGATTTCTGACCT
Organism: Microcaecilia unicolor; assembly: GCF_901765095.1. Classification (NCBI taxonomy): domain Eukaryota; kingdom Metazoa; phylum Chordata; class Amphibia; order Gymnophiona; family Siphonopidae; genus Microcaecilia; species Microcaecilia unicolor. Next base: position 124,038,771 of record NC_044041.1, on the reverse strand, counting down.
AAATCATGGCAAACTAATATATCAGTTCAATACCTGTATATGACCACAAGTGCTGGAGATCTGTTTTCCTAGGTACAGGATGGGAGACTGTCTTCCCAAACAGGAAACCATCATTTAGATTTGAGTCTTTTAATTTTTTCCACAGTTTTGAAGAGTGAACATACATCAATTGCATTTGCCCATCCATTATGCTCTAATCATTCCTCACAATTTCTTTCTTGCAATGAGTTAATAATTTTTTCAAATCACCTACTTGAAAGTACAATACCCCATTCTCATTTATCCCCTGTTTATCCTTAATGACTTCACTCATGTCAACTTATTTCTTAAGCCTTTGCAGAGCAGGAGTTCAGTTGTGCCATAAACAATCGTCACTGCATTGTAAAACTAGAAAATTTCCACTGATGTATTATTTTGATCTGGGTTACCATAGTAATAATTCTGCGCTCACCTCTTTGGAGGCCTTGTTATATAGAGTACCCATGATTTACTCAGAATGGCCCAAGTTCATCTGTCAAAATGGGGTTTTGCTTTGTTATTTTTAATAATGATCCAGAGATTCCCTGAATGATAACAAATATTTTACAGCTATAATGAGAAATAATGTACAGCTCAGGCTCTGAAAATCTATACCATTATTAGGCTAGAATAAATCATTTTGCGCAGGTGTATTACTTAGCAATCTGCAATTCTAATTTTAGTTCAGGTATTCAAGTGAGCATATTTATTTATGATACAAAGAGAATTGTTAACTTTAACTTCAAAAATACATCACATAAAAGTTCACATGTAGCTACACCGCAACAAAGAAAAAAAACACAGTTCTTATATTTAAAAGATGAATTTGTGAAGACACTTTTAGCTTTCCATGTTCCAAGCTTAGTATAATGTCAAGATCACTTTCAGGCTTATTTTCGAAAGTGATCGCCGGCCATGGGCAGGGGAGGGGAGAGTTGCTGGACATGGGTGGATGGAGGGGAGGGGAGAGGAGGGTTGCTGGACATGGGTGGATGGAGGGAAGAGGAGGGTTGCTGGACATGGATGGAGGGGAGGGAAGAGTGAGGAAGGAGATGAGATGAGGGAAAAGGAAGAGAGAAAAACTGTACATGGAGGAAGAAAATAGGCAGAAGCTGGATCCACTGGACAGTCAAGTCGATGGAGGACCCATCTTTTACTTACGGATGTAGGGCAAGAAATGAAGAAGAAAGGCGGAAAGTAAACAAATAAATGGTAAGGAAGCCCTGGAAACGAAGTTAAGAGGACAGATAGCAGCAGAATCGGATACTGGGCCAGCATGATCAGAAAAACAAAGTCACCAGACAACAAAGGTAGAAAAGATCATTTTATTTTCATTATAGTGTTTGGAATATGTCCACTTTGAGAATTAGGTGCTCAACATTAAAAGTTTATATTTATTTACTTATTTATGGCATTTTATCCCACATTAAACATGAATTAGGGTGCTTTGTGGCTCTACACGTATCATGATATTATGATCCCTTGTTTCATATTGTTGACGGTCTTCATTTTCCGTATGGGTGGTATATTGGTGTATTAGGTTCTGCCCAGTGTAATATTTATGGTACAGTAAGGTTCTGAGTGTGTTTTTGCACAAAGTTGTGCATAGTGTTTTGCAGTTGAGGGATTGTGGTTAGTATATGCTTTGAGCAACCACTTTATTCTTTGACATATGATACATATCTAATATCTAAATGTAATAAAAGGTATTAATTGTGACTTATTTTTATTTATTTTTTCTGTGTGTTATCATACAATTATGGATTTAAGCTCCATCCCCAACCCCGCCCCCTTTAGCCTCCCCAAACAGTTGGGCCACCGACCGCCTATGGCCGTGCTCCCCCTTGTTGGGAGCTTTCTCTCTGATTGTTTGTTGATTTAAGGAGCTCTCTCTCTCCCTCATGTGCCTGCTGGCTCAGCAAGCTTAACCCTTTGTGTTCTGTGTCTCTGCCTCTGTCTTCAGTGGGTTTGAGGCAAGGGCTTTCTGCCTCCCTTTTGGGTCTTCTTGTTCCTCTGGCCTCTGGCTGGGGGGCTATATCACCCTTTCCTTTGGTTTGCTGTACCTATGGCTTTTGTGGCTTTTAGGATTTCTTTTCCCCTCTGCCCTGGGGAGGGCCTGGCTGCGGTGTCTTGGGGGATAGCCTGGTACTCTGATAGCCCTCCCCTTGTCTTCCGGGGGTTTCGGGGATTGCTGTATTAGTTCCCCTGTCCTGCGCTAGTCCCCTGGGAGGGCATGGCTCTGCTCTGGTTCTTTTGCTACTCCCTCTGCCCTATCGCTGGTGGTTAGTGCGTGACTGGCATCTGGGGGTCCCGGGGGGCCCTCTGGGTTCTTTCACCCCTCCCTGTGTGTGTTTGGGTTCCAGTTGGGCCGTGAGGCCCGCACGAGTGGCTCTGTGCACCTGGGTTCCGGTTCGGCCGCGAGGTCGCCTGTATGCCTATTTCCCCTTCTTCATGAGGTACTGCGGGGGAGGGTAGTTTAGGGGTATTGTGTAGCTGGGGTGTGTGGTGGTGGGTCGGTCTCCCCTTGGCCTGGGGCGGCGCTCTGCTGGCCTCGGCCAGGGCCCAAGGGCTCACGACCAACCCAACGGATTACAGAACACTAAAGCCATGAGCTCGACTGAGTCATCCCCCATTCAGCTACTCCAGCGGCTGCATGCACAGCTACAACAGGTATCGGGAGTTGTGAACGCATTAAGTCAGCGAGTGGACTCGCTGACCAGCACTGGGGCTGCGGAGGGCCCGTCGGCTCACACCCCGCCGGGTTCCCTCGCATGTGGCCGAGGCCTTCGGGTGGCTCAGCCTCCTCGGTACGAGGGTGATAGTAAGACCTGCCGGGGCTTCCTCAATCAGTGCCAAATTGTTTTCGAGTTGCAGGTCTGGGATTTTCCATCAGATAGGGCGAAGGTGGCATATATTATCTCCCTACTGGCGGGACCCGCTCTGGCCTGGGCCTCTCCATTGTGGGAGAAGAAGGATCCCCTCCTGGATAACTTGGCAGAGTTTCTGAGGCAATTTCGGCTCATTTTTGAGGAACCCGGGAAGCCCTCCTCGGCAGCGACTCAGCTGTTGAACCTACATCAGGGTCGACTCTCTCTGGGCGGGTACGCCATCCAGTTTCAGACCCTGGCCGCAGAGCTAGGTTGGGATAATCCAAGCCTTACCGCGGTGTTCTGGCATGGGGTTTTGGCCAACACTAAGGACGAACTCAATGGTCGGGAGCTGCCCTCAGATCTGAACGACCTCATCCGTCTCTGCACCCAGGTGGACATTCGGTTCAGGGAGCGGGCCTGTGAACATCGCGTGGGTCAGCAGTTTGGAGGGGCTAACTCAAAGAGCTCGCACAGGAGCCCTGCTTCCCAGCCGCTGGGGGTGGCCGAGGGGTCCGAACCTATGCAGGTTGACCGGACGGCCCAGGAGAGACAGCAGAGACGCTCGAAGGGGCTGTGCCTGCATTGTGGAGTGAAGGGGCACTTTGTCCATGATTGCCCGAAGAGAAAGAACTCGGGAAACCAGCAGCCCTGATTCCGGCTAGGGAGACCGGGTCAGGGCCGAAGTTCGTCTCCCCTTGGTTGCAGATTCTGGTTCCCGTTCTACTGACGATTAAGGATACCCCTTGTTTTGAGGTGCTAGTTGACTCGGGGGCGGGAGGCAACTTTATCAGTGCAGACCTGGTGCGGGTTCATCAAATTCTTACGGAGGAGTTATCTCAGTCCATCACTGTCTCAGTGGCTTTGGGTCTGGTTTGGGGAGTTCTACGCTCCAGGACCGTGCCTATGACCATACGGGTAGGAGTCCTACCCAAAGAAGTTATCTCCTTCTACGTTCTTCCGTCGGCCACTGAGTCCATAATCCTGGGATTACTCTGGCTTCGCCTGCACAACCCCTGCATTGATTGGGCCCAGGGTAAATTGTCGTCGTGGGGCCCGGCCTGCCAGAAAGTATGTTTGGACAAGGTCTCGCCAGCACCAGTGACGCTCCCCCTGGATCAAGCCAATGTCATGTTACCTGGCCCATACCGATCCTTTGGAGATGTTTTTTCCAAACAACAAGCAGAGATTCTGCCTCCTCATCACCCTTATGATTGCGCCATAGAACTATTACCGGGCACCGAACCTCCTCGTGGCCGTGTATACCCCCTATCCCGTCTGGAGACGGAAGCCATGTCCCAGTATATTCGGGAGAACTTAGCCCGAGGGTTCATCCGGCCCTCTAATTCGCCAACGGGTGCTGGATTTTTCTTTGTGGAAAAGAAAGACGGGGGGTTGCGCCCCTGCATTGATTACAGAGGACTTAATGCCATCACGCGGAAGGACAAGTACCCGCGTCCCTTGATCTCTGAGATGTTTGACCACCTCCAGGGGGCCCAGATCTTCTCCAAGCTCAATCTCAGGGGGGCCTACAACCTTGTGCAGATCAAGGAGGGGGATGTGGAAGACGGCATTTAACAGCCGCGATGGGCATTACGGATACCGGGTCATGGCGTTTGGACTAGCTAATGCCCCAGCCGTCTTCCAGGCCTTCATGAATGACATCTTCAGGGCTCTCCTGTATAAGTTTGTGATGGTCTACCTGGACGACATCTTAATCTTTTCAAGGGCTGAGGAGGAGCATCAGGAGCATGTGAAGGTCGTATTACAGCGGCTAAGGGAGAACTACCTCTATGTGAAGTTGGAGAAATGTGAATTCCATCGCTCCGAACTGCTCTTCCTGGGTTACATCATTTCAAACCACAGGCTGCGGATGGACCCCAGTAAGTTGACAGCCATCCTGCACTGGCAGCAACCCACCGGGCATAAGGCTCTACAGCGCTTCTTAGGTTTCGCAAACTACTATAGGCAGTTCATTGGGAATTACTCGTCTCTGACTGCTCCCCTTACTGCCTTAACCAAGAAGAATGCTAATGCCTGGAATTGGTCGCCGGAGGCGTGTAAGGCCTTTGAAAACCTTAAGCAGGCTTTTGTCAGAGCACCAGTGCTACGCCATCCCAACCCGGCGAGTAAATTTTTCGTGGAGGTGGACGCCTCATCGGTAGGCGTAGGAGCCGTGCTGTCTCAAGCCCACTCCAGTGGGAGACTTCTCCCATGTGCCTTCTTCTCGAAGAAGTATACCCCCACCGAAAAGAACTGTGCCATCGGGGATCAGGAGCTGTTGGCCATTAAATTGGCTCTGGAAGAATGGCGCCATCTGCTGGAAGGGGCTCAGGAGCCCTTCACGGTATTCATGGACCATAAAAATTTGATCTACTTACGGGAAGCAAGAAGATTGAATCCTCGCCAGGCCCGGTGGGCCTTATTCTTCTCCCGCTTTGATTTCACCCTGACCTACCGGCCAGCGGAGAAGAACACTAAGGCAGATGCCCTCTCCAGGTCCATGGAGGCTGACCTGGAGGAGGAACCCCTGCAGTATATAATCAAACCTGACGCCATTGTGGCCGCTATGAAGCTAGCAGTACCTGCGGGTATGACCTTTGTGCCACCCCGGCTGAGGGAAAGGATGCTCCAATGGGGGCATGCCTCTCGAATGGCAGGACATCCTGGGATCCTGGGAACCAAGCGGTTCATCTCCCAGCAGTATTGGTGGCCCTCACTTGATCGGGATGTGCAAGAGTTTGTGGCTGCGTGTCCGGAGTGCGCCCAGCATAAAACCAACCGTCGGAGACCCCAGGGGTTGCTGATGCCATTACCGATACCTGAGAGACCGTGGACCCATATTGCCATGGACTTTGTTATGGATCTGCCTAACTCTGAAGGGCACACAGTTGTCTGGGTAGTAGTGGACCGGTTCTCTAAAATGGCCCACTTCGTACCCATGCCTACCCTTCCTTCGGTGGTGAAGCTGGCACAGTATCTTATCAGCTCTATTTTTTGCCTCCATGGTCTGCCGGAATCTATTACCTCCGATCAAGGTGTACAATTTGTCTCGAAGTTCTGGCGAGCTCTGAACCGGGCCCTTGAGGTAAAGCTGAACTTTTCGTCAGGCTATCACCCACAATCCAATGGCCAAACAGAACGCGTTAACCAATGTCTGAAGCAGTTCCTGCGGATGTATTTCAATGAGCACCACAATGACTGGAGTCAGCTGCTGCCTTGGGCAGAATTCGCTCACAACAACCGAGTGAGCTCGGCCACAGGCGGTTCGCACTTTTACATCTTATATGGAAGACATCCGCGGATACCATCCCCCTTGAAAACCAACTCGGATGTCCCAGCAGTGGCCGATGCGGTGACTTCGCTCCAAGCAATTTGGTCGTCAGGTCAGAAAGCGCTGCGAGTGACCTCTGCTCGTATGAAACGCCAAGCGGATAAGTATCGCAGAGTGGAACCGCGCTTCCAGCCTGGCGACTTGGTGTGGTTGTCCATGCGTAATCTTCATCTGAAGATCCCCTCCTCCCGCTTTGCACCTCGATTTGTGGGTCCATATCCTGTCGTGAGGCAAATGAATCGGGTCTGTTATCAGCTAAAGTTATCACCTACATTAAAGGTACATAACACCTTTCATGTGTCCTTGCTGAAGCCTGTGATTCTGAGAAAAGGGGCCTTGCCCATGTTGCCTGCTAGTCCAGCCATCTTAGCCTCCCAGGGGGAATACGAAGTCCGGGATGTCTTGGATGCGAGGCGCTTCCGGGGACATCTCCAGTATCTCATTGCGTGGAAGGGATATGGACCGGCAGACAACTCCTGGGAGGATGCTACTTATGTCCACGCGCCGGTCTTAGTCAGACGGTTCCATCGCCTTTTCCCTCACAAACCTAAACCTCGTGGCCGGGGTAGGGGGGGCCCTTGAGGGGGGGGTGATGTTATGATTCTGCCGGTTTGGGCTAACGTCAGTGGATAGTACTTAAGCCTGCACGTTGCTACTTACTTTGCTTTAGCGTTACTCTGGTGGTGACTAGAAAGCCGTGCAGTTCTCTGTCAGAACGTGCTCTGTCTTTAATCTGAGTTTCCTGTTCAGGGATTTCTTTCCTTCCCCTTTGTTTGTGTTAGCTGGGGGCAACGTGTGTGTGTGTGTGTGTGTGTGTGTGTGTGTGAGAGAGTAATTAGTTCCCTTGCCTCCAGCTGGGCTTCCCTTAGCTGCCTGCAGTTCTCTGTCGGAAGCCAGCTGCTTGTTTGTCAGTGGGGGCTGGGCTTTGTTCAGCCTTTGTTTCAGCTAGGCTGCTTGTCTGAGAGCATCCTCTCAGGTTGTGTGTTTAACGATTTCTCTTCCCTGTGTCCTGGCCTGCTGGCTCAGTGAGTTTAACCCTTTGTGCACTGTGTATATTGTGTCCCTGCCTCTGACAGTGTGTTTGTTCAGTAGGCCATGCTCCCCTTCCTCGGGAGCTTTCTCTCTGATTGTTTGCTGATTTAAGGAGCTCTCTTTCTCCCTGGTGTGCCTGCTGGCGCAGCAAGCTTAACCCTTTGTGTTCTGTGTCTCTGCCTCTGTCTTCAGTGGGTTTGAGACAAGGGCTCACGACCAACCCAACGGATTGCAATATTTCTTCACTCACCATGTAATTAAACTCTGGAATTCATTGCCAGATAATGTAGTAAAAGCAGTTATCTTGGCGGGGTTTAATAAAGGTTTGGATAGCTTCCTAAAAGAAGTCCAAAAGCCATTATTAAAATGGACTTGGGGAAAATCCACTGTTTATTTCCACAATTTCGGGAATAACTGTTAGGTCTTCAAGCTGGAAACTTGGACCACTGCTGAGGAGCGGCAGCTGGCAGGCAAAACCACCCCACACCAGAGGCAAGGCAGAGCTCTGACAAACAGTGAGACTTCACCTACACTTGGCCGCTTTTCACCGGGAGTTGAGCTCCCAGCTGCAGGCGGCTGGTAGGACTTATTGGACAGGGCCGGGACTGGATATCAGCTAGGCAGCACAGGGACGGAGGGTCAGAGAGGAATTGAATGAACATGGGCAAAAAGGCAGGAAACTGGGCTAGGACTCACAGACAGACAATACAACACAACACAAGGCAGGGAGAGGACAAGCTAGGGGACAGAGACTGAAAGCTGCAAGCAGCCACTAAAACAGGAAACAAACACGGACAGACAAGGGACAGAACTAGAAGCTGCAAGCAGCCACTGAAGACAGACAACACAGACAACCTAAGAACTACACAAAGAACTGCAAACCAGGAACAAGACTAAGAAACAAACAATAGCCCTAAACTAAACTACACACAGACTAACTAGAAATCAAACAAGAGTCAAGACAAAAACCAGATCAGGCAGACGTGCACACAGCACACCGACAAACCTCAGGCCTTAGGCGATGCAAAGGCAAAGCAGCAGGATTTCAGAATGGCTAATAAGCCCAACAGCAGCTGAGGCTCACTGCAGCAATCACCAGGCAACTATGGGTGCTGTGCAGGTTCAAACAAGCAGAGCAAGTCTGGCAGTCTGGAAGATCCGGACCGGACTGGCCTGAAATCTGGAATGGGTGACAACAACCAGACTGTATACTACAACCACCAGGTCGGGCCACCAGGTGGCGAGAGGAAGGAGAGCACGAAACATGGGCACAACCGTGACAATAACATGTATAAAATGTTTGTACGTTTGGGTAGCTTGCCAGGTACCCTTGACCTGGATTGGCCGCTGTTGTGGACCTTTGGTCTTTTCGCAGTATGGCATTACTTATGTACTTATTTCTAGGATAAGCAGCATAAAATGTATTGCACTGTTTTGGGATCTTTCCAAGTACTTGTAACCTGGATTGGCTACTGTTGGAAACAGGATGCTGGGCTTGATGGACCTTTGGTCTGTCCCAGTATGGCAATAATTATATACTTGTATAATAAACTACCTACTCAGCATGATCCCTGCTTCTTTCCCCCCTTGCTTTTTTAAAAAGTTAAATAAAATACGAAATGATTTTCTCTGGAAAAAAAACACGCATTGCTTTAAAGATCTTGAAATTACCCAAACACTTAGGGGGAGTCAGTTTTCCTGATTTTGCTAATTATCTGTCACGCTTCTCGTGGACCTCTAGGTTAGAGAACCCTTGGGCCACTGCTGAAGGGTGGCAGTGGCAGGAGGAATCACCCAAACACAGACAAGGCAGAACAGATGTCCCGGCAAACCCGGGCCGGAACACTGAGACAGGCTGGCACCAGCTGGACTGGAAATAGCCCAAACTTCACCTGCACTTAACCACCGTTCCTCAGGGGTTGAGCCCCAGAGTGTGAGCGGTTGGCAGGACTTACCGGACAGGGTAGGAAAGCAGAACTGCAGGGACCAGCAGGGAAAAGAACCAGAAACCCAGCTGGGTCAGGGCAGGTAGCCGACAGCAAAGGAAGCCAGGAGTCAAGCCGGGTCTGGGCAGGCAGCAGACAGTAGAGTAACTCAGCAAACAAGCAGGGTCAAAACTTAAAACAGGAAAAACGTCAGAGGGGAGAGGAGGAGTGGCTGCAGTGACGACAGTCAATGCCAGATGGCTGTCCATGGAGCCGAGTTTCAGGTTAAAAATCTTTTTTTGGCTTTTTTCTTTTTGTACCGGCCGCTGCTGCTCCACAGGAGAAGCAGCAGCAGCAGCTGGACAGCATTAGTATTGGCGGCTAAGGGTGGCGAGGGAGTTGATGTGCTCGAGAGGGGGGGGGGGGGGTAGGGGCTTTGGTGATGCGCCAGGGGGAAGGTCTTGGGTGATGCGTCGAGGGGGTAGGGGCTTGGGTGCTGCACCGGGGCGGAGGGGCTTGGGTGTTGCACCGAGGGGGGGGGGCACTGAGAGCTGATTGGTAGGCAGGGGGAGGAGTAGGGAAACATGCTCCGCGTGTTTCCCTACTCCTCCCCTTGCCTTGGAATCAGCTGTCAGTGACATCACTGACGTCAGTGTATTCTAAACTGCCTAGCAGACCACCTCCGAGGGAGCCACGATCCCAGGCACATTAGAACGTTGGAGGTGAGAATTATTATATAGGATAATAAAATGCACCTCCAACATTCTGAAGCTGAGAAAGTGAAGCCTTCAAGCCTTGAAGCATTCCTGCAACGTTCCGGAACTACGTGTTGTCAATTGAGGAGATGGAGCCTTACAGAGCGCACAAATGCTTCAAGGCTTGAAGGCTTCACTTTCTCACACACTCACTCTCTGTCTCTCACATACACTCTCTCTCTCTCTCTCTCACACACACACACACTCTCTGTCTGTCTGTCTGTCTGTCTGTCTCTCACTCATTCTCTCTCACATACACACTCTCTCTCAAACATACACACTCTGAGGAAAGGGGGGCATGGAACACGCTGGGGAGGAGAGGGAGGGGGCATGGAACTCAGAGGGAAGGGGGGCCAAGAACTCGGAGGGGAGGAGAGAGAGGGAGAGAGGAGAGGAAGGGAGGGGGGCCTGCACCTCAAACGGAAGGTGGGCCTGGAACTCAGAGGGGAGGAGAGGGAGGGAGGGAGGGAAGGAGGGGGTCATGGAACTCAGAGCCCCCCCCCCCACACACTCACTCTCTGTCTCTCACATACACGCTCACACACTCTATCTCTCTCTCTCTCTCTGACACAAACACACACACACACACACTCTGTCTCTCACTCATTCTCTCTCTCACACACACACTCCATCTCTCACTCACACACACACACACACACACACACACACTCACTCTCACTCTCACTCTCACTCTCACTCAAACATTTACACTCCGAGGAAAACCTTGCTAGCACCCGTTTCATTTGTGTCAGAAACGGGCCTGTTTTACTAGTAAATAAATATAATAAAAAAAAATAACTCTGTTATTTGGAATAATTCTGATATTTTTATTAACCTTAAACCTTTGGCAATCTAGTGGTATTTGATATACTTCTCAACTTCTACAGAATGGCTTCTTTAAGAAATTTGCTCAGTTGAGATAAGAATTTAAAATACTTATTAATTCCCAATTTTATTCTTGGATTCAACTTAAACAAGCACTTAAAGCATCACACCTGAAATTGAATGTTTTACTTGACACTTGTTTATTAGATACTTTTATTTCCAAATATATATAGCTTCACACAGAACTTCATCATTATATAAAACATATCAGTCCACAAAAAAAGATTTGTCTTGGCACACAGAAAGTTTGGGAGCATGAGCTACTAGATTCTCTTCCACAAGAAACTTGGAAGATATTTTGGTCTCATGGCCTTTGTTCATCTCTCTCGGCCTCCATAACTCAGTCTTTGTATTTTATGCAACACAGGGCTATATGGACACTGAGAAAGTCAAAATATGCTAGCACTGCAACTTCTGATAATTGGGTCCTGCAGAAAACAAACAGGCACTCCATATAATATGGAAATCTTGTACTCTCTCACAGCAATTTTCAGATGATGATAAATCTGTATTTGACTTTCTGATATCTGTTGCAGTCAAATTAATCATTAATCATTGGAAAGATAATTCAGTGCTTGACGTTAACATTTGGTGGAATTGGATTATCTTATTCAGGAAATATGACCTTTCCCTTTTTTAGTTAACAGAGATTAAGGAAATGCCTGTAGTGATGTAACCAGCTTTTTAAAAATGTTGTTGTTGGGCTCTGATTGGCCCAGGAGCTTTTTCATTTGAATTGTACTGGCTTTTGCCCCAGTTTCAGCCCAGGAGAAGAGAGAAAAAAGCTCTTTGCTGAAGCCCTGTAAAACAGTTACATTTGATAACTGGTGAGCAGCTATATGACCTGATCTCCCTAGGTACTTTCTAGGAAGTAAACAAATGTTTAGTTAGTGTTATAATTGATCCATATTTCAGTTACCTGTTATTGTTTGCTGATTGCACATTTTCTGTCCATTGTTCAGGTTCTGAGAAGAAACACAGTTGTTTGCTCACCCTGCCTGTCTAGACTGATAAAGAATCCTGGTGGTTTGTGTGTTGGGTCTGTGAGTGCTTTCTGGGAACTGTGGAACCACTGGGAGTGTGGCTCTAGTAACCTAGAAATCGCTGGGGATAATTTGAGAATGGGAGACTCACCCAGAGGCAGCTGTGACCCAGTCAGTGGGAGGAGGGTGCTAGTGTAGAGCACAAGCAGCAGGTGCAGGTGGACCTGTGCTGAGGATAGATCCTCTAAGACAGGAAAAAAAAGATGTAAAATGCTCACAGGTTTCAACCTGTTTAATGTTTAAACAAAACATTGTACTTACAAAAAGAAACTCTGAATTTGAGCACCTGATTCTCATAACATGATGTCTGTTTCGTTGGTCTTTTAATAGGTGAATACATCTCAGCACCAATACAATACATGCTAGGTATCCCTGAAACTAGCCCCTCAAAATGACACACTGATTACAATTTAGAAGGGCAGGCGATGAAGCTCTAAAGTAGTAAATTTAAAACCAATCGGAGAAAACATTTCTTCACTCAATGTGTAATTCAACTCTGGAATTCATTGACAGGAAATGTGATAGAGGCGGTTAGCTTAGCAGTGTTTAAAAAAGGTTTGGACGGCTTCCTAAAGGAAAAGTCCATAGACCATTATTAAATTGGACTTGGGAAAAATATTTCTGGGATAAGCAGCATAAAATGTTTTGTACTTTTTTTGGGATCTTGCCAGGTATTTGTGACCTGAATTGGCCACTGTTGGAAACAGGATGCTGGACTTGATGGACCTTTGGTCTGTCTCAGTATGGCAATACCTATGTTCTATTCTAAGCAATGCAAGGTTATTCCGTTCTGACGGTTCCTCTGTGTACATCCATATACTGCACAAGCCGATATGATTCTATAAAATATACATGCTACTGACAAGGATGTGGCTGTGGATAGTTTGTTTTGCGTTCAACAATATGGCGGCTCAGCAGATGGGCCAGCTTCAACTTTTTGACGTCATGGTTGCTGTCCCTGTCATTTAACCTCCTTGGTAGCTGCTACAGTAGCTTGATAGAGAATAGAGGACTTTCTTGGGTGAGGCCAGGGAGCTGACATGCAGCGGCACCTGCAGACTGGCAGTACTCTGGTACCGGGCATATGAGTGGACCGTTCCTGAAATGGAGGGCTGAGGTCTGCTGCAATCAAGGTGAGTTCAATCCACCCTTGGTTTGGGGCAGCCTAAGGGTATCCAGAAATGCCAAGTTACCCAGTTCCTGGCTGGATAGTTTTTGGCTAGTCCTGGTCTTGAACTTACATTGTAAAGTAATGTGGGATTTGTAGTGCCTGATCCTGCCCTTTGAAATCTGTGCTGTAAGTCCCATAATGCACTAAGATGGAGTGGTTAGCATGCCAGGAATGCATCTAAATCTCTAGCCTGGAACTATAACTTGGCATCTTTGGGTACCTGACACCCTAGGTAAACCTTTAGCCATGTGCTTTCCCCCACCCTGTAGTTCAGCATCTTCCCTTCCTTCCCGGTGACCTGTTCTTTTGTTCTAATGTTCCCTCTAAGCTGTGCAGAGGCCCTCAACTTACATTCCCTTCTCTATCCCTCCCTTCCAGCATCTCCCCTTCTGTTTCCTACTCCCTAAGTGCTCAGCATCCCCTCTTCTCCTCTTTAGCCTTTCTCTCCCCATGTCTAGCATATTCTCTTCCCTGTCTCCTTTTCTGCTCCCCTCTCCCCATCCAGCATCTCCCTACCCCCCTCCAAGGCAGACTTCCTGTCTATGTGGGGGGGGGGGGGGGAGGGGAAATTCAGCAATGCTTGAGTGTGCACCTGCACATAAAAGGGTTAAGGCCCACACCAATGCTCAGTTGTACTATAGCTTCACCCAGGGAAAGAGGTAGGGTTGCGGTGGTAGTGGCTGCAGAAGAAGGAAGAGGGGAGTATCTGGAAAATAGAGAAAGGGAGGTGAGATGCTGCTCATTTGCTCCCCTCCCTGCCTAGATTATTCAAATATACATGTAAATTAGCATATTTTATAGCACTTGTGAACTCTGCCCCTGTATTCTGTTGGCAGTGCCGGCGTTTCTAAAGTGAGGTTTCTCTTCCAGGCACAGAGCCCGGAACTCGGACCACTCCCCCGATGCCCCGGATTGGTTGCTCGCAACTAACGCCGCCTCCTCCTTCTGCTGGCTGGCCAACCCGGGATTTCCTTGATTGGCTGCTGTGGGTGTTCCGCCTCCTGAGCTTCCTGCCTCCTGCCAGCTGTTCCCTGTTCCCCTGATAGTGGGGACTATTTAGGAGCAGCATCTTCCCTCACACTCTGCTTCAGCTTCTACTTTGGTAGATTCCAGTTGGATCCCTATTTGTTGCGTTTGACTGTCTTCTGGTTCCTGACACAGCTTGACTTCGGATTCTTCTTTGCCTGCCACCTGCCTGGACCACAGCCTGACTTCGAATTCTTCTTTGCCTGCCGTCTGCCTTGACCACAGCCTGACTTCGGACACTTGTTTGCTGCCTGTCTCGACCATTGCCAGTTCTCTGACCAGTTTGTGGCTCACTGCCGAGCTCCAATTCTGACCGCATCTGGAAGTCATGCCGGCCAGCCGCACCTGGGGGCTCAACCCTCGGGGAACAGCGGCTGTCACAGGTGAAGCTTTGGGAATTGCTTGGCTGCCTACTGAGCACAGGCCTTTCGTTGGTGCTTTGGCACGGCACAAGAACTCACTAACTATAACAGTGTGAAGGGAAGGAGTATATTGATAGGGTTGTACTACTGTCCGCCAGAACAGAACAGATAGATGAAGAAATGTTTACAGAAATTAGGAAAGCTGGCAAATGGGTCAACAGTATAAAAATGGGCAATTTCAATTTCCCCAATATTGACTGGATAAATGTTACATCAGGGAGCTCTAGGGAGGTAAAATTCCTAGATGTAATATATGACTGCTTCTTGGAGCAACTGGTCCAAGAACCAACAAGAGGGGGAGCTATTTTAGATATAGTTCTTAGTGGAATGCAGGGCATAGTGAGAGGTAATGGTGTAGGGTCTGCTGGAATACAGTGATCATAACATGATCAAATTTGAGCTGATATCTGGAGTGAAGTCACTAAGGAAATCTACTGTAGCAGCACTTAATTCTCGAAAAAGTGACTATGATAAAATGAGGAAAATGGTTTTTAAAAACCGCTACAAGAACCGGCCACAAATGTTAGGACTTTATATCAGGCATGGATGTTGTTAAAAATACCATCATGGAAGCCCAGCCCAGACATATTCCATGTATTAACAAAGCTGGAAAGAAGAATAAATGATAGCCAGCCTTTAAGTACATAAGTATTGCCATACTGGGACAGACTGAAAGTCCATCAATCCCAGTATCTTGTTTCCAACAGTGGCCAATCCAGGTTACAAGTACATGGCAAGATCCCAAAACAGTACATTTTATGTTGCTTATCCTAGAAATAAGCAGTGGATTTTCCCAAGTCCATTTTAATAATGGCTTATGGACTTAGGAAGCTATCCAAACCTATTTAAAACCCCGCTAAGCTAACTGGTTTTACTACATTCTCTGGCAACAAATTTCAGAATTTAATTACACATTGAGTGAAGAAATGTTTTCTCTGATTTGTTTTAAATTGACTACTTTGTAGCTTTATTGTTTGCCCCCTTGTCCTAGTATTTTTGGAAAGCGTAAACAAGTGATTGACATCTACCTTTTCCACTCCACTCATTATTTTATAGACGTCTATCATATCTCCCTTCAGCCACCTTTTCTCCAAGCTGAAGAGCCCTAGCAGCTTTAGCCTTTCCTCATATGAGAGGAGTTCCATCCCCTTTATCATTTTGGTCACTCTTTTGAACCTTTTCTAATTCTGCTTTATCTTTTTTTTTTTTTTTTGAGCTATGGCTACAAGAACTGAATGCAATACTCAAGGTGAAGTCACACCATGGAGTGACAAAAGCATAGTATTTTCAGTCTTATTTACCATCTCTTTCCTAATAATTCCTAGCATCCTGTTTGCTGTTTTGGCTGCCGCATACTGGGCAAAAGATTTCAGTGTATTATCTACAATGACATCTAGATCTTTTTCATGGGTGCTGCCACCCAAGGTGGACCCCAGCATCAGTTAACTATAATTTGGATTATTCTTCCCAATGTGCATCACTTTGCATTTGTCTACGTTAAATTTCTTCTTCCATTTGGATGCCCAGTGTCACGTTCGTGACCGTTTCCTTGTCTGTGCTTACCTCGCCTCCTGGTGGCCAGAACCGGTGGCTGCTATGAGCTGTCACATGTTCCAGACTTCAGCCCAGTACGGTCCGGATCTTCCGGGCTACTACTACTACTATTTAGCATTTATATAGTGCTACAAAGCATACGCAGCACTGCACAAACATAGAAGAAAGACAGTCCCTGCTCAAAGAGCTTACAATCTAATAGCTGCCAGACGTGCTTCTCTTGTTTGTGCCTGAACAGCACCCGTAGCTGCCTTGTGATTCCTGCAGCTGAACTTTAGCAGCTGATAGGCTTTATTAGTCACCTGGAAACTTCTGTGTTTGCCTTTGCATCGTCTAAGGTCCCTGGTTTGTTGGTGCTTTGTTGCACTTCTGCCTAGTCTGGTTTCTTGTTTGAGTTTCTTGTCTGGTTCTAGTTAGTCTGTGTGTAGGTTAGCTTAGGTTTATTGCTTATTTCCCTAGTCTTGTTTCTGGTCTGTTTTCCTTGTCTAGTTTCTGTTTGTCTGTGTTCTTGCTTAGTGGCTACTCTGCAGCTTTCAGTCCTGATTCTTGTCTGTCAGTGTTTTTCAGTGGCTGCTTGGCAGCTTTCAGTTCCTGTCCTCTAGTTTGTCCATTTCCTGGCTTGTGTAGTATTGTCTGTCTGTGAGTCCTAGTCCAGTTTCCTGCCTTGCTGCCCATGTATATTCCCTCTCTCTCTCTGACCCTCAGTCCCTGTTCAGCCTAGTGGGTATCCAGTTCCTGCCCTGTCCGGTAAGTCCTGCTGGCCACCTGCACCCAGGGGCTCAACTCCTGAGGAACGGCGGTCAAGTGCAGGTGAAGTCTAGCTGTTTCTGTCAGAGTTCTGCCTTGTCTCTGGTGTGGGGTGGTTTTGCCTGCCACTGCTGCTCCACAGCAGTGGCCCAAGGGCTCACGAACCTAGTTTCTGCCTTGAAAACCTAACACCAGCCATCCAATCTCCTAAGGTCTTCCTGCAATTTTTCAGTCTGCATGTGTTTTAACAACCTTGAATATTTTTGTGTCATCTGCAAATTTAAATCACCTTGCTCGCCGTTCTGATTTCCAGATCATTTATAAATATGTTAAATAGCTCTGGTCCCAGTACTGATCCTGACGGCACTCCACTATTCACTTCCTCCATTGAGAGAAATGGCCATTTAACCCTACCCCTCTGTTTTCTGTCCAATAACCAATTTTTAATCCAAACCAGAACATTACCTCCTATCTCCTTTTAATTTTCTCAGGAGTCTCTCATTAGGAGCTTTGTCAAAAGCTTTCTGAAAATCTAGATACACTACATCAACCAGTTCATCTTTATCCACGCTTATTCATGCCTTCAAAGAAATTAAGAAAATTGGTGAAGCAAGACTTCCCTTGGCTGAATCCATGCTGACTCTGTCCCATTAAACCATGTTTGTCTACGTGTTCCATAATTTTATTCTTTATAATAGTTTCCACTATTTTACCTGGCACTAACATCAGGCTTAAAGGCCTGTAATTTCCTGGCCACCCCCCAGTCTTCAGGAACTATGGACAATTTTAATGACAGGTTACATATTAATAGCAGATCAGCAATTTCATGCTTGCATTCTTTGAGTACCCCTGGGTGTATGCCATCTGATCCAGGTGACTTACTACTCTTTAATTGATTGATTTGGCTCAGTACATCTTCCAGGTTCGCCAAGATTTCTTTCAGGTCTTCCACATCTCCACCCTTGAAAACCATTTCCGGTATAGGTAGATCTCTTACATCTTCTTTCATAAAAGAAGCAAAGAATTCATTCAGTTTCCCCACTATGGCCTTGTCCTCTCTGAGTTCCCCTTTTGCTCCTTCATGATCTAACGATCTCACAGATTCCCCCACAGGCTTTCTGCTTCTGATGTACCTGAAAAAGTTGTTACTGTGAGTTTTAGCCTCTGCGGCAAGTTTCTCTTCATAGTCTCTTTTAGCCTTCTTTATCAAAGCTTTGTATCTGACTAGCCAGTGCTTATATTGCTTATTTTCTTCATTTGGGTCATTTTTCCATTCTTTGAAGGACACTCTTTGCTGTAATAGCCTCTTTCACCTCACCTTTTAACCATGCTAGCTGTCGTTTTCTCTTCTTTCCATCTTTGTTAATACTTGGAATTCATCTGGCCTGGGTTTCCAAGAAGGTATTTTTAAACAATGTCCATGCCAGATTTAGTGTCCTAACCTTTGCAGCCAAACCGTTTAACTTCTTTAACCATTTTCCTCAATTTATTATAGCCGCCCTTTTGAAAATTAAATGCAGGTAGATTTCCTTTGTGGCCTCATTCCAAATAGTAGCTCAAACTTGATCAAGTTATGATCACTGTTTCCCAGAGGAGTGGCCTAGTGGTTAGGGTGGTGGACTTTGGTACTGGGGAACTGAGTTCAATTCCCACTTCAAGCACCGGCAGCTCCTTGTGACTCTGGGCAAGTCACTTAACCCTCCATTGCCCCATGTAAGCCGCATTGAGCCTGCCATGAGTGGGAAAGTGCAGGGTACAAATGTAACAAAAAACCCCACACCATTATGTCTCGTACTCTGCCCTGCATGCCACCAAGGACTAGATCTAAAATGGCTCCCCCTCTTGCCGGTTCCTGGATCAGTTGCTCTAAGAAGCAGTCGTTTATTAAATTGAGGAATTTTATCTCCCTAGAGCTCCCTGATACAACATTTATCCAGTCAATATTGGGGTAATTGAAATCACAATTCACCCACAAATCTCCACACACTTATTCTGTATCTCAATAAGGGTCATACAGAGCAGTACTATCAAGGATATTAAAAAGTGGAGAAAAAAAGACTTCAGAAACAATGAGACACATCCACTTGTAAGGTAAACCTTCATATATGTGGGTGGCTCTCCCCAATCAGTCTTTTTTTCTCTACTTTTTGATATCCTTGATAGTACTACTCTGTATGACCCTTCTTGAGACACAGAATAAGTGTGTGGAGATTTGTGGGTGAATTGTGATTTTAAACTCCACAGATTCTTTAAGTGTGGTGTAATTACTGGTAATTGAAATCACCAATTATTATACTGTTGCTGAATTTGCCAGCTTTCCTAATTTCTATAAACATTTCTTCATTCGTCTGTCTGTTCTGTCCTTGTGGATGGTAGTACAGCCCTACAGGAATACTCCTTCCCTTCACACATGGACTTTCTATCCATAATGATTCCATGCTACAGTTTAATGTAGAATGTTTATTTTGACTCAATTCCCTCTTTAACATATAGCGCACCCTCCCCCCCCCGAATTTGATCCTATCATTGAAATACAATTTGTACCCTGTTAACACATTGATTGTCCTCCTTCCACCAGGTCTCCGAGATGCCTATTATATCTACCATATCATTTAGTGCTATATACGTGAACTCTCCCATCTTATTTTTCAGGCTTCTAGCATTTGTATATAGGCACTTCAAATTGTGTTTTTTTTCATTGCTTCTACAAGCTGCTTAGAAGTTGTCAGGGATAATGTCTATCCTTTGTAGGGTTACCATATGGCTCCAGAAAAAGGAGGAAAGATTGAGCCAGTCTGGGTTTTACTTCCATTGCTTTCAATGTGGAGGAGTGGTCTAGTGGTTAGCGCACCAGTCTTGTAATCCAGAGGTGGCCGGTACAAATCCCACTGCTGCTCCTTGTGATCTTGGGCAAGTCACTTAACCCTCCATTGCCTCAGGTACAAACTTAGATTGTGAGCCCTCCTGGGACAGAAAATACCTAGAGTACCTGACTGTAACTCACCTTGAGGTACTACTGAAAAAGGTGTGAGCAAAATATAAATAAATAAATGGAATCAAAACCCAGATTGGATCAATGTGTCCTCCTTTTTCTGGAGCCATATGGTAACCCTAATCCTTTACGCTGCTCTCTCCTTATACACACCTGGCTTTCCTTCAGCATTGTTGAAACCTCTTTACTTGGATTCCCTGAATGTCCTGTTTCAATAGTATCCTTCAACGATACTCCACACCGAACCATGTGCTCCTGGGCGACTGTCAGCTCCCTCCCCCATTCTAGTTTAAAAGCTATTCTATATCCTTTTTAAAAGTTTGCGCCAGCAGCCTGGTTCCACACTGGTTAAGGTGGAGTCCATTCTTTTGGAACAGTCTCTCCCTTTCCCAGAATGTTGCCCAGTTCCTAACAAATCTAAATCCCTCATCCCTGCACCATAATCCCAACCATGCATTGAGACATCGGACCTCTGCCTGCCTGTGGAATGGGGAGCATTTCCAAAAATGCTACCCTGGAGGACCTGGACTTCAGCTTTCTACATATTTGGATTCCAGAACCTCCCTCCCACATTTTTCTGTCATTGATACCCACATGTGCCAAAGACATTTGGCTCCTCACCAGCACTATCTAAAATGATATCTACGTGAAGAATGAAGTTCATCACCTTCGTACCAGCCAGGCAAGTGACCAGGTGATCCTCACATCCACCACTTGCCCAGCTATCTACTTGCCTAATAATCAAATCACCAACTACAACAGCTGTCCTAACTCTTCCCTCCTCGGCAGAAGTTCTTGGAGACATATCCTCGGTGCAACATGATAGATCATCCCCTAGTAGACAGTCCTGGCTACAGGAGTACTTCCTATTTGACCAGGGTGATGCTCTCCTTTTAGGAGACCTCATTCCTCAAAGGCAGCACAGGGGGTGGGACTTCTCTACAATATCCCTGTTATATTTGTGTGCCAGATACAAAGTTCTCCTAGCTCTCATAGAACGGGTCTGTTCTCTGAGAGCTAGGAGAACTTTGTATCTGGCACACAAATATAACCACTCACCAACTGGGAGATAATCATACATGACACTCAATGCAAAAGACTGGATAACACCCCTCTCGCTGCTGGACTTCTGTCTGCATCTTAGTGCTATTGAATTTTTCAATAATTTAAAAATTGATAAGGTACTAAGGATATTAGTATAATAAAAAAGAACCTTTAGCTTATATGGAATATTGTACGATTTATTGTTTTCTTCTTAGTTACATTTCATTACTTTCTAAAACTCTGTAAGCGGATTCCTCTCCTGTTATCCCAATTAGAATAACCGACTATAAATGAAGAGATGTGCTAGGGGTGGGTGGAATGAAGACTAAACTAGGCCCTGCTGTGCCTTCTATAGGTTATCTGTTAATGTAGACTGTAGCAGAAAAGATCAAGTTTTAAAACTATAGGGGAAAGGGGTTTATACTATGGAACCTGCAAAACTAAAGTTAAAACTCTAAACTGGGGTTTCTTATGACTATCAGCTCACTCTACACTGATGCTATGGTAAACTCTAGAATAATCCTGCAATTGCTAGCCTATAGAACTGTAATAGAGACTTTGAATGCTAAACAAAGAAAACCCTAATTTCTTAAACTGCCTTTGCTAAATAAGTAGAGTAACTTAAAAATAAAGACACTGGGATAACCTATTTAACTCTAAATCTACCTTTCCCAAGTTTAAAAGCAATTTCCCAGCAAATAACTTACCAATGAAGACTTGACCAGCTATGGAAGTCCTCACTTCTGCACAGAGAAGAACTGAAAGTGTGGCTTCTTTTGTGCCTGTGTTGTTTACATGACTCACACTGCAAACAGTGTGATAATAGAGCTAGGTTACTAACTAACCTGTAGCAGGTATTCTCCGAGGACAGCAGGCTGATTGTTCTCACTGATGGGTGACGTCTGACGGCAGCCCCAGGATCGGAAGATCTTCCTAGCAACAAAGTTTGCTAGCTCTCGCATGCACATGTGCGAACTGCGCATGTGCGACCATCTTCCCGTCCGTAGCTCGAGCATGCTCCCCAGTCCAGTGAAAAGCAAAAGATAAGGGAAGACACAACTCCAAAGGGGAGGAGGGCAGGTTTGTGAGAACAATCAGCCTGCTGTCCTCGGAGAATACCTGCTACAGGTTAGTAACTTCGCAAGCAGGCTGCTTGTTCTCACTGATGGGTTATCCCTAGTCCCCAGGCTCACTCAAAACAACAAACAGTGGTCAATTGGGCCTCGCAACGGCAAGGACATAACTGAGATTGACCTAAATAGAACCAACTAACTGAGAGTGCAGCCTGGAACAGAATAAAACTGGGCCTAGGGCGGTGGAGTTGGATTCTAAACCCCAAACAGATTCTGCAGCACCATCTGCCCGAACCGACTGATGCGTTGGGTATCCTGCTGGAGGCAGTAATGAGATGTGAATGTGTGGACTGATGACCACGTTGCAGCCTTGCAAATCTCCTCAATAGTGGCTGACTTCAAGTGGGCCACTGACGCTGCCATAGCTCGAACACTATGAGCCGTGACATGGCCCTCAAGAGTCAGCCCAGCTTGGGTGTAAGTGAAGGAAATGCAATCTGCTAGCCAATTTGAGATGGTGCGTTTCCCGACAGCCACTCCCCTTCTATTGGGGTCAAAAGAAACAAACAATTGGGCGGACTGTCTGTGGGGGCTTGTCCGGTCCATGTAGAAGGCCAATGCTCTCTTGCAGTCCAATGTGTGCAACTGACGTTCAGCAGGGCGGGTATGCGGACGGGGAAAGAATGTTGGTGTCACATCCCTCACCTATGCGGTCAGCCCCCGGGTGGTCCACCCCCTGGTTCTGTAGCACGGGGTACTGTGCCGCTCGACCCGCACAGTAGGTCGTCTTGCCCTGCTCTTGTTCAGATCGCCGGCATATCGCACGCCGGCAATCCCGGGGAAGATGGTGCCAGCAGGCCTTGGGGGTCTCCGCTTACGGGTGCCAAGCCCGGGAATCT
This sequence comes from Microcaecilia unicolor, assembly GCF_901765095.1. Classification (NCBI taxonomy): domain Eukaryota; kingdom Metazoa; phylum Chordata; class Amphibia; order Gymnophiona; family Siphonopidae; genus Microcaecilia; species Microcaecilia unicolor. Next base: position 124,015,984 of record NC_044041.1, on the reverse strand, counting down.
GTGCCACGCCTCTCTCTCCCTGGATTGGCCGCCCGCGGCACAACTCCGCCTCCGCCTGCCAGTGGTCCAATCCGGAGAGCACATCCTCTGATGCTGGTCGGTGTCCCCGCGTCTTCCTGCCCCTTGCCAGCTGATTCTCATTCTGGGGAGGGGAGGACTATTTAAGGACTGGTGTTTCTTGCTAGTGTTGCTTCGGCTTCTACTCGTAGAAGGGAGAGCTTTCATGTGGATTTTCCTGACTTCATTCGTGTTTGACCCGTTGACTTCTGCTGGTTCCTGACAACTCTCTGCTCACTGCCTGCCCTGACCTCTGCTGGTTCCTGACAACTCTCTGCTCGCTGCCTACCCTGACTTCTACTGGTTCCTGACAATTTGGAGGTTTTGAGATCAAATTGAGGAATTATCCGAGCCGGACTATTTGCAGAACCCACCGATCGGAGGTTACAAGAGGCCACCGTTGGTGAAAAAACTTTAACCTCCCTCCAACCGGTAGATCGTCCAGCACGGACACTTTAATCTCGGCTATGCTCGCCTGGAGCCAGTCAAAAGCCCGTCCCTTGCTTTTGCTGGGGAGCTGCAGGGGCCTGTGGAGGCACACGCAGTTGATGGGAACGAGCGCACTGGGGCTTAGCCTGAGCAGGCTGGCAGGCAGGTGGCTTGTACCTGCGCTTACTATAAGCGTAGGGAGCATTTCTCCTGTCCCCATAAAAACGTCTACCTGTTGAAGTCGATGCTGAAGGCATCCGGTGGGAGAGCTTGTCAAATGTGGTGTCCCGCTGGTGGAGCTGTTCTACCACCTGTTCGACGCGCTCACCAAAAATATTATCCCCCCGGCAAGCAGCATCCACAATCTGCTGCTGGACTCTATTCTCCAGGTCAAAGGCGCGCAGCCATGAAAGTCTGCGCATCACTATACCTTGAGCAGCGGCCCTGGACGCAACATCAAAAGTGTCGTAAACACCCCTGGACAGGAATTTGCGACACGCCTTCAGCTGCCTGACCACCTCCTGAAAAGGCTTGGCCTACTCCGACGGGAGCTTATCGACCAAGTCCGTCAGCTGCCTCACATTGTTCCGCATGTGGATGCTCGTGTAGAGTTGGTAGGATTAAATCTTGGACACGAACATAGCAGAATGGTAGGCCTTCCTCCCAAAAGAGTCCAGAGTCCTAGACTCTCGCCCCGGGGGCGCCGAGGCGTAATCCCTAGTACTCTTGACTTTCTTGACAGCCAGATCCACAACTCCAGAGTCATGAGGCAACTGGGTCTTCATCAACTCCGGGTCCCCATGGATCCGATACTGGGACTCAATCTTTTTGGGAATAGTGGGATTACTTAAGGGTTTCGTCCAGTTCACCATCAATGTCTGCTTCAGGACATTATGAAGGGGAACAGTGGATGACTCCTTAGGTGGCGAAGGATAGTCCAGGACCTCAAACATCTCAGCCCTGGGCTCATCCTCAGTAACCACTGGGAAGGGAATGGCCGTAGACATTTCCCGGACGAATGACGAGAAAGACAGACACTCAGGGAGAGACAGCTTTCTCTCCGGCGAAGGAGTGGGATCAGAAGGAAGACCACAAGACTCCTCGTTAGAGAAATATTTGGGGTCTTCCTCTGCCTCCCACAAGGCCTCACCTTCGGTATCGGACACAAGTTCACGATCAGTCCGAAGCCGAGCCCGTCTCGACGCCAAGGAACTAGGTCCCCTACGGCGGTGCTGAGAAGAAGACTCCTGCGCCGCCGGCGACGAAGCTCCCTCCAGCGACGTCGACGGGGAGTCAACCTGGGTGGCAGTGGAAGCCGATGCCGCAAGCGGTACCGGCATCGCCGTCCTCACCATGGGCAGGGAGCCAACTGCCGCATCTCTCGACGGTACCGGTGGCGCAGGCACTGACGGTACCAGAGCAGGTGGTTGCAGCAGCCCTTCCAGGATCTCCGGAAGTATGGCTCTGAGGCGCTCGTCCAGAGTGGCTGTCGAGCAAGGCAGTGGGGCCGGTACCGGCGATGAAGTCAGAACCTGCCTGGGGCACGGAGGCGGTACCGGGCTGTCCGGAGCAGAGCGCATCAACACCTCCTGTATGGAGGGTGAACGGTCCTCTCGGCATCGACGCTTCACGGGTACCAAATCCCTCGGTGTCCCGGAACTCTCGGTACCGTGACGGGAAGGTGACCAATGACGGTGCTTCTTTGCCTTCGCACGCCAGCGGTACCAAAGAGGAAGACGTGGAATCCAAACGTCTCCTTGGGGCCGGGTCCGAAGGTGGCCAGTCCCGGGGGTCCTGCAGTGCAGGAGCCCTCGAGGCAGGTTGAGACCCACTCGATGGCTCACTGCTACCAGCATGGGATCTCTGGACAGCCATCACCTGCACTCCAGACGTCGATGCACCCTCCGATGCCAACATCGATACCGGCGATGACCTCGGTACCGCTGGCTCCGTCGACGTTGAAGGACCGGACGAGGCTCCGAACAGAATGTTCCACTAAGCCAATCTCGCCGCCTGGGTCCTCTTCTTGAGCTGGAGGCACAAAGTACAGGCGCTAGGGCGATGACCAGCCCTGAGACACTGAAGACACGAAACGTGCCTATCAGTGAGCGAGATTGTCCGGTTGCACTTCTTGAAGCCGCTGGCAGGCTTCGAGGACATGGGCGGAAAAATCGCGCCAGCGAGGTCAAACGTGATGATGCCGGAAAAAAGGCACCAAAAGACGGAAAAAACCCGCACGGGCGGCGAAAAAAGCCACTCACGCCAAAGAAAGGAAACTTACGGTGAAAAACTCTAAAAAGTAAAGGAAAAACAAACTTTTTTTTTTGTTAAACAATACGAGAGAACTCAAAGAAGCCGAATTCAGCAAAAAACGCAGCGAAGAACACAGCGCGGGCCTCTCTGGGGCAGAGAATGACCAATACACAGCCGTTCCGAACAGCGGAAAAACAGACTGGGGCGCACCCTCGCGCTAAGGGCGGGAAGACGGTCGCGCATGTGCACGTGAGAGCTAGCAAACTTTGTTGCTAGGAAGATCTTCCGATCCTGGGGCTGCCGTCGGATGTCACCCATCTGTGAGAACAAGCAGCCTGCTTGTCCTCGGAGAAGGCTCTTTTCAACTCCCCTCTTTAATTTGACTTGATTGACAGATAACTGAACACTATCACAGTGTTTCTTACTTCCTAAGAGGAAGAACCTTTGTCTTCCTATTATGTCTTTATCTTAAGTGCTACGTTTAACTCCCCACTCAAATTTTTCTAAATGTGTGACTTTTTAAAAAATGTGTATTCACATATTATTTAGCAGTTGATAAAAAAGATTACAAACTATTTCTAGCTGTCATTTATTGCATCTGGGTTACTTTTGCCTTTATTACAACCTCTACTGCAGTGGTGTCCTCCCTATGTTGCCATTAGCTGTTGAAGACACCTGTTAGAATCCTGTACTCCTAAATAACTGTCAGCTTTCCCACATGCTCTTTTTAAAATTATATTGTCTTACTAACAGCTGAACAAGTAGCCCTATGGGAAAAGCAGCAAACTAAGGGGTATATTTAGGAACTCAGCTCTAGTAAATTTTCAAAGAAGCCAATTTAGGAGCCTGAGCCTTCTGAAATTGACCCATAACTGAATAACAGCAGATAAAATGGAGTTCCTTACCTGTAATGGTGATTCTCCATAGACAGCAGGGGAAAGTAGCGACACTTATGGTGACATCATCTAATGGATCTCTCCTCCTGCTCAGAAGCCTTTTACTTTTCCTGAGAATGTATCGGTCTTCCTGTGCTGGTAGAATTCCCTCCTCCCCTTAATCTATCTCCCAGTGGAAACCAACAGGTCCTTATCAAGGGCAAGGAGGATGGGAAAGTATGGCTGCACTTCCCTGTATCTATGGAGAACCCTGTTACAGGTAAGCAACTCCAGTTCCTCCACAAATGAGTGGGGAAACTGCAGGTACATTTGTGGTGAGTCATAAGCTGAGGTTTGCTTCTAAATACTGCTTCCTGTAAAGCATGTCTCCTAGATTTTGCAAGAGTATGGTTGGCCTGTGTTCCACAGGGACTGGGTTGTCCAGCAGTAGCAAGACTAGGAGAGGGTACCAGATTTTTCTAGGCCATTAAAGCACAACCAGAGAGAGTTAGGCGCCGTTCCATATAATTTTCTGAAGAACTTGAGAGATTAATGGAGTGGGGAGAATGCATAAAGGAGCAATGCCCATGAGATGGTGAAATGCAATGTATGTAATACCTAAGGATGTCATGCTAAGAGAACAGAATTTGGCACACTTTGCATTCACTGGAGCAGAAAAGGAGTCAAGATTGGGATAACCCCAGCACTCGAAGAGTGTGGATGCAACAGCAGGGTTGAGGGACCACTCATGGGGATTAAGCCTCCTGATGAGTATATCTGCAATGTGGTTTAACTCTCCTGAGTGGTACATATCTTGTATGGAGGTGAGAGTGGCCACTGTACGGTGACACATGCACCGAGCTTCGATGCATAGTTGGTGAGATCCTTAGCCTCCGTTTGTTCACATAAACATAGGTACTTGATTGTCAGTGTGAATGAGCATAGTTTTGTTTCTCAGCCAGGGGAGGAAGACATGGAGAAAATAAAAAAATCACCTGAGCTCCAGAGTCAATGTGAAGCTTCCATTCATATCAAGATCATTGTGTCTTTGTCCACAGGTGTCAAGAGATGGGCCTCCTACCCATACAGTGATGCACCAGTTCGTGGGAGGGGCCAGGATTCGTAGTGCACTGGTCCCCCTCACATGCCAGGACACCAACCGGGCACCCTAGGGGGCACTTTTACAAAAACAAAAAAAAAAAAAGGTAAAAGAGCTCCCAGGTGCATAGCACCCTTCCCTTGTGTGTTGAGCCCCCCAAATCCCCCTCAAAACCCACTGCCCACAAGTCTACACCATTACTATAGCCCTAAGGGGTGAAGGGGGGCACCTACATGTGGGTACAGTGGGTTTGGGGGGTTGGACGACTAAGCATTAAGCAGCACAATAACAGGTAGGGGGGGATGGGCCTGGGTCCACCTGCCTGAAGTCCACTGCACCCCCTAACAACTGCTCCAGGGACCTGCATACTGCTGCCAGGGAGGTGGGTATGACATTTGAGGGTGAAAATAAAAAGTTGTGAAACATCATTTTTTTGTGGTGGGAGGGGGTTAGTGACCACTGGGGGAGTCAGGGGAGGTCATCCCCGATTCCCTCTGGTGGTAATCTGGTCATTTAGGGCACTTTTTGGGGCCTTATTCGTGAAAAAACAGGGTCCAGGAAAAGTGCCCTAAATTCTAGCTACAAACGCATACCTTTTTGCCATTATCGGCGAAAGGCGCCCATCTCTCCTCGGCTGATAACCACGCCCCAGTTCCACCTTCGCCACGCCTCCGACACGCCCCCGTCAACTTTGTACGCTTCCGCGATGGAGTGCAGTTGAAAACGTCCAAAATCGGTTTTTGTGAGATAAACATCTATCTCCCGATTTGGGTCGAAATCTAGGCATTTTTCTCTTTCAATTATAAGGTGGATAATGTAGTAAGGTGTTCCTGTCAGTCGGTTTCCTAAATATGGTGGTAGTAAACTCACCATGTTCTGTTTTTATGATTTTAATATCCAAAAATTCAATCTCCTTTTTGGCAATGCGAGTAGTGAATCTGATGTAAGGGTCAGCCATATTGAGGCTATCTATGAACACAGACAACTCGTTTTGTGTTCCTCGCCAGAACATAACATCATCAATGTACCTCCTCCATAACACAACATGGTTGTATAAGGAGGAGGTATACACATGCTTATGTTCAAACTGGGCCATGTAAAGGCACGCCAAAGAAGGAGAATACCTGAATCATCCAGTCATCCAAGTATGGGAGAACATTTTATTTATTTGTATTTTGCTCACACCTTTTTCAGTAGTAGCTCAAGGTGAGTTACATTCAGGTACTCTGGATATTTCTCTGTCCCAGGAGGGCTCACAATCTAAGTTTGTACCTGAGGCAATGGAGGGTTAAGTGACTTGCCCAAGATCAAAAGGAGCAGCAGTGGGACTTGAACCAGCCACCCCTGGATTTCAAGACTGGTGCTCTAACCACTAGGCCACTCCTCCACTCATGCCTCACAAACACTGCCACCATTACCATCACCTTAGAAAAGGTCCTGGGGGCAGTTGACAGACCAAAAAGCATTGTTTTGAATTGAAAATGTTCGCCCAGAACACCAAAGCGCAGGAAGTGATAATATGGAGGCCAAATAGGGATGTGGAAGTATGCCTCTTTGAGACCCAAAGATGTTATCACTGAACGCAAGGTCTCTCTGCAGAAAATGCTGAACCCGCGGAATCCGGTTCAGCCTTTTCAGGTCCTCCTTTCATACAACAAAATAGATGGAATAATGACCTATCCCTCGTTCTCAAGGAGGAACAGAAGAAAAGAGGTTTTAATACCCCTGTATAAGACATTGGTGAGGCCCCACCTGGAGTATTGTGTTCAGTTTTAGAGGCTGTCTCTTGCAAAGGATGTAAAAAGAATTGAAGTGGTGCAAAGAAAAGCTACGAGAACGGTATGGGATTTGCGATACAAGACATATGAGGAGAGACTTGCTGACCTGAACATGTATACCCTGGAGGAAAGGAGAAACAGGGGTGATATGGTACAGACGTTCAAATATTTGAAAGGTATTAATCTGCAAACGAACCTTTTCTGGAGATGGGAAGGCAGTAGAACGAGAGAACATGAAATGAGATTAAAGGGGGGCAGACTCAAGAAAAATGTCAGGAAGTATTTCTTCACAGAGAGAGTGGTGGATACTTGGAATGCCCTCCCGCGGGAGGTGGTGGAGACGAAAACTGTAACGGAATTCAAACACGCGTGGGATAAATATAAAGGAATCCTGTTCAGAAGGAATGGATCCTCAGAAGCTTAGCCAAGATTGGGTGGCGGGGTTGGTGGTTGGGAGGTGGGGCTAGTGCTGGGCAAGACTTCTACGGTCTGTGCCCTGAAAATAGCAGATACAAATCAAGGTAAGGTATACACAAAAAGTAGCACATATGAGTTATCTTGTTGGGCAGACTGGATGGACTGTGCAGGTCTTTTTCTGCCATCATCTATTATGTTACTATGTTTTAAGGATAGCAGAGATTGTACCATGGAAGCCACTGCTGCTCTTTTGTGCAACACCTTGCACAGTGAAACCAAGAATAAAAAAATCTGCAATTGGGGAGGAAAACTATAGCTTCCACCCGTCTCTGATAATCTCCAAGATCCATTGGTCTGATGTTATCTTGGCCCACTCCTTGTAAAGGAAGAAAGGATAACCCCCCCCCCCCCCCATGAGCAGTGATAAAGAGTGGACTGAGATCCCATCATTGTGAGGGTTTTGAGGATGGGACAACTCTGGATGACTGTTTGGAGGACTGCCCGTCACCACGAAAGGGCTGTTTCGTCTGGTACCAGGACCTCCGATAGGTAGAAGTGCGCCCTGGCCTTTAAAGTTTAACATCCTTGAGATGAGGATGAGACTGGAATGATCTGAAAGAGGAGCAAGATTTGTCCTCTGGTAAACGTTGTCTTTGTATCTCCTAGGTCCTTGACCAATTTCTCCAAATCCTCCCAAAGAGTAGCTTAGCAAGGCACTGCTTGGAAGCTGCATCTGCAGAGCAGTGGTGCAGCCAAAGTAAGCACCTAACCATGACTGACAAAGCAATCTGCTTAGACAAAGCTCTGAGAAGTTCATATAAGGCATAAACCAAATAAGACAGACCCGTTTCCAGGGCCAGAAATTCCAGGGATGTGGGAAAAGCAGTCTATCTGCAGCTCATTGAACCCAGCTTAAACACGCCCATACCTCGTAGGAACTGCAGAGAGATGCCTGCAGGGACAACACAAATTTCAAACAAAAGTTTCAAAGCAGACTCCAATTTCCTGTCCTGAGCATCCTTAAGCACTATACCTTCTTCACCAGGGAGGGTCATCCTTTTAACAGCTGCCACCAAGGCATCCACTTTAGGTACTTTCAACTCTTCTAAGTCCCCTGGAGCGACAAGGTACAAGCGGGCCATGGCTCTGGCCACCTTAAGGCTTGTATCTGACAAATCCCATTGTGTGGCAGTCAGTTCCTGCATAACCTCCTGCCTCTTAGTACCAACCATTGGCCCTGTAGCAGGTTGAAATGCAGTAAGGCTATAGTGATAAAAACAGATAATTCCTATGGAAGAGTCTCACAGCCAAGTGTTCATCTAGGTCAGTGTTTCCTGGTCCTGGAGTATCCCTTGCTAGTCAGGTTTTCAGGATACCCACAATGAATATGCATGAAAGTTTTGCATATAATGGAGGCAGTGTATGAAAATCAAGTTCACGCATATTCATTGTGGATATCCTGAAAATCTGACTGGCAAGGGGTACTCCATGTTTGGACTTCAGAATCACTGATCTAGGTCATCTACAGGCAGCTCATCTTCTTCCAGGTGCTCTGGGATATGACAGGGATCAGAAACAACTGACAAAATGTCCTCTGAAACAGGGGGGGGGGGGGGGGGGGGGGGGGGGGAGACACAGGGTCAAAAATCTGGAATGGAATCCCCCCTCCTTCTATTTGCTGCCACTGAAGCTGTCTGAAATCCTGCACCCTGCAACAACCAGAATGCATGCTGTCCTATATAACAGACTTCAGTTGTGTCTTCTATCACTACCTACTGGTAGATGGTCACAACCCATCAGTTTCTGGATTCATCTGCTCTGACAAGGAAACTTTGGTTTAATGTTAATGAGGTGGAATGTGACTGTGTGAGGTGTTTATTTTCTGCTGCAAATGTTTATCCTGAGGAGAGCTGCGATCATTGTGGAGCGCAGATAAATTGGAGTAAGGGGAGAAGGGACCCATACCAGTGTGGGAAGCCTCATGCATGCTCAGAAGCAGCAAAATGCTTCATAGCTAGAGAGTTCCAGCATGGAAGACGTCTCCCTGCTTATCTGCAGAGAAAGACCAAAATTGTCACATACCCCCCCGATTCACATGTGCTTTTGGGAAACTATTCGACAACAAGCTTTCTACTGCACAATGCCCCATCTCTGGAATGTGCTGCTGCCTTATGTGTGCTTGGAACTCTCTCTCAAAAAGATTAGGACCAAACTAAAATCCTGTTCATTTACCAACGCATTTGGGGATCTAGCAGTAAGTAGCATTTCTAATTAGGCTCCAACATCTGGTGCTTGTAAGACAGTAAATGACAGCAGATAAAGACCTATATGGTCTATCGTCTGCCCAACAGTCACATTCATTCTCAATTCTAGATTAAATCAACAGTGAACGTGATATTATATACTTGCTCATGGTCTTTCTTTGTTGTTTCTGGGCCATAGACCATAGAAGTCTGCCCAGCTCCGTGTCCTTGTGTTCCAACTATTGGAGTTGCTGTCAAATCCTATCCGAATCAGTCTTGTCACTTGCAGGAAACAAGACCATAAAAGTCTGCCCAGCACTGTCCTCACATTCCAAATTACTGGGGGTTTCCATCAAAGCTCTCTCCAGCCCATCCTAAACCGGACTGCTATATGCGGCACTCGGACTGTACAAGCCAGCCCAACCTTAGTTGATACAGCCAGAGTTGCCATCTAAGCACCACTTGATATGCAAACACGTATGCAATCCTTTTTTGTTGTTTTTATACCATTCATTTTCTAATTAGAGATCTTCTATGTTCACCCCACCCTATTTTGAATTCTGCCACATTTTGTTTTCTCCACCACCTCCCTATGGAGGGCATGCCAGCCTCTCTCCTTTCACTACTTATCTTATTATTCTCTCAATTCTTTTGTTAATCTCCTATCCCAGTGGCTCCCAAACCTGGTCCTGGAGACACCCCTGCCAGTTAGGTTTTCAGGGCATCTACAATGAATATTCATGAGATATATTTATACACACCACCTCCACCACAAGCAACTCTCTCATATGCATATTCATTTTGGCCAACCAGCAGGGGCTGTGGGCGGCTATCACTGAAACAGATTTTGTGCCTGCTAGATAGGGCAGGAAGTAATGGGAAAGGAAATTGTAAGCTCCTTTGAGCAGGGACTGTCCTTCTGTTAAATTGTACAGCGCTGCGTAACCCTAGTAGCCTTTAGAAATGTCAAGTAGTAGTAGGATGTGAGGTTAAGAACAATGTTGGGGAAGCTAGTATTGTGTTACATATGGGTATTCATGTACATCTACACAAGGGACTGACTCTGGATGGGCAATATGGTTTATATTTAATTTCTTTATTGTTTTTCATTTAACACAAAGATACAATCTTTGATCAGATATACTAATACTTCAATAACATTCATAAGAAAAAAACATTATATTGAGATAAAGAAATGATTGGTTTTAACAGTTCACAATTAAGAGAGAAAATCCAATAGCATTGCATTGTGTTCCTTAAGTTGTGTCTAATAAAAATTTTCAAATTTAAAAAAAAGAGAGAAAATCCAATACTATACCAAAGGAAGTTGGTCTAATATTCTTAGTTGTATCAAAGGAAATTGAGCAGGAGGTTACCCCTATCAATTGAACCACATCAAATCTGGACCTCCTCCTTATTACTTTGCATATTCAGAAAATTTCGCAACTGTTCTGGTTCAAAGAAAACATATCTCGTCTTTAAAAAGTAAGCATTTGCAAGGAAATCTCAATTGAAAACAAGCATTTATCCCAATAGATTCTTGTTTCATATCCAGAAACTTCTTCCTCCTCTGTTGTGTCCATCTTGAAATATCTGGGAATATTGAAACTTTGCTTCCTTTAAATTCAAGATGAATATTCTTAAAATAAAGTCTTAATAGAGCCTCTTTATCCTGAAGAAATACAAATATGACAATTAAGGTTGCTGTAGTTTCAATTTCCTCTTTAGAATGTTCTAGAAAGTCCGCTATATGGTAAAATTATGTATAATCATACCTGATAATTTTCTTTCCATTAATCATAGCTGATCAATCCATAGACTGGTGGGTTGTGTCCATCTACCAGCAGGTGGAGATAGAGAGCAAACTTTTGCCTCCCTATATGTGGTCATGTGCTGCCGGAAACTCCTCAGTATGTCGATATCAAAGCTCCATCCGCAGGACTCAGCACTTAGAGAATTACACCCACGAAGGGACACTCTGCCCAGCTCACCACCGCCGAAACGGGGGAGGGGAATTAACCCAGCTCATCCCCACACAAGTGGGGGAGGGGAATCCGTCCAGCTCATCCCCGCGGAGCGGGGGAGGGACACCACACCCGCCGATGCGGGGGGATCTGGCTTATCCTGCAACCGCGGGAGGAGCTGACTGACCCTAACACCGCCGAAGCGGGAGGGGTACAAAGCTGCCCTACAGCCGCACGAAGCGGGAGGGAGTGCCGGCAGAATTTATGTCTCAATCCAGCCCCGTAAAACGGAGGGGAGAGGAATGCAGCAGCTCACTGTAACACAAACTCGTCTCAACTCTTGAAGAATCCAAGTGAAAGAAGAACTTGAACACGAAGTCCTCCTGAAGTAACTGAAGGCTAAACTTGAACCTAAAATTCAACCAGAATATAAACAGTACAGATATCTGGGAGGGGCTATGGATTGATCAGCTATGATTAATGGAAAGAAAATTATCAGGTATGATTATACATAATTTTACCTTCCATATCATCAAGCTGATCAATCCATAGACTGGTGGGATGTACCGAAGCAGTACTCACCCAGGGCGGGACATAGAAATCCCTGACCTCAACACTGAAGCTCCAAACCGGGCCTCCGCCCGTGCAGCCACAGTCAAACGGTAATGCTTGGAGAATGTATGAGCCAAAGCCCCCGTTGCCGCCTTGCATATCTCTTCCAAGGAGACGGATCCGGCCTCTGCCATCGAGGCCGCCTGAGCTCTCGTGGAGTGAGCCTTCAGCTGGATAGGCGGCACCTTCCCCGCGGCCACATAAGCCGCTGCAATGGCTTCCTTGACCCATCTTGCCACTGTAGGCTTAGCAGCCTGCAGACCCTTACGAGGACCTGCAAACAGGACAAACAGATGATCCGATTTCCGGAAATCATTGGTCACTTCCAAGTATCTGATGATGACTCGTCTCACATCCAGATATTCAAGAGCGGAGTACTCCTCTGGGTAGTCCTCCCTACGAAAGGAAGGGATACAGAGCTGCTGATTCACATGGAAGCGAGAAACAATCTTGGGCAGGAAGGAAGGCACTGTGCGAATAGTCACTCCTGCCTCAGTGAACTGCAGAAAAGGCTCTCGACATGAGAGCGCCTGGAGCTCGGAAACTCTTCTGGCTGAAGTGATAGCCACCAAAAAGACTGCTTTCAACGTCAGGTCTTTCAGAGATGCCCTCGACAAGGGTTCAAAAGGCGGCTTCTGCAATGCTCTTAGCACCAGGTTGAGATTCCACGCAGGCACCACTGAGTGCAGAGGAGGGCGCAGGTGATTAACTCCCTTGAGAAAGCGCACCACATCTGGCTGCAAAGCCAGGGAAGCACCCTTCAGGCGGCCCCTGAAGCAAGCCAGAGCCGCTACCTGGACTTTAAGGGAACTGAGCGACAGGCCTTTCTCCAGACCTTCTTGCAGGAACGCCAACACTGAAGAAATTGGAGCAGTGAAGGGAGAAAGTGAGCCTGCTTCACACCATGCTGCAAAGATACGCCAAACCCTGGCGTAAGCAGTAGAAGTAGAGCGCTTCCTCGCTCTCAGCATAGTGGCGATGACCTTGTCTGAGAAGCCCTTCTTCCTCAGACGCTGCCGCTCAATAGCCAGGCCGTAAGACCAAAGGGAGAGGGATCCTCCATCACCACGGGACCCTGATGTAACAGGCCCTGCTCCACTGACAGCCGCAGAGGATCGTCGACTGAGAGCCTGATCAAGTCCGCATACCAGGGACGTCTGGGCCAATCCGGACCCACCAGGATTACCCCGCCGGGATGCTTTGCCACCCGGTCTAGCACCCTGCCCAACATGGGCCAGGGCGGGAACACATAGAGGAGCTCTTGTGTCGGCCACTGTTGGAGAAGAGCATCTACTCCCAGGGATCGAGGGTCCCGTCCTCTGCTGAAAAAGCGCGGCACTTGGCAATTGGCCGATGACGCCATCAGATCTAGGCTCGGCTGGCCCCAGCGCTTCGTGATGTCCAAGAACGCCTGAGCAGATAGTTGCCACTCTCCGGGCTCCAAGGTATGGCGACTGAGAAAGTCCGCCTTGACATTCATGACTCCGGCAATGCGGGCCGCTGAAAGCTGCTCCAGGTTCGCTTCCGCCCACTGGCAAAGACTCATAGCCTCCTTGGCTAGAGGGGCGCTCTTGGTACCTCCCTGGCGGTTGATATAGGCCACAGCCGTGGCATTGTCCGACAGGACCCGTACAGGCTACAACACCAGTACCGGGATGAACTCCAATAACACCAACCGAATGGCTCTGAGTTCCAGGAGGTTGATAGACCACTTGCCTCTGCAGGAGACTAGAGCCCCTGCGCTGTCCTTCCCAAGCAGTGGGCTCCCCAGCCCATCAAAGAGGCGTCTGTCGTGACGACAATCCACTCCGGGGTCACCAGAGGCAATCCTGCAGACAACTTGTCTGTCTGCGTCCACCAGCTCAGCGCCTTGCGCACTGCTGGGTCCACGGGAAGGCGCACAGCATAATCCTCCGACATCGGAGTCCAGCGCAGCAGCAGAGATAGCTGTAGTGGTCTCATATGAGCCCTGGCCCAGGGCACTACTTCCATCGTGGCCGTCATAGAGCCCAACAGCTGCACGTAGTCCCAAGCCCGAATAGGAGAGGCTACTAGGAACTAGTCCACCTGAGCCTGAAGCTTGACAATCCGATTGTCTGGCAGGAACACTCTGCCCACTTGGGTGTCGAATCGAACTCCCAGATACTCCAGGGACTGAGTCGGGCGCAGCTGGCTCTTCTTCCAGTTGATGATCTATCCCCGGGAGTTCACAAGAGCAACTACCCGGTCCATAGCTTTGCCGCACTCTGCATAAGAGGGGGCTCGGATCAACCAGTCGTCCAGATAAGGATGGACTTGTACTCCTTCCTTTAGCAGGAAGGCCGCTATGACCCCCATTACTTTGGAAAAGGTCCGCGGAGCAGTAGCCAACCCGAAAGGGAGGGCTCTGAACTGGAAGTGTCGTCTCAGGACTGTAAAACGCAGAAAGCGTTGGAGAGGAGGCCAGATGGGAATATGCAGGTACGCTTCCTTGATGTCCAAGGAAGCCAAGAACTCTCCTGCCTTCACTGCCGCTATAACAGAGTGGAGAGTCTCCATGCGAAAGTGCCTCACTTTCCAGGCCCGATTGACCCCTTTGAGGTCGAGGATAGGCCGGACAGAACCTCCTTTCTTTGGAACCACAAAGAAAATGGAGTAACGTCCCTTGCCAATCTGATTTTTTGGCACCGGAACGACCGCACCCAGGCGGATCAGGTTGTCCAAGGTCTGCTGCACTGCCACAGCTTGACCGGAGACTTGCAGGGAGAGAGTACAAACCCGTCTCTTAAGGGTTGGCAGAACTCTAGCTTGTAGCCGTCTCTGATGACTTCCAGCACCCACGCGTCTGAAGTTATAGTGGTCCACTCGCCCAGAAACGAGGACAGCCGTCCTCCAATCTGCACTGGGGCGTGGACCAAGGCCCCGTCATTGGGTACGAGACCCTGGGGGAGGACCGGAGGGAGCACCTCCGGGACGGCGGTCTCTGCGAAAGGAATGCTGCTTGGGGAGAAATTCCTCTTGAAGGAAGAGGGGGCAGAGGAACCCGACTTGCCCGGGCGGTACCGACGGGCTTCCAGCAACCGTCCTCTGGAGGTACCGGGACGAGTACTAGCCCGAGCCCTGACCTCTGGTAATTTCTTGCCCTTAGACGTGCCGAGATCGGTCACGATTTTGTCCAGCTCGACCCCAAAGAGCAGCTTGCCTTTAAAAGGCAATCTAGCCAGGCGGGATTTAGAGGCGTGGTCAGCAGACCAATGTTTCAGCCAAAGCCACCGCCGCGCAGAGACTGTCTAAGCCATGCCTTTAGCTGAGGCTCTCAAGACATCATACAGCAAGTCTGCCAAATAGGCTAAGCCCGATTCCAGGGCCGGCCAATCAGCCCTCAAGGAAAGATCCGAGGGGGAAGCCCGCTGCACCATAGTCAGGCACGCCCTGGCCACATAGGAGCCGCAAACTGAGGCCTGCAAACTTAAAGCAGCTGCCTCAAAGGACGACCTTAAGGCCGCCTCCAATCTTCTGTCTTGGGCGTCCTTTAGGGCCGTGCCACCTTCCACCGGCAATGCCGTTTTCTTAGTCACCGCAGTGATTAAAGAATCCACGGTAGGCCACAGATAGGCCTCACGTTCACTCACAGCCAAAGGATAGAGGCGGGACATAGCCCTAGCCACTTTAAGGCTCGTTTCCGGGACATCCCATTGAGCCGCAATTAAGGTGTGCATGGCATCATGCACGTGGAAGGATCTAGGCGGGCGCTTCGTCCCCAGCATAATGGCAGAGCCAACAGGGGCTGAGGGAGAGACGTCCTCCGGAGAGGAAATCTTCAAAGTGTCCATGGCCTGTAACAACAGGTTGGGCAAATCCTCTGGGCTAAAAAACCGCGCTGCAGAGGGGTCATCCGCTCCATCCGAGCGGGGATCTATCTCCTCCAAGGAATCCGCAAAGGACCGTTGGGAGACCTCAGACACGCTGCCCTCATCTACATCGGAGGAGACAAAGTCCTCCAAGGCCTGGAAATCAACCCGAGGGCGTTTACCTCTGGGAACCTCAACCTCTTTATCAGAAGAGGGAGCAGGGGCAGCGTTTTGCATGAGGAAAGCCTGATGCAGCAGCAAAACAAACTCGGGGGAGAAACCCCCCAGACTGTGCACTTCCGCAGCCTGGGCAACAGCCCTAGACGCACTCTCAACTGGCGCTCGCAATAGCGGGGGAGAGACATGCTGCGCATCCAAAATGGCGTCCGGCGCGAAACTCCGCGAAGGAGCCGCGCGGGAAGAACGGCGCTTAACTTTAGCCGCTTTGTGCCGTCGCCCAAATTAAGGGCGTTCATGGCATTAATGTCTCCAACCTCAAGGGCGGCCCACGAAGAAGCCGTCCGAGCCGCGTGGCCGGCCAAGATGGCGGAGGCGAGGAGCGGGGGATGGGCGTTTATGGCGGGAAAAAACCGCCACGCCGGAGGAACGACCGGGACATTCATCGGTCACTAAACTGTCACCCATCAAGGGCGAATCAGGTTGTAAAACCCCCGCATCCCCTCTAGAAGCGCTCCAGCGATCCGGGGAGCGACCATTTGCGCCCTCGCCCTCCGACGCCATATGCCACGAGGAGAAGAATCGGGGAACCCCCTGCCCGCTATAAAAAGGTAAAATTACCTGCTTGCCGCTCCGAGCTGTAACGAACTGGTGTCCCAGTGAGTAGCTGCAATGAACGTTTAAAGAAACGTCGAATTAAACGCCTTTAAAGACGTTTAAAATTTTTTTTTTTTTTAAACGGAGCCAGCGGGAGGGGGGAGAAAAGGAGGGACCTGGCACCACCAGGTTTGCACTTGCTCAAAAGAGCCCTCAACCCCAGGCCTCAACAAAACCTAAGGATTAGGCTTGGAGGCCTAGCCAGAGCTGCTGCTGTGTGTGACCACCACCTGCTGAGATAGAGAACATACTGAGGAGTTTCCGGCAGCACATGACCACATATAGGGAGGCAAAAGTTTGCTCTCTATCTCCACCTGCTGGTAGATGGACACAACCCACCAGTCTATGGATTGATCAGCTTGATGATATGGAACCAATGTTTCTATTATGTTTGTACTGGAACATTTTGTTGTTGTTTTAATTTTGTTTCTAAGTAATAAAGTCTCTGTGTAAGTGGAAGAGATTGTTTTGAATATTTATAGATCTCTTTCAGGAATTTAGAGAACATATCTCTTGGAGTAGCATATTGAGAGTATGGGAAATTTAGCATACGAAGGTTTAAATTTCTTGAGAAGTTCTCTAAGTTTTCTATTTTCCGATGTAATAATAAACAATCTCCAGAGATTTGAGCTTGCTGTTCTTGTAATTTGACCATTTCTGTTTCCAAAGAACATTGTTTAATTATAACACCTTCAATTTTTTCTTTTAAATTTCTAACTTGAGTAGTATTATTTAATGAAACAGATATAAATGAAGCACAAACCTTATGCAAAGATTCAAGAGCAGTCCAGATAGATTCCAACGAGATTTCCTGGGGTCTAACAAGCGGCTGAATCACCCTGGCACATAAGGAAATTTCTTCTTGTAAACCAATAGTTCATTCTGCTGTTGTCTCCCCCGATGCCATTGCTGGAAATCTCAGTTCAGCCTCCACAACTTTAGAGATGTTTTCATCTGCCGTTTCCTCTGATGAGTTCTGCCGCCCCTTCGAGTCGGTTTCTGTTCCAATACTCGGTACAATAATCCCGTCAGGTTGCGGAGGTGGAGGGGTTGCTGGTCCTAACGGGCTGAGCGAAAAATCGCTCTCCTGACCGGGGCTCTTCCTTGCCCCAGTAGCGGAAACACCCGTATTCAGGGTCGAGAACAAAAATGTGGAGATTGAAGACTGTCCCGGTAAGGGGGTAGTTAGCTTTGGGAGGGGTGGTCCCTTAGGCTTACCCTTCCTTTTCGGCATGCTTGTTCAAAGAAAAGTTATATTTTTAGTGTTTGAAGAGAGCGCTCCTCTCACACATCCTGCTTCGTCGCCATCTTGGATTTTCTGGGGGCCGGCAATATGGTTTATTAGATTTACCACCTTTACTGGCAACCATATCAAGGCAGTTTACAATCTAAAATCAGATAGAAAAGAATGACATTATGACAGGATAGGACAGTGGTTTCCAAACCTGGTTCTGGAGGCACCCCAGCCAGTCAAGGTTTTCAGGATATCCACAATGAATATTCATGAGAGATATTTGTATGCACCACCTCCACCACATGCAAATCTCTCATATGCATATTCACTGTAAATATCCTGAAAACCTGACTGGCTGAGGTGCCTCCAGAACCAGGATTGGGAACCACTGTCCTATCCTGTCATTCTTTTCTATCTGATTTTCGAGTGTACAAACTGCCTTGATATGGTTGCCACTCAAGGTGGTAACTAATAAACCATAAAATCAGTCTCTTATGCAGATGTACAAGAATACCCATATACAAAGCGAATGCTACATACCTGTAGAAGGTATTCTCCGAGGACAGCAGGCTGATTGTTCTCACTGATGGGTGACGTCCACGGCAGCCCCTCCAATCGGAACACTTTTCTAGCAAAGTCCTTTGCTAGCCCTCGCGCGCCGATGCGCACCGCGAATGCGCGGCCGTCTTCCCGCCTGAACCGGCTCGTGTTCGTCAGTCCCATATGTAGCAAGACAAAACAAGGGAAGACACAACTCCAAAGGGGAGGCGGGCGGGTTTGTGAGAACAATCAGCCTGCTGTCCTCGGAGAATACCTTCTACAGGTATGTAGCATTCGCTTTCTCAGAGGACAAGCAGGCTGCTTGTTCTCACTGATGGGGTATCCCTAGCCCCCAGGCTCACTCAAAACAACATGGTCAATTGGGCCTCGCAACGGCGAGGACATAACTGAGATTGACCTAACAATTTATCCAACTAACTGAGAGTGTAGCCTGGAACAGAATAAAACATGGGCCTAGGGGGATGGAGTTGAATCCTAAACCCCGAACAGATTCTGAAGCACTGACTGCCCAAACCGACTGTCGCGTCGGGTATCCTGCTGCAGGCAGTAATGAGATGTGAATGTGTGGACAGATGACCACGTCGCAGCTTTGCAGATCTCTTCAATAGTGGCTGACTTCAAGTGGGCCACTGACGCAGCCATGGCTCTGACATTGTGAGCCGTGACATGACCCTCAAGAGCCAGCCCAGCCTGGGCGTTAAGTGAAGGAAATGCAATCTGCTAGCCAATTGGATATGGTGAGTTTCCCCACAGCCACTCCCCTCCTGTTGGGATCAAAAGAAACAAACAATTGGGCGGACTGTCTGTTGGGCTGTGTCCGCTCCAGATAGAAGGCCAATGCTCTCTTGCAGTCCAATGTGTGCAGCTGACGTTCAGCAGGGCAGGAATGAGGACGGGGAAAGAATGTTGGCAAGACAATTGACTGGTTCAGATGGAACTCCGACACAACCTTTGGCAAGAACTTAGGGTGAGTGTTATGATGAAATTTGGTGTAAGGGGCCTGGGCTACCAGGCCCTGAAGCTCACTGACTCTACGAGCTGAAGTAACTGCCACCAAGAAAATGACCTTCCAGGTCAAGTACTTCAGATGGCAGGAATTCAGTGGCTCAAAAGGAGGTTTAATCAGCTGGGTAAGAACGACATTGAGATCCCATGACACTGTGGGAGGTTTGACAGGGGGCTTTGACAAAAGCAAACCTCTCATGAAGCGAACAACTAAAGGCTGTCCTGAGATCGGCTTACCTTCCACACGGTAATGGTATGCACTAATTGCACTAAGATGAACCCTTACAGAGTTGGTCTTGAGACCAGACTCAGACAAGTGCAGAAGGTATTCAAGCAGGGTCTGTGTAGGACAAGAGCGAGGGTCTAGGGCCTTGCTGTCACACCAGACGGCAAACCTCCTCCATAGAAAGAAGTAACTCCTCTTAGTGGAATCTTTCCTGGAAGCAAGCAAGATGCGGGAGACACCCTCTGACAGACCCAAAGAGGCAAAGTCTACGCTCTCAACATCCAGGCCGTGAGAGCCAGAGACTGGAGGTTGGGATGCAGAAGTGCCCCTTCGTCCTGTGTGATGAGGGTCTGAAAACACTCCAATCTCCACGGTTCTTCGGAGGACAACTCCAGAAGAAGAGGGAACCAGATCTGACGCGGCCAAAAAGGAGCAATCCGAATCATGGTGCCTCGGTCTTGCTTGAGTTTCAACAAAGTCTTCCCCACCAGAGGTATGGGAGGATAAGCATACAACAGACCCTCCCCTCAGTCCAGGAGGAAGGCATCCGATGCCAGTCTGCCGTGGGCCTGAAGCCTGGAACAGAACTGAGGGACTTTGTGGTTGGCTCGAGATGCAAAAAGATCTACCAAGGGGGTGCCCCACACCTGGAAGATCTGGCGCACTACTCAGAAATTGAGCGACCACTCGTGAGGTTGCATAATCCTGCTCAGTCTGTCGGCCAGACTGTTGTTTACGCCTGCCAGATATGTGGCTTGGAGTACCATGCCGTGACGGCGAGCCCAGAGCCACATGCTGACGGCTTCCTGACACAGGGGGCGAGATCCAGTGCCCCCCTGCTTGTTGATGTAATACATGGCAACCTGGTTGTCTTTCTGAATTTGGATAATTTGGTGGGACAGCCAATCTCTGAAAGCCTTCAGAGCGTTCCAGACCGCTCGCAACTCCAGAAGATTGATCTGCAGATCGCGTTCCTGGAGGGACCAGCTTCCCTGGGTGTGAAGCCCATCGACATGAGCTCCCCACCCCAGGAGAGACGCATCCGTAGTCAGCAGTTTTTGTGGCTGAGGAATTTGGAAAGGATGTCCCAGAGTCAAATTGGACCAAATCGTCCACCAATACAGGGATTTGAGAAAACTCGTGGACAGGTGGATCACGTCTTCTAGATCCCCAGCAGCCTGAAACCACTGGGAAGCTAGGGTCCATTGAGCAGATCTCATGTGAAGGCGGGCCCTGGGAGTCACATGAACTGTGGAGGCCATGTGGCCCAGCAATCTCAACATCTGCCGAGCTGTGATCTGCTGGGAAGCTCGCACCCACGAGACGAGGGACAACAAATTGTTGGCTCTCGCCTCTGGGAGATAGGCACGAGCCGTCCGAGAATCCAGCAGAGCTCCTATGAATTCGAGTCTCTGCACTGGGAGAAGATGGGACTTTGGATAATTTATCACAAACCCCATTAGCTCCAGGAGGCGAATAGTCATCTGCATGGACTGTAGAGCTCCTGCCTCGGATGTGTTCTTCACCAGCCAATCGTCGAGATATGGGAACACGTGTACCCCCAGCCTGCGAAGTGCCGCTGCTACTACAGCCAAGCACTTCGTGAACACTCTGGGCGCAGAGGCGAGCCCAAAGGGTAGCACACAGTACTGGAAGTGACGTGTGCCCAGCTGAAATCGCAGATACTATCTGTGAGCTGGCAGTATCGGGATGTGCGTGTAGGTGTCCTTCAAGTCCAGAGAGCATAGCCAATCGTTTTCCTGAATCATGGGAAGAAGGGTGCCCAGGGAAAGCATCCTGAACTTTTCCTTGACCAGATATTTGTTCAGGGCCCTTAGGTCTAGGATGGGACGCATCCCCCCTGTTTTCTTTTCCACAAGGAAGTACCTGGAATAGAATCCCAGCCCTTCTTGCCCGGATGGCATGGGCTCGACCGCATTGGCGCTGAGAAGGGCGGAGAGTTCCTCTGCAAGTACCTGCTTGTGTTGGAAGCTGTAAGACTGAGATCCCGGTGGGCAATTTGGAGGTTTTGAGGCCAAATTGAGGGTGTATCCTTGCCGGACTATCTGGAGAACCCACTGGTCGGAGGTTATGAGATGCCACCTTTGGTGAAAAACTTTCAACCTCCCCCCGACCGGCAGATCGCCCGGCACTGACACATTGATGTCGGCTATGCTCTGCTGGAGCCAGTCAAAAGCTCGTCCCTTGCTTTTGCTGGGGAGCCGAGGGGCCTTGCTGAGGCGCACGCTGCTGACGAGAGCGAGCGCGCTGGGGCTTAGCCTGGGCCGCAGGCTGTCGAGAAGGAGGATTGTACCTACGCTTACCAGAAGAGTAGGGAACAGTCTTCCTTCCCCCATAAAAACGTCTACCTGTGGAGGTAGAAGCTGAAGGCTGCCGGCGGGAGAACTTGTCGAAAGCGGTATCCCGCTGGTGGAGCTGCTCTACCACCTGTTCGACCTTCTCTCCAAAAATATTAGCCGCACGGCAAGGCGAGTCCGCAATCCGCTGCTGGATCCTATTCTCCAGGTCGGAGTCACGCAGCCATGAGAGCCTGCGCATCACCACACCTTGAGCAGCGGCCCTGGAAGCAACATCAAAGGTGTCATACACTCCTCTGGCCAGGAATTTTCTGCACGCCTTCAGCTGCCTGACCACCTCCTGAAAAGGCTTGGCTTGCTCAGGGGGGAGCTTGTCCACCAAGCCCGCCAACTGCCGCACATTTTCCGCATGTGTATGCTCGTGTAGAGCTGGTAAGACTGGATTTTGGCCATGAGCATAGAAGAATGGTAGGCCTTCCTCCCAAAGGAGTCTAAGGTTCTAGAGTCCTTGCCCGGGGGCGCCGAAGCATGCTCCCTAGAATTCTTAGCCTTCTTTAGGGCCAAATCCACAACTCCAGAGTCGTGAGGCAACTGAGTGCGCATCAGCTCTGGGTCCCCATGGATCCGGTACTGGGACTCGATCTTCTTGGGAATGTGGGGATTACTTAAAGGCTTGGTCCAGTTCGCCAGCAATGTCTTTTTTAGGACATGATGCATGGGTACTGTGGACGCTTCCTTAGGTGGAGAAGGATAGTCCAGGACCTCAAACATTTCAGCCCTGGGCTCGTCCTCCACAACCACCGGGAAGGGGATGGCCGTAGACATCTCCCGGACAAAGGCCGCAAAAGACAGACTCTCGGGAGGAGAAAGCTGCCTTTCAGGGGAGGGAGTGGGATCAGAAGGAAGACCATCAGACTCCTCGTCAGAGAAATATCTGATGTCCTCCTCCTCCTCCCACGAGGCCTCACCATCGGTATCAGACACAAGTTCACGGACCTGTGTCTGAAGCCGTGCCCGGCTCGACTCCGTGGAACCACGGCCACTGTGTGGGCGTCGAGCGGTAGACTCCCTCGCCCGCACCGGCGAAGCTCCCTCCGCCGACGTCGTCGGGGAGCCTTCCTGGGAGGCGACCGCAGTCAGTACCGCAAGCGGCACCGACGTCGGAGACCTCACCCCGGGCAAGGGGCCAGCCGGCGCCTCGCTCGACGGTACCGGTGGCGCAAGCACCCCCGGTACCGGAGGGGAAGGGCACAACAGCTCTCCCAGGATCTCTGGGAGTACGGCCCGGAGACTCTCGTGCAGGGTAGCTGTGGAGAAAGACATGGAAGCCGATGCAGGAGTCGATGTCAGAGGCTGTTCCGGGCTGTCCAAGGTGGAGCACATCGACACCTCCTGAACAGAGGGTGAGCGGTCCTCCCGGTGCCGATGCCTACTGGGTGCCGACTCCCTCGGCGACCCAGAGCTCTCGGTACCGACGCGGGAAGGAGACCGATGTCAATGCTTCTTTGACTTTTTCAAACGAAGCATGTCACTGGAGCTTCCCGGTACCGACGAGGAGGACGTAGAATCCAGCCGTCGCTTCCTCGGGGCCGAGGCCTAAGAAGGTCGGTCTCGGGGGGGCTGTACCGCAGGAGCCCTCAGGGTAGGGGGAGACCCACCCGAAGGCTCACTGCCACCAGCAGGGGAATGGACAGCCCTCACCTGCACTCCAGTCGAAGCACCACCGTCCGACGACATCAGCATTAGTGGAGGTCCTGGTACCACCGACGCAGCCTTCCGATGTCTCGGCCCCGATGCAGAGGGTCGATGCCTCGATGCACTCGATGCAGTCGCGGCCGAGGACGGAGGTCTTGACGCTGTCGACGCCGACGCACTCGATACTCCCAGTGCCAATGCCGACGAAGAGCTCGAGAACAAAACGTTCCACTGGGCCAATCTCGCTACCTGAGTCCTTTTCTGTAAAAGGGCGCAAAGACTACAGGCCTGCGGGCGGTGCCCAGCCCCCAGACACTGAAGACACGACGCGTGCATGTCAGTGAGCGAGATTACCCGGGCGCACTGGGTGCACTTCTTGAAGCCGCTGGGAGACTTCGATGACATGGGCGGAAAAATCACGCTGGCGAAGTCAAAACTCGTAATTGCGGTAAGGCACCAAAAAGAGGGGGAGAAAAAAATTTGACCCGAGGC
This sequence comes from Microcaecilia unicolor, assembly GCF_901765095.1. NCBI lineage: Eukaryota > Metazoa > Chordata > Amphibia > Gymnophiona > Siphonopidae > Microcaecilia > Microcaecilia unicolor. Next base: position 123,992,062 of record NC_044041.1, on the reverse strand, counting down.
CTCAAAAGGGCCTACCCCGAAAACGAAAGAAAACTTAATGGGGCAAAAACTGGAAATATAGGACGGGGAAAAAGACCGAAAGGTCCTCTTCTGAATCTTTTTTTTTTTTTCTAGTGAAAAGCCAAAAGAGACACGCGAGGTCAACTTAAGGGGCGCGAACAGACAAAAGAAGACTGACGAACATGAGCCGGTTCGGGCGGGAAGACGGCCGCGCATGCGCATCGGCGCGTGAGGGCTAGCAAAGGACTTTGATAGAAAAGTGTTCCGATTGGAGGGGCTGCCGTGGACGTCACCCATCAGTAAGAACAAGCAGCCTGCTTGTCCTCGGAGAATACAACACAACACTAACTTCCATAACATTGTACTTAATCTCGAATCCTTTTCCCATTACCTCCTGCCCTAGCTAGCAGGCTCAAAATCTGTTTCAGTGAAGGCCATCCACAACCCCTGCTCGTTGGCTACCTCAGCTCTTAACATCCTATTTTGCTTTTTACAAATTTAACACAGCATCACCTAGGTCCATTTTCACGTTAAAATTTGGTCTCCTGTTGCTATTGACATTAGGGTTTAACACTGGTCTCTTCATACAGGCCCTCCAGCTTTTTTTTTTTAAGGCCTTTGCAACCAGTTTAAAATTTCGCCACTAAGGTACTATGTAAGCCACACTGAGCCTGCAAATAGGTGGGAAAATGTAACAAATAAATAAATAAATAAAATTGCTGCTTAGTGATTATTGCAACGCTGTTTCAGTTCATTTCCTTCTGATGATAGTAGAGCCACAGGGGCAAGGGTAAGCACATGACTGAGATGAGAGGTGCAGGAGACATTGATGTCATGGGTAGGGAGTATGAAGCACTAACTGCTGCTCAGCAGAAAAAGCCACCCATTAAGACAATTAGAGCAACCCTCATTTAGAATGGTAATGCCAAATAGGCAAACAAGCAAACAAAACCACAGTCCAAAAAATTTAAAGAAAAAAACCCACACTCACTGACCATTTCAGTTTTATAAATGATTTATTTACTGGTAACAGAATTGACCAGAAAGATTTTTAACAAGGAGCTACATCCCAACCACCTCTACCACTTCAGTAGCCAAACAAGCACAGATACTTACTATGTGTTCCGCATAAGAAATAGAGTACGGTGGGTCAGACCAGTGATCCATTGAACCCAGTCTCCGAGAGATGCCAATCCAGGTTCCTAGAAGTATCTGGAAGATCCATTCCTTGTTGCTCATGCACAGACTTAAAACGGCACAATCCCTGTATTTACCTGATTAATAAAATGTTTTAAAAAACCTGCCTAATCCTGTTTTAAAGCCATCTGTACAAGTGGCCTTTGATGCATTCTTTTCTAATAATTTTCACAGTTCAACCGTGCCTTGGCTGGAAACAAGGCCCCACAACTTTAAAAAATGTATTCTAAACTGCTGTTAGTTTCATGACATGACATGACCCCTTACCCACCCATGATTTTCCAAAACTCAATATCTCATCACCAAACTAGCCCACCGACACTCACCGAGTTGAGGATTTCAATGTATTGTCCACAAATACTGCAATCCCTTTGCTGAATCGTCATTTCTAATATGGGTTCCAGGATGGTTTCTCATCACAAGCAGCCTCACCCTTATGCATTAATATATCCAAAGAATCACCTCAACAGACTGCAACTTCTGAGATGGTGCCTCAGCCCTTCCCGCTAGGAAACAGCCAACTGATTGGCCAGTAGCTCTCAGGTTTCTTCTCCATCCTTCACTGCTCCATACAGGAACTTTGAGTTGGACACTTAACTCATTACTCAGTGTTAAAGGTTACAGTATCAGGTCTTTAGAACAGGCTACTATTTGATCACAGGATTGTTTCTTCTCATTATAAACATGCTAGGCTCAGGGAGGGGGAAGAAAAGGAAATGAATTCATAGCTCCTAACACATCTGACTGAAAACCTCTGCAGCAAAAGGTTAGGAGACATATGTGTCAGAGGAGTGGAAATGTTTCAGCAGAAATTCCCAAACCAAAAGTCATTCCATAAACAGAATGGCCTTGGGAACATACAAAATAGCTGCAGCATCCAACTTACTTATCTGCACATAATCTGAGCCATGCCTGTCTTTCCTGGGGCATTCATGTAAGGAGAAACCCTTAGGGGTAGAAGTCACATAATTTTCATGCTAATTCACACAGTGTACTTACTAAAATGGTCAATAAAGTGGTGTGGTAGCAATATATGTCCATTTTTAAAGGCAATAAATATAAACAAAACAAAAGAAAAAGGTGATACTTTTTTTATTGGACTAACTTAATACATTTAAAAGGTATCATCTTATTTTCTTTTTTTCTGTTTTATTTCTATTTACCACCTTTAAAATGGTCAGGAACCTGTGAGGAGAACAGACTCAGCCAGAAAACCAAAATGACCCAGACCATTCTCATTATTATCCCCCCCCCCCCAAGACTGCAGATCAGGCAAGATGCAGAAACCAGTCATGAAGTAGTGATCCTTCAGCATTCGCAGCGATTCCCGCTCTCAAGGATCACAGGATCACCTTGCTGAACTGGTAAGGAGGAATTAGAAAAGAGAGAAAATTTATATTTTATAAATAAACCACACCTAACTACAACATATATTTTGGATACAATAAAAATTAAGAGACTATGCATACATATCAGTGAGGTACCAGTACCACAATCTAATGCAAACAAGGAGTTTGTGCATGGTAGATTGAAAGCTGCCTATAGATGGGGGAGGAGAGGTTTGTGTATTATCTCCTCACTCTCCCAAGACAGTGGAAAAGGGCCATTTGGATGTCTTAGTGAGATTTATTAAGGATAAAGACAACTAGTGGTGGAATTTCTGGCAACATGGCTGCTGAGGGCATTTGGCTTGGAGATAAAGGTCAATCAACTGCATAGAAAATGGCTGCTGGGTCTGCAGAATTATTAGGGGCGTTGGGGATTCATTGCGAGTGAGGGGTTTGAAGCTAAGTGGATGTATTTTGAGCAGCTGTCCACCTTGGGTGATTAAACAATATATAACTCAAATTGTGAGCCCTATAAAGTACCTGTAATAGAAATTGTAAACCGCACAGTTGCCTCAGGGATCACTTGTGGTGGTGTATCAAGTACTGAAAATAAATAAATAATTACGTAAAGAGGGCACTGTTTGCAGCTTTAGTAAATCCATCACCAATGGCTCAAGTGGTTTCAGCAGAGCTAACAGAAAGTGAGCTGTGGTCCAACCACTTAAATAAAAGATTGTGTCACATGATGCAATCAAGAGTGGAGCGTGGTGAAAGGGCTCCCAATTTGCTCCGATTTATTTTGGTTAATTCATGTAGTGCAGGCTACTTAATCCAACTAAACAATATCTAAGGTGGCAAGGAAAAAATCTTGTTTCCAGACTTTGAATGGAGAAGGCCAAGAAAGATAAAGTGGCAGAGGAATGTGTAAGTTGTGGGAGACCACAGGGATCCAGCAAATGAATCTTCTTCTTTGGGGATGGGGGTGGAATTAGAAGATAGATTACAAGGTGGCTAGAGCCCAGCACAAGCTCCCTACAACAGCTTGGGAATGTTTATTTGCAATATTTTGAAATGTCAGTTACAGCGTGATTAGTCCTTTTTGTAAAACTGTGGGGAAGTGTACCCTATGAAAGAGACAAGATCACAGACACAAAAATCTAATATAGATAACAGTGCTCTGATGGTCAGACCTTGGTAGGGACCTTGGTTTCTGAGGGTACACTCCCATTTTGCTAAAAAATTGAATAAGTAAAAAGGAAAAAGACATTGTTGCCACTTGTCTTTTATATGACCCTTTGAGTTTATGTTTGTCTGTTTTCCAGTGCTTTCAGTATTAGGTTACCTAAGTGGACATACAGCCCATACTGTGCATCATAGTATTGCCATATCAGCCGACCAATGTTGAAGCCAGAGCAGATGCCTAGCCGTCACCGTCAAAGACATCTGTTTGGCAGACGCCCTTACAAAATCATAAAGAGCATCAGTCAAAAAGGCCAAAGCAGACTCCATCCGCGGGGCCACATCAGAGAGACGGAACCTTCCGAGGACTGCTCGACCACTTGCTGATGCCAAGATAAACATGCCCGAACTGCATAAGAAGTGCAAATAGCAGCCTGCAGCGCCAGGGCTGAAACCTCAAAAGAACATTTCAAAGAAGCCTCTAAGCGGCGGTCCTGCATATCTTTCAAAGCGCCCCCGAGCAGTCTTCTTAGTAACCGCAGTTACCAGCGAGTCCACTTTAGGCAGCCCAAAAAGAGCCAGGTGAGTTTCCTCCACAGGATAAAGTTGAGACATAGCTCTACTCGGGTCCCATCCGGATCTGACTACTGAGCTGTGATAAGTTCCTGAATGGACTTCATGGACCGGAATGCCCGAGTAGGCTTTCTAGTACTGGTCATCTTTGGGATTAAAAGAAAAGGCCGCAGATACTTCTGAATCTTCAATATTAAGAGCTTGTAAGAGATGGGAGTTTGTCTCGATGAAAAATACGCACCGCCTTAGGGTCATCCTGCTCCTGTGGCATAATTCCCCCTTCCTCTAGATCCTCCAATCTAGGTGTAGAAGATTCCTCCAAACCTCCAAAAAGGGACTGGGAAGGGGATTGCAGAGCTACCGAGGCAGCTTCAGACAGAGAGAGAGAGAAAAAAAAAAAAAGAAATCTCTTGCACATAGGGTCCGGAGAATCTGCAGGAGGCTCCATTCCCCTGCAGAGAGAGGAACCTGTAGGGCCGAGGAAACATAAGCAGGCATGGAGAGACTAAGGGAATCTGGGAGAGCTCTCATCATCAGGAAAGCCAGGAACATCAATACCACAAATTCAGGAGAGAAAGTCTCCCTGTCTGCCCCAGAAACAGAAAGAAATGCCAAACTCTAATCCTTTGCTGGCAGACAGACTCCTGCAATAATCTCGGCTTCCCTATGCCCTCTCTCTAAAGGGACTGAAAGCCTCCCATCTCCCGATACTTCAGAAAATGGCACCGCCGCTGAGCTCCAAAGCACAGGAAAGGTCCAAGCCCGCAGAAACCGCCACAATCCCCGGTGCCGAAGAATCAAAGCAGTTCGTGCTACACACTCCTGCCGCGGTCTTCCTCTTGCTGCAGTGGAAGCAACGCTTCACTGCCTCAGCCGCCATGAGCGAACAGCGTTAGAGCCCGAAACAAGCCACGGCGCACAGTAAACAAACTCACCCCGCTCAGAAGAACTGCAGTCGGGAACACCCCCAGGAGAAGACCAAACGAGCACTCCGTCCAGGACCCGGTTCGGAGGAGCTTGGGTGTACTTGCAGCGCCCAAGTCGTCTGAGCTGCCAAGTAAGTCTCAATTAAGCTTTTTTTTTTTGTCTGAGAGGAACACTAGGAGGCAAAATACAGGTACACAGCACCAAATACTGTGGAGCAGCTGGGAGATAGGGGGAGATGGGGTGATACAGGGTCCTGGAAACCAAGTATGCCTCCAAAGTGGGCATCCTCAGCCACATACCCCCTACTCAACTGGCCAAGCCCAGGAGCCTCCCCAAGAAATGAATCCAGGAGCTGGAAGAAATACCTCCACCAACTGCTGGAGATAGAGATATACTGAAGAGGGAAGGAGCTGGATGTCCAGAATCACTACCTTCTTTTAGTGTTCTCTATCTCCACCTGCTTGTAGGCAGATACAACCCACCAGTTCCTGGATTCATCTGCTGTTGATGCTAAGGAATTGCTGAATATCAGCAGCCAGCCAGTTATATCACACAATATAGCCAGCTATCTGCTAAGCTCTAGCCATCTATCTTCCACTGTTAAATGGTTTTAAATATTGGCCAGTATCTGGTTACTTTAACATTACATACTTAGTGCACACTAAGCTTTAGTTAAAGGGCCCCTAACAAAAGACAGCTGAGGGGAGATATGAAAGAGGTCTATAAAATAATGAGTGGAGTGGAACGGGTAGACGTGACTCACTTGTTTCCTCTTTCCAAAAATACTAGTACTAGGGGCATGCAATGAAGCTACATAGAGGCTCATTTTCAAAGCACTTAGCCTCCCAAAGTTCCATAGAAACCTATGGAACTTAGCCTCCCAAACTGCTTTGAAAATATGCCTCATAGTAAACTTAAAACAAATCTGAGAAAATATTTCTTCACTCAACGTGTAATTAAACTCTGGAATTCATTGCCAGAGAATGTAGTAAAAGCAGTTAGCTTAGCAGGGTTTAAAAGGTTTGGATGGCTTCCTAAAAAAAAGTCTATTGACCATTATTAACACGGACTTGTAGAAAATCCACTGCTTATTTCTAGAATAGGCAGCATAAAACGTATTGTACTGTTTTGGGATCTTGCCAGATACTTGTGACCTGGATTGGCCACTGTTGGAAACAGGATGCTGGGCTTGATAGACCTTCAGATTGTCCCAGTATGGCAATACTTATGTACTTAAATGCTAAGCGGTCCATTTTATACCTACAGGCTTCTTAGAAATTTAGCTTTAGTAAAAGAACCCCTTGCAGAACAGGGGCGAGAACAATGGTATCTCAATAATTCCTTCTTAAAACATTAGTGTGTCTTATTTTTGTAATTTTTACCTTTTAAATCAAGTCATGTAAAGCTTTTGGTTTAGATGATATACAATTGGGTGATTCAGCTTCTAAGGAGGCAGGAGACACAGCAACCTGGTAAGGATGGGTCAGATAGGTGTATGCTTCCTACTAGAGGGCAAACTATTTTGTAAGGAACTCACCATTGTTAACTCATATGGGACCTGGAATGGAGTAGCAGCCTAATGGTTACAGCAGCAGGCTATAAACCAGGGAGCCCCACTTCAAATCCAACTACCACTGATCTAAACATTAGCATTTTCCCAACCTGGTTTGGGCAGCAATGGGAGAGATCTCTGACTTCACTCATCATTGCTAAGCTGAGAGAACATTAAGGTAGTTTTAAGGGGTAAGAATCTCCCAGGCCAGCCACAGAAAAAAAAAAAAAAAAAAAGACTAGGCAGCAAAAGCAGGTCAACCATGAGGCTAAACTCAAGACTTCAGAGGCATAACATAAGCAGACTTGTTCCATTAACAACTCACCCTGGTAAGAGAGCAAGTTGAAGCACTCCAAACAGACCAGGCTTAGGTGACCTTCCAGTTCAGGCAGAGAAAAAATAAAATTGACAAAATTAGGGACCATACTGGCACAGCTGCTGAAACACAAAACAAGCAAAAGAGCTAGCAGTGTAAGGCATGCTTTGGGGAACCCAAAGTGTCTTCCATCTGAAAGGTTTATGAAGGCCCCTTATGCCAAGGGAGGCAAGGCTACTGAGGGGATTTTAGAATTTATATATTGCTGTAGGATACCTCAGCTTCCTGCACAGGTGCAAGAGATGTTAAATTTCAATATCAACAGTAGAAATTACTAGGACCATCTTGACCTTCAGCTACAACGGCCATGGCTGAAGAATAGCATCTATTCCTTTGGACTCAAACTCTCTGCCTCTTAATTGTTGTTGCTCACAGCTTTATTAGTAGTAACCGTGGTATTTGAACCGTCTACCTCTGCATTACAAGACCAGTGCTGTTACCACTTGGTCACAGCTGCACTTTGCTGAAGAACCGGGTCACCTTGGGATTGTAGAATCAAGCCATGAAATCCATCAACCTTATTCATAAAAAAGGTGAAGATCTAAATCCATTGCCCCAAGTACAAAAACTTTAAGATTGTGAGCCCTCTAGGGACAGAGAAAGGTAAAATTATGTCTTACCTGATAATTTTCTTTCCATTAGTCCCTCAGATCAATCCAGAGACTTGTGGGTTATGCCCCTCCTCTAGCAGGTTAGATAGAGAGAACTCAGAAGAGTTTGCTACAATAGAGCATGTGCAGCCAGCCTCACTTCAGTATAACGATACCAAAGCAGTAAGAACCATAGAACACTCTCCTGTCTCTGTAAAAGCAGCATAAACTTGGAAGAAACTCTCCGAGCTGCTATAACTTAGAAATGTAAATATAAACACACCCTAACAGCCTTACCCGTCCAGAGACAAAGGAACGTGAACAGAACCGACTGAAGTATACTGAATCCGATCAGAGATTACGAAAGCGAATTCCAGGGAGGGGCTCTGGATTGATCTGAGGGACTAATGGAAAGAAAATTATCAGGCAAGACATAATTTTACCTTCCATAGCGTCCCCAGATCAATCCAGAGACTTGTGGGATGTACCAAAGCAATCCTCATCAAGGGAGGGACCGGTCTACTCCGGCCGCCAACACAGAAGTCCCAAGCGCCTCTCGACGCGCAACATCAAGACGGCAATGCATAACAAAGGAATGCCAAGACGACGCTTAACAAATGTCCTCCAACGACACCAGACGACACTCCGCAAAAGAAGAGGCCTGAACCCTCTTGGAGAGTACCCGAATGTGAATAGGGAAAGACTCCCCCAACAACAGGTAAGCCCAATAGCCTCCCTAAGCCACCGATCGACCTTGGCCTTAGAGGTCATGTTCGCTTTCTTATGACCTGCGAACAGCACAAAAAGATGATCTGCTTTCGAAACGAATTAGTTGCCTCCAAATAACACATCAGAGGTCCCTTAACGTCTAAACCCCGTAGAGCTCGAAAACTGTGAGGGAAATCCTCTTGCTTGAAGGATGGATGGCAACACCACTCCCTGGTTAACATGAAAACGCGTAACTACCTTAGAAACCAAGGACGGCACCATTCGAATTGTCACTCCCGCCTCCAAAAAAACTGAGAAAGGGGCTCTGCACGAAAGGGCCTGAAGCTCAGACACCCGCCTGGCTAAAGCCATTGCCACCAGAAACACAGTCTTCAACTTGAAAACATTCAAGATCTTTACTCAGGGGCTCGAAAGGAGACCGCCGAAATGCCCTAAGGACCAGGTTCAAATTCTAATCCGGCACCATCGGAACCCTAGGAGGTCTGAGATGCCCTACACCACGAAGAAAATGAACGAACTCCGGAAGAGACACTAAGGAGTGGCTCCCCGAACGACCCCTCCAGAAAGCCAATGCCGCTAACTGACCCCTTAAAGTACTTAGCGACAGTTCCTTAAACATCACTTCCTGCAAAAAAAACCAGAATGGACCCAAGAGGGTCTGACTGAGGGGAAATGCCTGCCAAGGAACCCCAAGCCACAAACAAACTCCACACTCCATCATACGCAACAGAAGTGGAACATTTGCGCGCCTGTAACATGGTCCCAAGAACCGCCTCCGGCTATCCTGGACACCTCAGACGTGACCGTACAAAGGCAACGCCATAAGCCCATATGGAGCGTGATCTTTCACGACTACCGGCCCCTGATGGATAAGACTCGGCCAGTGAGACAGGTGGAACGCTTGTCGATCAGGAGGCGAATCAAGCCCGCATACCAAGGACATCTGGGCCAGTCCGGCACAATAAGAATTACCGGACCCGGAAGACGAGAGATTTCCCCACTACTTGACTGACCATCGGCTACGGAGGAAAGACATATAGAAGCTCCAACGGCCATGGCTGAAGAATAGCGTCTATTCCTTTGGACTCAAACTCTCTGCCTCTTAATTGTTGTTGCTCACAGCTTTATTAGTAGTAACCGTGGTATTTGAACCGTCTACCTCTGCATTACAAGACCAGTGCTGTTACCACTTGGTCACAGCTGCACTTTGCTGAAGAACCGGGTCACCTTGGGATTGTAGAATCAAGCCATGAAATCCATCACCGGAGTCCGCCAGCGATCCAAAATCTGGCTGACAGCCGGTGAAGAGAGCTCCCATTACCCGGCATCCAAGCGATTGAGACTGAAAAAGTTGGCCTGTACACTTAGCACTCCCGCTATGTGGGCCGCCGACAACCGAACTCGACGCTTCTTTGCCCCAAGAGACAGCACGGACGCCTCTTCTGCCAGCAGAGCACTTCGAGTTCCGCCCTGCCGAATGACATACGCTACCGCCGTCGCATTGTCGCAGAGAACTCGGACTGGTTGAACTCTCAACAACATCTCAAAAGCTAGGAGCGCCAACCGAAACGCCCGAAGTTCCATGAGATTGAAATGCAACCTGGACTCCGAGCGGGACCAACTCCCCTGAGCTGAGTGGCCGAGAACCACACGCCACTCCGACGCGGCAAGAGGCATGCCTTGAGTCAGTATCCGACCTGAGCCAACACCGCAGAGCAAAAGAAGCTCGCGGTGTCCAGGGAAACCGAATCGAAGAACCTTGGAAAGGGAAGACCAACGGCTGAGTAGATACCATTGCAAAGGCCAAATGCGGCCCCGGGCCCAAGGAACAACCCCTGAACATAGTCCAACGCTGTTGGAGCCTTCAGCCGAATGAGGGAAGAAACCTGGCACAGCTTCGCCCGTCGCTGTTCCGGAAGAAAAACTCCACCCTGACGGGTATCAGTCGTACTACCAGGTACACCAGAGACAGATGGTGTAGCAGCATATGTCTGTAGTACCATTGCATGTTACAAAAAGCAAGCTACAGTGGGTCGTGAAGCCGCACCCCTAGAGCTCAGTGCTTACTCTCAGCTGATTGCAACCACTATTAAGCTATCTGTACACTGAAGTAGCTCCTGGGCCACTCCTCATGAAATTTAGGTACCCCATAAGATGCAATTAGAGGTACCGGGAACGCTGCAGTACCAGGCAGCTGAGGCTAATATGTAAAAGTGTGGCCAGTATCAGTGTGGAGTGAGAGAGAGAGAGAGAGAGAGAGAGAGAGAGAGAGAGAGAGAGAGAGAGAGAGAGAGAGAGAGAAGAGCAAAATTTAAAACTGAAGAGTTCTGAAAACTGTTCCTGTCATGTAAGAACTACTTGGCCAAGCAAGCCATAAGAGATAATGAAATAAAATATGCCCCACTGGAAATCTAGCTGAGCCCACAGTATCTAATAAGATGGAAAAACCAGCCTTGAACCTATAACCTTCAGGCTGAAAGGTCAGCAGCCCTCCTCAATAAAACTAGATTGATGTAAACAATACCCACAGAGCAAATGCCACCAGGGGAGCCCAGAGGGTGAGGTTACCAAAGAAACCGAGAGAAACCTGAGAGGCCTGCACTAGCCTCAAAATGTAACATTTCTCACAGAAACATCTAGTCAACAGCCTTAAGCCTGACTACTAAAACACTGTACTGCCATGTCTGAGAAAGAAGAAGAGAGGAAGAGTGAAAACCTAGGGTAGGATCCCTAATCCTGATCCCTTCCATTAAAGATGTACACACCCCCTGAACCTCCTCAAGGAGGGTCCAGAAATAGTCTTACTGTAACTCACCTCGAGAAGCACAGGCATCTCTACCAGGAGACTTTCAGATAGGCAGTACTTTCCAAGCAGCAGCGTAAGGCTCTCACTCTCACGGCACAGCTGCAGGGGACTAAAGGGTCACCTACCTCGCCCCTGGAAAGCTGAGGAAGACTCAAAGCTGTGGAAAACCAATATGCAGAAACTGCAGTGCTCCACACTAGGTTCCCAATCACATTCCTGAAAGATCTACATATAAAACTGCCTGAATTGCAAGCACATCAGAACCCAGGGGAGCACTGGGGCCTCAGCAGTGCCATGTGGAGTGGCAATAAAGATGGAGCTATACTAGATTGTAAGCTCTTGAGCAGGGACTGTCTCTTTATGACACATTGAGCCTGCAAATAGGTGGGAAAATGTGGGATACAAATGCAATAAATAAATAAAATAAATGTCAGGTGTTCAGCGCTGCAAGTGTTTGGTAGCGCATACAAATGCTAATAATCAAGCGCGCACATACACCCAAGAACAGAATAGCCTCATGAACCTAACAGGCTTCCGCTGGCTCCTAGTGCCCGACCAAATGGAAGAGCTAACCGCAGAGGATATAAAATCAGCACTTACAATGCCTGTATAAAGAACGGAATCAGTTCTTCCCTTTAAAGAGCCTGGTCGCAGTGAGGGCAACTGCCTCATCTGCAGGCAACTCCCTCTGTTCAAGGTGCCCTGAAAAGGATTCCCCTGACCCTGGGACACCCTCCAAATCCATATGTCGCCCCAGGTTTATTATGGAGGGCTAAGTGACTTGCTCACGGACAGAAGGAGCAGCAGAGGGAAACGAACCCAGACAGCCAGGTTCAAAGCCTGCTGCACTAAACATTATGCTACTCCTTCACTCTACCAGCCCCTTAAACCCAACCAGGCCGTCTTAGGCGGCTTCTGTACGAACTCAGAGCCCGAAGCAGCAGAGTCTCGAAAATGGCTGCCTCCTGCCCATCTCCCTCAGAGCACAATAAAAATGCTTTGAGCAAAAGAGTACAAACTCCGGGGGAAATACCCCCATAATAGTCTTTTCCGGGAGAGAAATCGAGGCTTCTCTGTCGGAGAGAGCCCCGGCAGATCCCGCCGCCGCATCCAGAGACTGCGGCGCTAGCGAGAAAATGGCGCCGGCGGATCAACCGTTCCAGTCACAGACTTTCCCGCCATGCGAGAAACGATCCCTTTTGGCACCATGGTGCCCAACACGCGATCCCCTGATCTGCACTATGACTCACTACTGTCGCGGAACAAAACTTGCAGGGAAGCGACATGCCACCGTGCCCCGCAGTGCGAGCCGCGCTTAACGGACTCCAACAGAACGGACATAGCCCCAAAAGCCTTACCTTTTCCGCAATCCCAGCCCTACTCACGTTCCAATTAAGCTGAACAGAGAATTGTTCCAAGTGCCAAGCAAGCAAAAATGAGGCTGGACTGGAGAATAGTTCTGTCTGGTTCTTTTTTTTTTTTTTTTAAGAGACAGGAGAGGAATACAGCCAAAATCCTCAACAGAATTTAAGTAGGCTGACAGAGGGAGAAGGGTTGGGACCTGGCACCACCAGGTGTATCTCAGAATGTGCTCCAGCACCTCAACCCCAGAGAAAGCTCAACACACCGGAGGGAACGGGATAGGAGCCTCAGGCCACAGAGCTGCACTTTTATGCTCCCTTCTACCTGCTAGATAGAGAGAATACTGAAGTGAGGCTGGTTGCACATGCTCTATTGTAGCAAACTTCTGAGTTCTCTCTATCTAACCTGCTAGAGGAGAGGCATAACCCACAAGTCTCTGGATTGATCTGGGGACGCTAAGGAAGTATCCTATATAATAATTTGCAGCTCTGCACATCCATCTGGATGCCTGGGTTCGTAACACAGTTCCCATTGGTCCGCCCTGGGGATGACGTCCCAGGGCGGACCAATGGGAAGTGAGAGGTAAGAGAACCCAGCAGCAGCCACCGGAAGCTCCAGTCTGACGCCCCCTCCTCCGATTTGCTCTGCCCAAAATAGTTTTACCTCCTGCTCCGCCGGCAACAGTGAAGCCCTGCACGTACGGCCGCCGCTTCACATTGCCTTTGCTTTCGCTTCTGTTTCAGCTGTTCCTGTGATCCTGCCCTTTCGCAAACAGGAAATGAGGGCGGGACCACAGGAACAGATGAAACAGAAGCGAAAGCAAAGGCTGTCTGAAGCAGCATCCGTGCAGGAGGTAAAAACATTTAAACAACAGCTGGCTCATACGAAGGGGAGGGGCAGAGAGGGGGAGGGGTTCAGGTCCTGAAATGATTGGGGGGGGGGGGGGGGGGGTCCTGAAACGACAGAGGGGATCCTGAAACGACAGAGAGGGGCGGGTCCTGGAACTGGAAGGGGGGGTCCTGGAACTCGAATAGGAGGGGGGGGGGAGGTTTAGGGGTTAGGAAGTGGAGGAGGGGGAGGGAGGTTTAGGGGATGAGGGGCACCTGGAGCTCTGAGGACAGAGGGAGAGAGGGAAGGTGCCCTAGAACCTTGCTAGAGCCTGCTTCCTTTCTGTTGAAAACGGGCCTCTTTTACTAGTCTGCATATAATGTTTACAGTGTTACATAATCTAGTAGTGCTATAAAAATAATTAGTAACAGTAATAATCAGTATCTCAACCCAGTCCTCAGGGGACACCCCCACTGGTTCGATTCCCCGACGGGGAGCCATATATTAACAATATCCACAATGAATATGCAAGAGAGAGATATACTGCCTGTGGTTAAGCAGTTTACATATTATATAGAGGTACTTATTTTGTACCTGGGGAAATGAAGGGTTAAGTGACTTGCTCAGGGTCACAAGGAGCTGCAGTGGGAATTGAACCCAGTCCCCCCCCCCCCGGTTCACAGGCAACTATATTAACCATTAGGCTACTCCTCCATGCCTCCAAAGAGGCAGTGCATACAACTCTCTCATATGCATACTCATTGTGGATATCCTGAAAACCCAACTGGCTGGGTGTGCCCTAAGGGCTGAGTTGAGAGTCGAGAGTTGGACGGGGACAGAAATCTTACCCGTCCCCACTGGAATTTTACCCATCCCCATCCATTCCCGCAAATATGTAACCCATCCCAACCCGTCCCCACAAGAATTTAACCCATCCCCACCCATCACTGTAAGAATTTAATGGTACATAAAAGAAAATTCCAGTCAGCTCCCTCAGTCTGTCTCTGGATTTGAGCCACAGCACTGTAGGCAAGGAAGGAATGGACGTTGAAACTTGGAACACTCTGGTGTGCACATCTAAGATTTGTCTCTGATTTACTGGCACTGTGTGCTGAGAGGTCACCACATGCACGCGCCAGTAGGTCAGGTGACATCTAATGCTCATGCTTGTGTCAGAGCTGAGGTCTGCTCATCAGCCCGGGAGCAAAGAGGATTAATTGTAACATAGTAAGTGACAGCAAATAAAGACCTGAATGGTCCATCCAGTCTGCCCAATAGTCACACTCATCAATTCATGATTAAATCAACGAGTGTGATATTACATACTTGATTATGGTCTTTCTTTTGTGCTTCTGGAACATAGACCATAGAAGTCTATTTGGCCCTATCCTTATGTTCCAACTGCTGGAGTTGTCGTTGAAGCCCACTCCAGTCTATTCATCTTCTCATTTGTGAGACACAGATCATGAAAATCTGTCCAGAACTGTCCTTATGTTCCAGCCACTGAAGTTGCTGTCTAAGCCCTTTCCAGCCCATCCTAAACCAGACTTCCATATATTAGACACAGACCATACAAGTCTGCCCAGTATTGGCCCTAGTTAATCACAGCCAGAGTCGCCATCCAAGCATTACTTCACACATCCACACACATACAGCCATTTAAGGTTAGGTTTTTTATAAGTTCCATTTTCTAATTAGAGATCTTCTGTGTTCATCCCACGCCTTTTTGAATTTCATCATCATTTGTGTCTCTACCACCTCCTTAATGGAAAATTTCCCACATTTGTGCTGTTAAAGCAAGGAGGAGGAGGAGAAGACAGCACTCAAAGAACTTGGTACTCGGTAGATGAGAGGCTGGTGCAGGTGTAGCTTACACTTCCACAGGAACCTCGAAGACCTGCTTCCATCCCTATGGGAAACCCAAATAACTGCTTCCATCCCTGCGGGAATCCCGCAAACCCCGTTCCCGTGCAGCTCTCTAGTTGAGAGCCACTGATCTAAATCACTGTGACCCCTACAAGCCTATCTCACAGATTAATGCAAAGATACTGGCCAAGGTACTTCATTTAAGGAGTAATGACCCTATTAGCTAAAGATTAAATAAAGTTAACCAAGGACTCCTAGTCTGTCAACAATACTTTGGACTGGAGGTTTTCATGCTCTGCAGAACACAGATTTGCAGGATTAATGGCCTGGATTAGGGCACTTTATAAATACCCATGTACCTCAGTTGTGATGGATGGGATTTCCTTGGCCTCCTTCACTATACAAATAATGGAGTTAGCAGATAGTCATGCCAGGTGCTCAACTTGGCTCTAGATATCTGTACAAAAGCCTGGGAGGGTGATGACAGAGGAAATCACACCAGAGGCACATCAAATACCCAGGAACAATGTAGAAAAAAAAAGGTTAACACACCCAGGACAAACCATTAAGTTACCAAGCTATAATCTGCAGTGTGTGGGAGGCGGGGGGGGGGGAAGAAGAGCTGGAGACAGACGCAAGGTTCAGTCTTATGAACTGGGTCTTGGACTTGTTAGACGAGGGTTCAAACCTCAAAAACTGGAGTATGTAATAAGAGCCAGAACTTGTGTATAAATTACTCTGTTGTAGCTTGCAAGGTTCAGTGTGGCCAACCTGAAGAGCTGGAGAGGGTGTGGGAGCCCAGTGACCCTTTATACACAGGGTGGGAAAGGGATGTAGTTCAGTCCTTTGGGAGAACACAGGAAGAAAATCAAGCTATTATGGGCTCATACTCTCCATTTGTGCTTGCTAGGTAAACGGGAACAAGAAATAATTTTAGAAAACAGGTCATCTTCAACTCACACTTTAAATGCAGTGCAATTAACCATAACTTTTTTTCAGGAAAAAAAAATCCTGAATTTGTATCTAAAATAGCAAGGCTCAATGTCACTGCTAGTATATTACAGGAGAAATGAGAAATAGATAATGCTGTGGAGTGGCCTAATGGTTAGTGCAGCAGGCTTTGATCTTGGCAACCTGGGTTCAATTCCCACTGCAGCTCATCGTGACTTTGGGCAAATCATTTAACCCTTCATTGCCCCAGGTACACTTAGATTGTGAGTCCTCTAGGGGCAGAGCAAATACCTGCATTTAATGTGTACAGTGCTATGTATGTCTAGTAGCGCTATAGAAATTAAGTAGTATGAACCAGTTACTGGAAATAGAGAAACACCAGGGATCTGATTTGGCTTTTTCTGAGGACCTCACAATGTACCATATGTTAACAATTATAACTTGTATTACTAACTGTACAATCCCTCCCAAGATATATTTGGAGGATGATTCTATTAAGGAGGCATCAAGAACGCAAATAAACTGTGGTGTTTTAGTCATTTATGCATCTATGAGGTCACACATGCACATAAATGGGGCTCTTGTCCCCTGGGAACACTTTTACAACTACATGTGTAAAATTGGTGATGCATGTTGCTGGTGGATGTGAATGTAGACAGGGCTGATGGTGGCTGTGGCCAATTTGCTGCACAGGCATACAGAAAAGGCAGGAGAGCACATTAGTACATCGTTTTGCATTTTGATACCTTTTGACCAGCATTCTTAATTGGGTAGTTATGTTTACTAGGTATAGATGAGACGGTATAAGATTGGTTTTGTCTTTCTAAATGCAGAGGATTTAGAAGGCAGCCCAAGGTTTGGAGGACTCTGATCTCTGTAGATGTGTAGCATAGGGTTCATCACACTCTGTTTTAATGTAACATCTACATGCAACCTTTGGCCATTCTCTTGGCAGAAGTGTTATTCCTTTTCAAGTGAATGTGGAGATGACATCCAAACCCTCCAGCTGGGCACATGTCCAGAGTGCCAATTTTGAGTCTTGTTTGCAGTTGATGGGTGACTGGATGGACACACATGACCATATAGGTGCTAACAGTGGTGCAGGATTTGTATGAAACAGAACTCAGTTATTTGGTAAAGCTCAGGTAATAGTGGTAGGTGCAGATTTTTTTTATAAGCTCCATTTATTACAGCAAGTTAAGTCTTAGCTATGTTCATTCGATTTTAGTGTTACTAATGCTCATTTTATTGGGACTACACTACAACAATGCCTTTGTCACTGATGTGACTAGTATAGGTCAGACTGACCCCAACTTAAAGTTACACTGGCTCCCAGTATTGCATTTAATATCTGCCTCTCACATTTAAGGTATCATATAAATAGTAGTAGTAGCAAGCTGAGAGACGCGAGGGAGTTTTTGGAGAATTATGTTCCTAAGCACACAACGCAATCTACGGGGTTGAAATAAATTGTAGGTCTAGGTTTATGTGAGATGAGACAGGGCAGATAACTTCTCTAGCTAGGATCAAGCTATACCAGTGCTGCAGGACATGTGTTTGGAAATGGAATATTCATTTTACGTAATAAGACCTTGGCTAGAGGAGGTGGCTTATGAGACTGTACAGAGACAGTCTTTCTGCACGCAACTTTTAAAACATCTATTCAACAGAAGTTAATTGTGAGGGCTTGAAAATGCACAAATGGCTTACCAGTATTATACATATAAGCATCTCTACACAGAGATGTCTTAAAAGTCCCTGTAGACAAGTAATATAGGAATATGCCTAGCCAGAATTAGTGTTCATTTTGTATGGTTCACATGCTCAGGGGGAAGAGATATCATTTTGAAGAGAAAAGTTCTTTATCTTCTGGACTCTAAGAAATTTCCGGTTATCTCAGATATTCAGCAAATTCCAAATCCAACACACACACACGCATGCATGTATGTATAGAGGAGACTGCATCCTCTCATACAAGCATCAAACACACACGCACAAGCATTCATTAACTTACATAAAAATTAACACTGTTCAGTTGATATAAGAGCTTCCTGTGCTCCCTCCTCTATGCAAGGTGCTGGGACACCAAAATCCTCCATGCATCTCTCCTATGCTGTTGTCAGCAGAGGAGAGAAATAAACAGTCATTGTGTAAAAAGTATATAGTTCTCCCTATCCCTCTCTAACCTGTTAATTCATGAAAAAAAGCCATATACTAAATAACTGCTCTTTGAGTCTCGCTGAAGAGACTTTTCATGTCCCGAGGTATGCTTCGTATTTTCAAACTTCCTGTGGTACATGTATACTTTTTAGATATGACTCCTTAAGGACCAAGGGTTTGCAAGAACGTTTAGTACATCTTAATGGAAGGGGAGAGGGAGATATATGCAATTTCTAAATATTTACACTGAGCTGCATATATCTTACGATGGACATATCTTTTGAGGGGACATTTGACTTTTGTACCTTTCAAAGGTCACAAGTGATTTAGAGGCGTATTGTTTAAATTTTCCACAAATACTAGGGGCATGCAATGAAGTTACAAAGTAGTAAATTTACAACAAATAAAAAAAATATTTCTTCACTCAACGTGTAATTAAACGCTGGAATTCACTGCCACAGAATGAGGTAAAAGCAATTAGGTTAGCGGGGTTTTAAAAAGGTTTGGATAGCTTCCTAAAAGAAAAGTCCATAAGCTATTATTAATATGGACTTGGGGAAAACCCACTACTTGTTTCTAGGATAAGCAGAATAAAATGTATTGCACCGCATTGGAATTTTGTCAGGTACTTGTAACCTGGATTGGCCACTGTTGGAAACAGGGTACTGGGCTTGACGGACCGTCAGTCTGTCCCAGTATGGCATGTTCAAAGCACTAAGACTTACAAAGTTAAGAGTAACCTATGGAACTTTGTAAGTTTACGTGCTTAACTCATTTTGCTACAAGAAAAGCATAGGGGCAAATTCAACTCCTAGCCTGAGTAGCACTAGGCTGATTCCAACAAAATACGTCTGGATATATGGCAAAAATAGCTCTAGTTGGATGGATTGAAATTAGACTCTTTTTTAAAGACACCTGTTAGTAATGTCACTTTCCATTGGTTATTATTGTCAGGCCTCATATTTATAAGGGAGGAAGCCCTCTTCCTATAATTCTACTCTTCTGCTGTCCGTGTCTTGTGTATCTGTGTGTTGGGGGGGGGGGGGGGGTGACTGACCTTAGAGGAGAATATTTAAAAACATTAATGAGTAATGAGAGGTTTTATCATTTACTTACCAAATATATTGGCTATTTTCCCTACTATCATGGGCTACAGAACCATGCAAGTATAACTGTATTGCAGCATTAACAGCTCCAACTAAATCCTAGCATACTACTGAACCAGGATGGGCTTGGTTAGAGCAGAAATTCATTCAACTTCCAGCACACTGGATCATTATTATAATGCAACCTTCCAAACATGCTGGATGGGTGGAAGGAATTTAGTGCTTAACCAAGGGAGTATTTGTTCATGTACAAAGAAAGATACTATAGAAAGCAGTGTGCCCCCACTAAGGTGTCTGCAAGCAGTTGGGTGCACACATGGCCCAGAATTAGCAGAAAAAAAAACAAGCTTCACTGCTTAATACTGAACACCCAAGGGGAAGAATGTGCAAAAGGGTAGGAAAGATGGCAGTACCTCAAAGAGAAGTCAAAGCCATCATAACAAGCAAAAAAAAAAACAAAAAAAACTTACAATCCTGCTGCCTCCCCTTCCCCCAGCACGCTGTCTGAAATAGGCCATTCGAGTCCAGCTACCTTGTACTGTAGGATCCATCGCAGTGGCCAAAATGTGCATCCAGTACCCCTACGCCCATTCTGCTGTGATAAGAATTCACAAGGAAAAAAAAAAAGAAAAGAAACAGAACAAAAAAAACTTTGGATGAACAGGGAGAAACAGAGCACCCCCTAGCGGCCGAATTCATCGTGCCGGTCGGAGTCTGCGGTCCTGCCGTCGTCTCTGCGGCAATTTTGCGTGACCGGGACGTCATCGTTAAATTTTAAAAGCTGAGACACGATCGTGTATGTCAAATCTCAAGAGCGGAGACGGAGGAAAGTGTTAGGTAAAAGACGTTTAATCAGCGCAAAAAAAGTTGAATTAGCGTAACAAACTAATTTGATTATCAAATGTACAAAAATGTACCAACTTTACCTATAGTTACAGGCACAGGAAAGCGGAGAGAGAAAACATTTTGTATAAGCCACAATTTAAATGAGCATTGTGAAATTTTAAACTCAATACACAGGATGGAAAGGCAAACAAATTCTAGAAAGAGCAAGCAGTTAAAATTTAAATCATTTTTCCCTCAAAAATAGTTAACATTGGTTTTCTCTCTCATTTTATGCGAATCGGCATCGTCCTCGGTTCTGCTGGCGTGATGTCGGCTTGTCTTTCGGAGGTGCGACGACTGGAATTATTTTTCCTTTCCGATACGTAGCAGTCAGTCCATATTTAAAAGAATTAAACAGGCACTCCGTCCCCACCCGTACAAAGTTTCTTCCCCATCCTGTCCTATTCACTTCTTCTGAATCAAGCTGACCTCTCCCTTTTGGCCAAATCTTTGACTGAACAGGATCACTGTGCATGTCTAAAGCCTCTACATAAATATAGGAAAAGCTAGGACAAGCTTTACAATAGTTAATCCAGGATCTTTTCTAGTAGAATGGCTCTCTGCTCTTCAAGGAGTTTCAGTAACTACAGTTTATTTTTTTAACAAATGTGATTAAGCTTAGGAGTATGGGGATACATACAAGGCATACCATTTCAAAACTACCTTCTCTCACCAGCACAACTACACTGATGAGTTACTATTTCTAAGATTATAAGGGCAGCACTGTTTTACTCCCCCCCCCTCCAAATTACATGGTAGGACCCAATTTCTGCTTTCCTAGACAGAATGGAATGAGTTCACAGATTATGTGGAGACCCAGGGCTATATCACATCGGAACTGCTCAGCAACTTAGCTGCTGAGCACTTCAGATAACTTCCTAGTTTAACTTCCCAAATGTCTAACACACTACCATTATCCTATTAGTTACAAAAAGGGGAAAAAAAAAAACCCCCAAACGAAAAAAAAAAGGAAAAAAAGAAAAAGAGCCCTCATGTGGAACGGACAACTGGGTGTTTTTAGTACGATTGGCCATACTGACTCAGATAACTGGTGTATTTATCATAGTAATCATCATTGTAGCCATAATGTGAGTAGGCAGAAGAATAACCTTGGCCATAACTGTGGCCATAGCCTTGGTTGCCACTGTAGAGATCCCCATACTGGGCTGAGAGTGATGACCTCCTACTTATAGGGCTCCTATCTCTATAGCTGCTTCCCAGAGAACTAGTTGCAGCAGAAAGTGCTGCAGAAGCAGATGGTGGGGGTGGGGGCGGAGGCAATGCCCTTTCATAGCCTGACCTGCTTCCCAGTGTGGTGCGGTCATACAAGTCGTAGGGGTACCTGTCATAGTAATCCCGGTCATACCAAGACCTGGCAGAGTAGTGCGAAAAAGGTGGAGGCGGTGGTAGGCGTGTCCGGTGAAAGAGGTAGCTGGGGTGCGGTGGAGGGGGTGCAATTGGGCCTCCCCTGCCCATCCCCCCTTTCATTGCATTGTTGCTCTTTGAAAGGGTGACAAAGATCTTCTGGTCTTCCAGTGGAGTGTCGTTGAGGTGCAGAATAGCGTCCATGGCTTCCCGCTCCTTGGCCATATGGACAAAGGCGTAGTTCTTCACAATATCACACTCTACTACTTTGCCAAACCTCTCGAACAGCTCCTTGATCTGGGAAGTAGTGGCCGAGCTGGCCACATTGCCCACATAAATCTTGGTAGCATTGCGGATCTTGGAAGTGGCATACTCCACTGTTAGATGAGCCCCATGGAACTCGTGCTTGTGTAGCTCACTGATGGCCCGGTGGGCCTCATCCTCCTTCTCCATGTGCACAAAGGCATAGTTCTTCAGAATATCACATTCATTCACTTGCCCAAACTTTTCAAAGAGTTTCTTCAGCTCATCGCCTGTGATTGCAGGTGAGACACCACCCACAAAGATCTTCACCATTTTTTCACAAAGGTTTCTGCAAAGAAAAAATATATACAATTAAAAATGGTACCTGTAAGACAACAAAAATAAACTTCTGTAAATGTTGCACTGGCTCAAATACAAATAAATTCACACAGATTATTAACTACATTTAATTCAGTTACAAAAATATGCCACGTATGTATTTTGGCAAAATAAACTTCGTGGAGGAGTGGCCTAGTGGTTAGGGTGGTGGACTTTGGTCCTGGGGAACTGAGTTCGCTTCCCACTTCAGGCACAGGCAGCTCCTTGTGACTCTGGGCAAGTCACTTAACCCTCCATTGCCCCGTGTAAGCCGCATTGAGCCTGCCATGAGTGGGAAAGCGCGGGGTACAAAAAAAAAAAGTTACAGTGATCATCAGTCCTTGAACTGGAAAACGCCCTATGACACGATAAACAGAAAGAAAAAGATTGATAAACCCCGGCTTACTAAAATATTTAAAGAGATCAAGGTACGCTACCAGGCCAGTGCTAAATAAGCTAATTCAACGGAAAACAGATACAAATGAGAAAACATAAAAACCCTAGCAGGGCTTCCAAAGACGCAGAGAAATAGGCATAACAACGCAACGAGAAGGCAAGCATAGAATAAAGACAAAAAAAGGTACAAACCGAAAAAAAAGAAAACACAGCAACAAAAACAAAGAGAAATCCTCAACAGCGAATGAGAAAAAAATATAATAAATTACATAAAACAAACCCGCAAAACTAGAGAAATGCAGACGAACAAACTCAATCCTCCTAATCCGGCCCTCAGTTGCACCACTCACTCCCGCAAAGAACAGGCCAGAACCCGCGCGCGCCCTGCACATGCGCAGTACTCCGATGCGTAAAAAGAAACCCAAGTAACAGCCATCTCAAGAGCATGAAGGCGGGAACGAATGAACGTTCGAGCGCCCGCGTCAGAGAGAGCTGCACAGACTCAGGCTCCTTCTGCCGGCATACGCTTTATTGTTCCCCCTTGCAAGATTTTCCGAACCGTTCTCACCACAAAAAAACAGAAAATCCCCGTCTATCTAGCTCAGCAGCGCACTGCCTGTGTTACCACGTCTGTCTCAATCTCTCCTGACGTCGGAAAGAGGAAACGGAAACAGCTAGCCCTACTTTTTTCTTAACCTCCCTCCCCCCCCCCTCAACTCTGAAGCACAATCAGGAGCCGCCATGTTTTTAATATCACGTGATGGGGGCATGGGGCTGTGAGCATGCTTAGATCAAAGAGGGCGAGAAGCCGACTATCGGTCGGTTGGTGGGCGGGGGAGGGGGCTAGAAGCCTACAAGGAAGAGAGATCAGCCAAAATGCGGTAGGATTAAGAAGAACACAAGAATTACAATTCTTGATCAGAGCTAAGGTTCATCAAGCCCAATATTCAGTGGCTATTGGCCAATTCAAATCACAAGCACCTGGGGACATCCTCAAAAGTAGCTAGATGTTGTTTCCCAGCCGTCCCCCCCCCCCCCCCCAGGGTAACCCTACCCCCCCCCCCCCTTTGCTACCCCTGTTCAAAGATCAGTCAATGTAGGGGTAGAGAATGACACAGGGATAAAATTTGTACCCGTTCACACCCTATCCCCGCAGGCTCTGGTGCCAACCCCGTGGGCTCTGTTCTCATCTGCAGAAGCCTCAAACACATGATTTTATATTAAGTCTTTTTATTAAAATATAAAAAGGGACAACTATGAAAACTATGGACAATCTAACCAGCTTTCACAAAGCTTTGAAGACACATCTCTTCAACAAAGCCTACTAAATACATCCTAATAAACCATTCTCAAATTACTTAGGTGCGATCTTCCAGATCTAAGTACTAGTACTACCTTAAGACTGGAGCACGTCTTTGTTTTGATGGCCGCCGCTGCTTACAGTATGCAGCAATCACCAGCCATAATAACCCAGTGCTGCGGTTCTCTATTCCCCTCTTTCCGTGGCGAATCTTCAAGGAGGTTAACCAAGGCAGTTCATAGAGTGGAGTGGAAGTGAGCCTATATAGTCCATTGTAAGGAAGACATTTGATTAATCTCTGTTTCCACTCCCCTGCGCAGCTGTCATTGCCGTTCACTCAAAGCACAGCAAGCAAACCTATGAGCTGCTGCATTCACGTGTGGTTCTTATTGTTGGTCCATCTGTAACAAGTCTAACATTGTTTTTGTTGGATAGGCAGTGCCTTATAAGGTGGAGGAGAAAAGACGTAATTGAATATCACTAAAACACTTCAAAAATTATTGGAGCTAGTTGAAACCTCACACAGAAGAACTCAATACCATGGTTCAATGAAGAACTGAAAAAAAATTAAAATGCAAGTTAGAAGGTTAGAATGAGCATGGAAAAAAAAGAAGATGACCCACACTTAACGCCTGGAAACAACTTCAAAGAAAATATAAACATACTATAAGACAAACTAAAAGATTATATTACAAAACTAAAATTGGACCAAACTACAAGGACACACATAAACTCTTCCAACTCGTGAATAAACTATTAGATATCACACCAATTACAACCAACTGCAAAGATACACCAGGAGCAGAGAAATCTGTGAGATACTTCAATGAGAAAATCGTACAATTGCGACTTAAAATACCTGTCAGTACCACCGATTACGCCACACTCCTTGACTGCCTAGACCCAGACCCTGGTGTATACCCAGCAGACAGAACCTGGACCAACTTCGAGACATTATCGGAGGATCTCATCTCCCAAACGCTCAAAAGATTCGCCAAATCCCAATGCAAACTAGACATATGCCCAAACACCTTATGACATCCGCCCCTCAACAATTTATAACAGACCTAACGAATCACGTGAATTATATGTTACAAAATGGACTCTTCCCAAAGGAGAAAGGAAACATTCTACTCACCCCCATACCCAAAGACGCAAAGAAAAGTGCTAGTGAAATAACCAACTACAGGCCAGTAGCATCCATTCCCTTAATAACTAAAACTACGGAAGGGATGGTGACCAAACAACTCACAAACTACTTAAACAAATTCTCAATATTACACGACTCCCAGTCAGGATTTCGGTCTAACCACAATACTGAAACAGTACTAGTTACTCTCATGAGCAAATTCAAACAAATGATTGCAAATGGCAAGAACATACTACTTCTACAATTTGACATGTCAAGTGCCTTCGACATGGTTGACCATGGAATATTATTACATATCCTCGAATACTTCGGAATTGGAGGTAATGTTCTCAGTTGGTTCAAGGGGTTCCTAACCACACGATCATACCAAGTGACATCTAATTCAACTACATCAGCCACATGGATACCCGAATGCGGAGTTCCACAGGGATCCCCCCTCTCACCGACCTTATTCAACTCAATGATGATACCCTTGGCCAAACTACTATCAAACCAAAACTCAACCCATACATATACGCACATGACGTAACAATCTACAACCCATTTAAACAAGATTTAAAGGAAATTTCCAATGACATCAACCAAAGCCTACATATCATGCATACATGGGCTGATGCATTTCAGCTGAAACTCAATGCAGAAAAAAACCCAATGCCTAATACTCACCTCTCAACATAACACGAACAAATTCACCACCATTAACACACAAAAACTGAATCTTCCAATTTCGGACACCCCTAAAATTCTTGGAGTTACCATCGATCGACACTTAACACTTGAGAGTCATGTGAAAAACACAACCAAGAAACATGTTCCACTTAATGTGGAAATTAAAAAGAATAAGACCGTTCTTCCCAAGGACCATCTTCCGCAACCTGGTACAATCAATGGTACTCAGCCATCTAGACTACTGTAACGCACTCTACGCCGGCTGCAAAGAACAAATAATCAAAAAACTTCAGATAGCTCAGAAACACTGCAGCTAGACTCATATTCGGTAAAACAAAATATGAAAGTGCTAAACCCCCTACGAGAAAAGCTACACTGGCTCCCACTTAAAGAGCGCATCACGTTCAAAATATGTACCCTAGTTCATAAAATCATTCACGGAGAGGCCCCAGCCTACATGTCGGACCTGATAGACCTACCACCTAGGAATGCTAAAAAATCATCCCGCACATTCCTTGATCTTCACTTCCCCAACTGCAAAGGGCTAAAATACAAGTGAATGCATTTGTCAACCTTTTCCTATTTGAGTACACAATTCTGGAACGTGTGCTGCCGCGCAACCTACGAACAATCTACGAACTAACCAACTTCCGCAAACTACTGAAGACCCATCTCTTTAACAAGGCATCCACGAAGATCAACAAATGTGAACTCCTACACACATATCCAGAATTGGTCTTACAATATTTACTTGTTACACTACTATCATGTTTTATCATTATCATGTTACCCAAGATCCTTTTGCAATACCAAATGTCAATCTTCTTATATACTTTTCACTACTCATGATGTATATTGTAAGCCACATTGAGCCTGCAAAGAGGTGGGAAAATGTGGGATACAAATGCAATAAATAAATAAAATAAATAAACAGCAATTATAAATTCTGTAGTTTGTGCTCATTTTTCTTTACTGTGCTTCTATACAATTCAGATGGCCAGATTTCAGTGAGAAAATCCTGTTTCCTGATAGGTCATCTTAACTGTTGTAGTAATCTGCTTTTGGGAAGCCTGGTGTTTATAAAGACCATGGAATATATTAAAATTAAATGGAAGTAGAATTAAACTCTCCTTTCATTGGGGCACATGGAATCACATCTTCATCTGTTTTGTAGAAGCTTACATTTTAGACATACAAATGGATTATTCTGTTTTGGACATGTTTCAGGGGAAAGTGGTTTTATAAGTCCAAATAAAAATAAATATTTTGTTTCATGCAGATCTCTTTTGTTTAAACAAACTACATGGGCTAGAAGCCCCTAATGAAGTCTATTGGTTTTCTTATATTTTGTTCTTGTGATGACTATACTGTGCCAAAACTGAAAACAGAGATAAGAGTTGAGGTTAAATGAGGGGACATGACACGCTGCCTTAACCCCGAGGTACGCCCTTTTAAATTCAGAGCAGGAGGAGGGGGGCCCTGGTGCTGGGAGGGAGGACGGGCAGCCTGATGCTTGTTTGGTTGGAGGGGGGAGACCTGGTGCTTGGAGGGAGGGAGGCCCTGGTGCTGCGTGCTGGGTGGGATGGGAGGGAGGCCTGTTGCTGGGTAGTACTGCTGCGTGCTGGGGGGAGGCCTGATGCTGGGTGCTGCTGCATGCTGGGTGGGAGGGAGGCCTGCTGCTGGGTGCTGCTGCGTGCTGGGTGGGAGGGAGGCCTGCTGCTGGGTGCTACTGCTGCGTGCTGGGTGGGAGGGAGGCTGATGCTGGGTGCTGCTGCTGCATGCTGGGTGGGAGGGAGGCCTGCTGCTGGGTGCTGCTACTGCTGCTGCGTGCTGGGTGTGAGGGAGGACTGGTGCTGGGTGGGAGGGAGGCTTGGTACTTGGTGCTTGGTGCTGGGAGGGAGGCTGGTGCTTGGAGGGAGGGAGCCCTCATGCTGGGTGCTGGGTAGGAGGAAGGCCTGATGCTGGGTGCTGCTGCGTGCTGGGTGGGAGGGCGGCCTGGTGCTGGGTGGGAGGGAGGGCGGGCAATGGGGGAGAGGAGGGTGGCTGGATATTTGTGGCTGGAGGGGAGAGAAGGGTGCTGGACATGGATGGAGGCAGAAATGAAGAAGGAAAGGAGGAAAGTAAATAAATAAATGGAAAGGAAGCCCTGGAAACGGAGTTAGTAGAAACAGAGAGCAGCAGAATCAGCGACAAGGACCAATATGGATAGAAAAACAAATCACCAGACAACAAGGTAGAAAAAATCATTTTATTTTCATTTTAGTGTTTGGAATATGTCCAATTTGAGAATTTACATCTGTTGTCTTATTTTGCACTGGTTTACTGGAGCTGTAACAGCTTACAGAAATGATTTATAATGAAAGAAAATCATGTTATTTTTTTCTCCTTACTAGTATAATATTTTCAATGATGTCTGTTTATATGCACCATGGCTGGTGTAAGGGGTGTGGCTATCATAGGGGTGGAGTCATATGTGGTGACCCCACCCATAAGGAGTACCAGCACTTTGCGATAAATAATTAGATTTTTGGGTTGCTGTTTGGGCACTCAGTCTCTGAAAAGGTTCGAAATCACTGGTATCAGTCATCACAAGCACAAAATATAAGAAAACCAATGGACTGCATTAGGGGGCTTCTAGCCCATGTAGTTATGTTTAAACAAAAGAGATCTGCAGGAAACAAAATATTTATTTTTATTTGGACTTATAAAACCACTTGCCTCTGAAACATGTTCCAAAACAGAATAATCCATATCCTATATAATAAAAACCAACCTCAACGTTCTGAAGCTGAATCTGTGGCTTCAGTGAAGGGTTTGTAACCTCTGAAGCTCAGGCTCCATCTCTGTAAGCTCCGCCCTCGCGTCCAAACGTCATGGACACAACACACGTTCTGAAGCTGACTCTGTGGCTTCAGTGAAGGGTTGTAACCTCTGAAGCTCAGGCTCCATCTCTGTAAGCTCCGCCCTCACGTTCAAACATCATGACGTCCAGCACGTCTAAACGTCATGACGTCGAGGGCGGGTCAATCGCCATAAAAGAATCGCACTTCAAAAACCAAAAACAAATGGAGGTCTAAACTCCCGACAGAGGAGAGCAGTACCGCGAGGCAACAACAAAAAAAAGAAAAAAAAAAAAAGAAGGGAAAATGTAGCTCCGCCCTCGCATCACAACGCGATGACGTCGAGGGCGGGGCGGTACACACAGCGGCAACGACAGAGGACTTGGAGGAGATCCCGGAACCCCCCTCGGTATTTCGGAATGGAAAGCCTGCCCGATCTCTTGCCAATAACGGCAAGCATGGACGAAGGAGCGAAGTCAGGAAGGAAGACAGAAGGGGGTCCTCACACCAGAGAGATGGGGGTGGGGACCCTGCAAGAGGGGAGGGGCTCACACTCACTCAGTAGAGGGAGGGAGGAAAAGGAGGGGGGAGGCCAATGGAAGGGAAAGGTAGGATAGGGAGGGAAGGGAGATAACCAGACTCTCTGTCAAACAGTCTCTCTCACTCACTCTGTCCAACATACGCAATCGCACACAGTCATTCTGAAACACACACACTCACTCACAGATACACAAGCACCCCGTCTCAATCTCTATGTGACACATAATAGCACAGTCACTCTCACACACACACTCTACTACTACTACTACTTTCTAAAGTGCTACTAGGGTTACGCAGCACTGACTCACTCACTCAAACATACACACTAATAGGAAAACCTGCCTAGCGCCCGTTTCATTTCTTTCCGAAACGGGCCTTTTGTACTAGTGTATATCTAAAATGTAAACTTCTACAAAACAGATGAAGATGTGATTCCATGTCCCCCAATGAAAGCAGAGGTTAATTCTACTTCCATTTTAATTTCAATATATTCCATCGTCTTTATATACACCAGGCTTCCCAAAGCAGATTACTACAACAGTTCAGATGAACCTATCAGGAAACAGGATATTCTCACTTAAATCTGGCTATCTGAATTGTATAGAATAACAGTGAAGAAAAATGAGCACAAACTACAGAATTTACAAATACTGTAATTTATTTATTCAGAACATTTATACCCCGCTTTATACCACTGAAAGCAGCACTAGCTACAAAGTTGTTTTAGTGATATTCAATTTTGTCTTTTCTCCTCCACCTTGTAAGGCACTTCCTATCCAACAGAAACAGTGTTAGACTTGTTACAGATGGACAAACAACGACAACGTGGATGCAGCAGCTCATAGGTTTGCTTGCTGTTTTTTTGAGTGAACGCCAATGACAGCTGCACGGGGCAGTGAAAACAGAGATTAACCAAATGGCTTCCTTACTTACAGTGGACTAGATAGGTTCACTTCCACTCCAGTCTATTAAACCTCCTTCAAGATTCGTCACGGAAAGAGGAGAATAGAGAACCCGCAGCGCTGGGTTATGGTTGGTGATAGCTGCATACTGTAAACAGCGGCGGCCGTCAAAACAAAGAAGCGCTCCTTATGTCACTAAACTTTTATTACATCGAAAACACTAGATCCCGCTAAGTCATGCCCCCTGTGACATAACATTACTGTCGCACGGGCCGCGCAACTTTTAAGGAGGACAAGATTGCTACGCAAATACGAGGGTCCGGGAGAATAATCTTCAGCGTTGAATACATCAATAGTCTTCTTTTAAAAACAATTTTTTTTTTGGTCGATATATGTAAAACCGTCTGTATCTAAAGGACTGGGCAAAGAAAAAAATGAACTTTTAAAGGTTTTTTTTTAATTCAATCTGGGAGGATCCCATTATATCCGTCTTTTACCTTTTGCCCTATCCCAAGGAATCCTAATCCACCCCTGTTAAAATGTCCAGGGGTACAAAATATAACCCGTTCTGTATGCCCTAGAGGGGAGAAATATGCCCTATGAAGCACTGTTATGCATCACTTTGCACTTGCTCACATTAAACGTCATCTGCCATTTAGACGCCCAGTCTCGTAAGGTCCTCTTGTAATTTTTCACAATCCTCTCGCGATCTAACAACTTTGAATAACTTTATGTTGTCAGCAAATTTAATTACCTCACTAGTTACTCCCATATCTAAATCATGGGATGACCGAGGGGTAAAAGGGGCGATCAAGGAAGACAAAGACGTAGCGGAGAGACTGAATGAATTCTTTGCTTCGGTCTTCACCGAGGAAGATTTGGGGTGGGATACCGGTGTCGGAAATGGTATTTCAAGCGGACGAGTCGGAGAAACTTACTGACTTCACGGTAAACCTGGAGGACGTAATGGGGCAGTTCGGCAAACTGAAGAGTAGCCACATCTCCTGGACCGGATGGTATTCATCCTAGAGTACTGATAGAACTGAAAAATGAGCTTGCGGAGCTACTGCTAGTGATATGCAACTTATCCTTAAAATCGAGCGTGGTACCTGGAAGATTGGAGGGTGGCCAATGTAACGCCCATTTTTAAAAAAGGCTCCAGGGGAGATCCGGGAAATTATTAGACCGGTGAGTCTGACGTCGGTGCCGGGGAAAATGGTAGAGGCTATTATTAAAAACAAAATTACAGAGCACATCCGAGGACATGGATTACTGATGACCGAGTCAGCACGGCTTTTGTGTGGGGAAATCTTGCCTGACCAATTACTTCAATTCTTTGAAGGAGTAAACAAACATGTGGACAAAGGGGAGCCGGGTTGATATTGTGTATCTGGATTTTCAAAAGGCGTTTGACAAGGTACCTCATGGAAAGGCTACAGAGGAAATTGGAGGGTCATTGGGATAGAAGGAAATGTCCTATTGTGGATTAAAACATGGTTGAAGAATAGGAAACAGAGAGTGGGGTTAAATGGGCAGTATTCACAATGGAGAAGGGTATTTAGTGGGGTTCCTCAGGGGTCTGTGCTAGGACCACTGCTTTTTAATATATTTATAATGATTTAGAGATGGGAGTAACTAGCGAGGTAATTAAATTTGCTGATGACACAAAGTTATTCAAAGTCGTTAACTCGCGACAGGATTGTGAAAAATTACAAGAGGACCTTACGAGACTGGAGATCTGGGCGGCCTAAATGGCAGATGACGTTTAATGTGAGCAAGTGCAAGGTGATGCATGTAGGAAAAAAGAACCCGAATTATAGCTACATCATGCAACGTTCCACGTTAGGAGTCCGGACCCAAGAAAGGGATTTGGGTGTCGTCGTCGATAACACACTGAAACTTCTGCTCCAGTGTGCTGCTGCGGCTAGGAAAGCGAATAGAATGTTGGGTATTATTAGGAAAGGTATGGAAAACAGGTGTGAGGATGTTATAATGCCGTTGTATTGCTCCATGGTGCGACTGCACCTTGAGTATTGTGTTCAATTCTGGTCGCCGCATCTCAAGAAAGATATAGTAGAATTGGAAAAGGTGCAGCGAAGGGCGACTAAATGATAGCGGGAATGGGACGACTTCCCTATGAAGAAAGACTAAGGAGGCTAGGGCTATTCAGCTTGGAGAAGAGACGGCTGAGGGTATATAAAATAATGAGTGGAGGCTAAGAAAGCAGGAGTTATAATTTTAATCAAGAAAGGGATCCATGTTCTTACTCATAAAATTATAACAGATACAGCGGGTAGATATGTGATAGTACACTTAACAGTAGACCGTCAACCAGTAGTACTGTGTAATCTGTATGCCCCTAATGCATACAATAAGATCTTTTACAAGCAACTTTTAAAACACCTAACAGGGTTTGATGGGCTTCCAATATTGGTCGGGGGGATTTTAATGCAGTGGATGATCCTAGTCTGGATAGGTCCCATGGGGAAAAGAGAGGATCGGATTCGCGGGGATCAGGATACTGAGTGAGGTTTTGGACATGGTGGATGTGTGGCGAACTATGAACCCATTGGAACGGGGACTATACCCATCTGTCTCGTGCACATGCCACCATGTCCCGGTATTGATTACATCTTTATATCCAGAGCCCTGTTCACAAGGATTCAAAAGACTGAAATAGGCCCCATAAAAATATCAGATCACGCAATGGTACTAGCAACTTTGGGGCCCCTAAGGTCTGATACGTGCCAGTTTCAATGGAAATTTCCAACCCGACTATACAAGGATACAACCTTTCTAGACTATATATCACAAAAATATAAGCAGTTCCAGGAAACCAATCAGGAGCATAAGGACACTCCAATATTATTCTGGGACACGGCTAAAGCCGTATTACGGGGGGAGATAATAGCATATACAAGCCAACAAAAAAGAACAAGGGAAAAGGAGATGCAGAGATTGGAAAAAGAAGTAACACGGTTGAGGAGAGCATATGGCCGCAGGCATAGTATACAGGTAAAAGCCCAACTTTTAGAATTGCAACAGACTTTAAATGAAAAGATTCAGCAACAAGCCCAGAAAAATTATGCATATTACAGATATCAATTATATAAATATGCTAACAAAAATAGCAGGATGTTAGCAAGATTGTCAAAACCCAGACAAGGTCCATCTAAAATAGCTGCCCTGTATTCCGCTGATGGGACACTAGTGAATGAGGATGCCCAAATTAATAAAGTCATGCTCGAATTTTATAAACACCTATATTCGGAACCGAACCCGCCCCCGCTGGATAGTGAGATGTATTTCAGTTGCCAAGACGTAAGGCGAGTAGACCAGAGGAGCTTGGCTAAGTTAAATGCTCCCATTACAGAAGGAGAAGTGTCATGGGCAATACAGCAGAGTCCCTTGGGAAAGGCCCCAGGCCCAGATGGTTACAGGGGGGAGTTTTATAAAATGATGAGGGAAGAAGTGGTGCCACCTTTGACAGAAATGTTTAATGTTCTAGCACGGGAGCAACAAATGCCGGCATCACTACGCCTGGCGCAGATCATAGTACTACCAAAGCCAGGAAGAGATGTAATGAAACCAGAATCATATAGACCGATTTCATTGCTCAATTATGAAGCTAAACTATATGCCAAGGTTTTAGCGAATCGACTCTCTAGGATACTGCCAGATATAATAGAGGAATCCCAGGTAGGATTTGTACAGGGTAGAAATATTACGAAAAATGTACGAAGGATACTTACAACATTAGAGGCAGTGTCAAATCAAGACATCCCATCGGTGCTAGTCAGTTTTGATGCCGAGAAGGCTTTTGATAGAGTGGTCTGGGACTTTTTGTTTGGGACACTAGAAGCCTATGGGATAAGTGGGTTCTTTCAAGAGGCGATTCGGGTGCTTTACTATCAACCACAAGCACAGATATGGGCCAATGGTATACTATCTCCCCCCTTCTCTATATTTCGTGGCACCAGGCAAGGATGCCCACTTTCGCCTTTATTATTCATTTTAACATTAGACCCCCTGATTAGAGATATTCAGTGGACACCAGACATACAGGGGGTAAAAATAGGTGATAATATTTTCAAAATTGCAGCTTTTGCCGATGACTTGCTAGTTCATGTGACCCAACCCAACACCTCACTGCCTGCTCTTTTGGAATGTATGGAAGAGTATGGAGATTTTTCTGGCTTCAAATTAAATTTACAAAAGTCTGAAGCATTACAAAGACAGGAGTGGCAAGAGGGGAATTGGCTAGAAAGGGTGCCTTTAAAATGGGCAGGTGAGTCTTTTCGTTATTTAGGAGTGAGACTGTCCATGGATGTAGATAAATTATACCAACTAAATATAGAGAAGCTGTTACGGGATACAGGATCCTCCTTGGAGCAATGGAACCATCTGCCTTTGTCATTAATGGGCAGAATCAACTTATTTAAAATGATAATATTCCCAAGATGGCTTTACATTTTACAAGTTATGCCAATACACTTATTACGAAGAGATGTCTGGAAATTGAATAGCATATGTAGGAAATTCTTATGGGGGGGGGGGGGGAATCAAAGATGCGATTAGAATATTTATATGATAACTGGGAGCAGGGAGGATTGGGTCTCCCAAATCTTCGACGGTACAATCAAGCATGTCTACTGAGGCACCTTCGGGATTGGATACTTAATACAGAACAATTTACTCCAGTCAGTTGGGAACAGGCACTATATCGCCCTTGGCATGTAAACTTTCTAATACAGGCTCAATCACAAAGTTTACCGCCAACATGCAAGAAAAGTATTCTGTTACTACCTTTAAGACAGTTCTGGCGCTTTCTTATGACAGTTTGGAATCAAAACCCAAATATTAGCGATCAGCTTCCGCTCCGGGGGAATGGAGATTTTTCACCTGGACTGGAGGCTAGGTTAATTAAGAGATGGACAGACATGGGAATCAGCCTAATGGAACACATAGTAAATGAGGAAGGAGGTTTGTATACATTTCAAGACCTAAGGCAGAGACTTTCTCTAACTAACAAAGATCACTTTACATACAGACAATTACATCACTATTGGTACAGCTTAGATCAAGAGGCATTGGGCACAAAATTAGGACAAAAACTCAGAGAATTCTTAAAAGGGGATGCACATGGTCACGTATCCAGATCTAGTTGGCACCGGGCTCTGCTGTCGCTCTTTCCCCCCCGAAACTATGGAGCACTCATAGAGGCTTGGAGCAAAACCTGGGATATGAATTGAAGGGAGTAAATTTTGCAAAATTGATAAAAGATATCCCCAGGCTAGTTAGTGGGGCAGAGCTACAGGAGAGCCAGTATAGGATATTACATAGGGGATACATGGCACAAACACAGGCAGCAAGAGCGGGCTGTGCACCGGATGCTCAGTGTGTAAAGTGTAGACAAGGGAGAAATACACTTCTGCATGCATTTTGGAGTTGTATCAAAGTGAAAATATTCTGGAAAAGGATCCATAATTACCTTGAGACTCTCATAGGCCACAGACTAATTCCCTCGTGGAGAGGGGTGTTATTAAACCAAAGGGGGGCCTATGAGCTATCAGACAAGAACATGGATCTATTACTGGGTAAGGCATACGCAGGTGGGGAAAAAATGTATACTGAGGCATTGGTTGCAAGAGGAACCACCCACCATCTGGTTTTGGAGGAATACATTTCATGAGTTGATGTTATGGGAGGCTAGAGCGGCACGCGGCATCCAAAGAAAAGAAAGCCTTTATTTCAATTTGGAACAGATATTTACACAGTATCTCACATAAAGCGAGAAGCGCAGTGCTCAATAATCTGCCCCTATTATAAAAGGAGCACAGTGCCAAAAGAGCAAGACCAATATTTTACACTCTGGTAGGAATAGCATGTGCAGAGGTAGAGGTAATTAACCATGATGTTTAGAGAACATTTTAAGCGAGTAGAGGGGGAGGGAGGTTGGGGGGGGAGGGGGGTATAGGAGTGGGAAGGGTAATGTTCAATGCATAATAGAGGGACATGTGTATTATTAGATAGGAGATCAATCCTTTGAAGGAGCACATTAAGAGGACCCACCAGTAATATTGTTGGGATAATACACTGAGTAAAACACGAGTTATAAATATTGGAGTTTCATATAAAAGTTTATTGTTAATAGTTATGCATTGTACAGTAATTATACATGTATACATTATAGATATAGGAGTAGACAAGAAGGAAGGGATAGGGGAGAAAAGTTTGGAAAACATTGATGATAGACATTTCAGGTTTAGTAATATGTATTAGACTTTGCTGTTATACGATTTATATTGACTGAGATGGAATTGTATACCATGTGACCTCATCAATAAAAAATTGTTGAAACAAAAAAAAAAATAATAAGTGGAGTGGAACAGGTGGATGTGAAGCGTCTGTTCACGCTTTCCAAAAATACTAGGACTAGGGGGCATGCGATTAAACTACAGTGTAGTAAATTTAAAACAAATCGGAGAAAAGTTTTCTTCACACAATGTGTAATTAAACTCTGGAATTCATTGCCGGAAAATGTGGTGAAGGCGGTTAGCTTAGCAGAGTTTAAAAAGGGGTTGGACGGTTTCCTAAAGGACAAGTCCATAAACCGCTACTAAACGGACTTGGAAAAATCCAAAATCCCAGGAATAACGTGTGCAGAATGTTTGTACATTTGGGAAGCTTGCCAGGTGCCCTTGGCCTGGATTGGCCGCTGTCGTGGACAAGATGCTGGGCTCGATGGACCCTTGGTCTTTTCCCAGTATGGCATTACTTATGTACTTATGTACATTTATAAATATGTTAAAAAGCAGCGGTCCCAGCACAGACCCCTGAGGAACCCCACTATCTACCCTTCTCCGTCGAGAATACTGACCATTTAACCCTACTCTCTGTTTTCTATTTTTTAACCGGTTTTTTTAATCCACAATTGACTCTTCTCTCTCCTTCTCTGCTCATATCCAGCAGACTGCCAAGACCGTCGTTCTTTCTTTACAACATCCGTAAAATCCGCCCCTTTCTTTCCGAGCACTCTACCAAAACCCTCATCCACACCCTTGTCACCTCTCGTTTAGACTACTGCAATCTGCTTCTTGCTGGCCTCCCACTTAGTCACCTCTCCCCTCTCCAGTCGGTTCAAAACTCTGCTGCCCGTCTCATCTTCCGCCAGGGTTGCTTTACTCATACTACCCCTCTCCTCAAGACCCTTCACTGGCTCCCTATCCGTTTCGCATCCTGTTCAAACTTCTTCTACTAACCTATAAATGTATTCACTCTGCTGCTCCCCAGTATCTCTCCACACTCGTCCTTCCCTACACCCCTTCCCGTGCACTCCGCTCCATGGATAAATCCTTCTTATCTGTTCCCTTCTCCACTACTGCCAACTCCAGACTTCGCGCCTTCTGTCTTGCTGCACCCTACGCTGGAATAAACTTCCTGAGCCCCTACGTCTTGCCCCATCCTTGGCCACCTTTAAATCTAGACTGAAAACCCACCTCTTTAACATTGCTTTTGACTCGTAACCACTTGTAACCACTCGCCTCCACCTACCCTCTCTCTTCCTTCCCGTCACATTAATTGATTTGATTTGCTTACTTTATTTATTTTTTGTCTATTAGATTGTAAGCTCTTGAGCAGGGACTGTCTTTCTTCTATGTTTGTGCAGCGCTGCGTATGCCTTTGTAGCGCTATAGAATGCTAAATAGTAGTAGTAGTAGTAGTAATAGGACACTAACTCCTATCACAGTGGCGTTCCTAGGGGGCTGACACCCGGGGCGCCCCCCACATGCAGCGCCCCCCCCCGGCGTGCACGCAGCTGGGGGGGTGCCACGCGCCGGTCAGCTTTGTTCATTTCCATGCTCCCTCTGCCCTAGAAACAAGTTACTTCCTGTTCCGGGGCAGAGGGAGCATGGAAACGAATGAAGCTGACCGGCGCGCAGCACCCCCCCCCCCAGCGGCATGCACCCGGGGCGGACCACCCCCCCTTGGTTGGTACGCCACTGCTCCTATCCGTACTTTGTCAAACGCCCTTTGAAAATCAAGATACACAATATCAACCGGCACGCCTTTATCAACATGTTTGTTCACCCGTCAAAGAAATGTAATAGATAGGAGCAAGATTTCAGTGTGGACAAGGCGGTGGCCGTAGCTAGAAGGTTACTAGGCTTGTATAGAGAGAGGAGGTGTGACCAGCAGAAGAAAAGAGGTGTTGATGCCCCTGTACAAGTCGTTGGTGAGGAGGCCCCACCTGGAGTATTGTGTTCAGTTTTGAAGGCCGTATCTTGCTAAGGATGTAAAAGAATTGAAGCGGGCAAAGAAAAGCTACGAGGATGGTATGGGATTTGTGTTACAAGATGTATGAGGAGAGACTTGCGGACCTGAACATGTATACCCTGGAGGAAAGGAGGAAACAGGGGGTGATATGATACAGACGGTCAAATATTTGAAAGGTATTAATCCGCAAACGAACCTTTTCCGGAGATGGGAAGGCGGTAGAACGAGAGGGCATGAAATGAGATTGAAGGGGGGCAGACTCAAGAAGAATGTCAGGAAGTATTTTTTCACGGAGAGGGTGGTGGATGCTTGGAATGCCCTCCCACGGGAGGTGGTGGAGATGAAAACGGTAACGGAATTCAAACATGCGTGGATAAACATAAAGGAATCCTGTGCAGAAGAAAGGAATCCTCAGGAGCTTAGCCTAGAATGGGTGGCAGAGCTGGTGGTTGGGAGGCGGGGCTAGTGTGGGCAGACATATACGGTCTGTGCTGAGGCTGGTGGTTGGGAGGCGGGACTAGTGGTGGGCAGACTAATACGGTCTGTGCCGGGGCTGGTGGTTGGGTGGCGGGGATAGTGCTGGGCAGACTTATACGGTCTGTGCCAGAGCTGCTGGTTGGGAGGCGGGGTGGTGGTTGGGAGGCGGGGATAGTGCTGGGCAGACTTATACGGTCTGTGCCAGAGCTGGTGTTGGGACTGTGCACTGAAGAGGACAGTACAAATAAAAAAAGTAGCACATATGAATTTATCTTCTTGGGCAGACTGGATGGACCGTGCAGGTCTTTTTCTGCCGTCATCTACTATGTTACTAAATCCATGTTGGCTTTTGTCTCAATCCATGCTTTTGAATATGCTCTGTAATTTTGTTCTTTATGGCTAGTCTAGTTGCAGCAGTGCAGCTGACCTTGGATGTTATTGGTTATGACTGAAGCTCCTGTTAAAAAAAAAATAAGAAAAAGAGAGAAAAGAGCCGTTGTGGTATTTTCGTCATGATGGCAGACAAACCCTGCTCTTCTGCTGTGTGTCATTGGCAGGATCTGGAAGCGAGCGGCACTGAGAAAATTTTGTATGGCCGAGAGAGTCCCGTTCGAGGCGGGTTTCCCCTCTCGATTTCAGCGTCGTCGACTCCATGCAAGGATGCGGCTGGTATATTGAAAAATAAATAAATAAAATATGCTGGCTTTTAGTTTTGGCGCGAAGCGCAGCCATTTTGCCTTCCCCTTCTGTACCGGCAAATCGGCTGAGCTCTCTGCCTTTCCTTGACAGAACAGGCTGTGGGGATTTTGTCATTGTCAGTTCTGTAGGAGTGGACCACCGGATACTACTCGAATACTACGCATACTACTGACCACCAGAACAACCTCATGTTTTGTGCCTACTGATGGACTTATACTTATGTACTCTACCTCTGCTTTTGGCCTTTTAGCCATACTTTATTAATGCACTGGACCTTTGTGCCTTACCCAGTTTTATTGTTACTAATGTAAGACAGGATGCAGGGCTAATAGACATATAGCTTGTAACTGTAAACTGTAGTAGCAAGGCTTATATGAGATCATCTTGCACGTAGGAGCCACTGAATAGGTGGCCTTGGAGGGTGCTAACACCCCCGCCCTGCCTCTCTGAAGCACGCCCATGAATCTTATCTCCTGAGCTAGAAGGAGCATTGTGTGTGTAGATCAGCTGCTAAGTTCGTTTCTCGTGCCAGTATCTTTTCAGTATTATGACGTGTGTATGTACTGAGAACTACCAATTATGCACGGTGAGAACTACCACTGTTTACTGCGCATGCCAAATGTGATGTGTAAGGGGCCTAATGCGCAGGCCCAGTAGGGAAGTATAAATGTGAGTGTCAGATGATCTCGGACACACAGTATTCTGAGATTGTACTCGGTGCTGTGTGAATTGCTAGCAATAAAAGCTGTTTTGTTTTGGAGCCAATTTGTCTTTCGTCTCCTGATTTTCGGACACCGTTTACATTGGCGACCCAGATGGGACAGGAGTAGAAAGGGAAATCGGATTATATTCTTTCCCCTCCCCACTGCAGGCGGATCGGTTCACCGACTCCCCCGGCCGGGAAGGTGGTTAGTGGCCACCGCTGACTTCAGCGTCCACCTCACGGCGGGAGGGCCGATCAATTCCGGCCGGCTGAAAGTGGGATTGTGTGGCTCCGACAAAGCAGCTTTCTCATTTTTTTCCTTTTTTTCTCTCCGGAGAGACGCGTACGACGGCGCGGCCTGCTGGGACGACGGACAGGCGAGTATACTCAACGTAGTGACCGGCTCGGTAAAGGGCCGAAGAAGAGGATTGTCACACCTCTTAGCCAGTGACTAATACGGACTAGGTCCCGGAACCTCACTAGGCTTGGGGCGAAGAACCGTACGGGAGGGTTTCTTGTTGTGTGTGAAAGTTGCATGATTGGGCCTGCAGTTCCAGGCTGGGCGCACACGTCCTGGTCAGGGCCGAGTGTTGACCCTTCCGTGTCCGGGGAACGAGACCCCTTACTCCTCCACCATCCCTTTCCCCTTCGTCTGTCTCCTATCCTTTGGCACTCAGGTTAGGATGGGGCGGGGGTGGTTCCACACCGCTAGACTTAATGACGGAACACTTTAGCGAAGTGTTCGACCAAGATAAATGCAGAGTAGGGCCGGGATGATACAGCGATGTCAATTTATGTGGCCCGGGTTAGGAATTGCTGGAATGGCCCCCGGAAGGGTCATTTGAGTACGAAAAGGTGGCGGCGGTCATGAATATTGTTATAGTCGGGGAAACCCCGGTTTGCCCAGAGGACCTCCCCTACATTGAGGCGTGGTTAAACGTTGTCCGAGACCCGCCCGAGTGGGCCCAACATAAGGTAGAGAAGGCCGCCCTTATGGTGATAAAACAGAGGAAGGGGCGGGGAGCCAAACGAACCCCTGCCTTCGCTCTCCCAAATTCGGCAGCCGCTGCCGTTCCGAAGGCCAGGGGAACCGCCCCTATAACGCCTACCGCCCCTTTCCGTTGAAGCCCCAGAGGCCACGCCCCGTACTACACCAAGGAGGCCACGCCCCGTGCTACAGTGTGCTTTCCAACCTAGACACCCATGAAAGGCCGAGGGAAAGTTCAGGGTCCGCCCGAAAGGGTACCCCCAAAGGCCCCAATTCTTGCTACCACAGACAGCCTACGAGGAGGATGTGGCGCCCCCTCCATACGTCCCCCTATACCCCGACCCTCGCGGACTTGTCGGATGGCCCGGATGACGCTGAGGCCCTCCGAGTTCGAGTCGGACACTGGAGACGCTATGATCCCGGACCCCACAACTTACAGGAAGAGTCGCAGAGTAGTAAAGGGCCGTTACCCGAATACCCCCAGTCGAGTCCGAGAAGTACACTTCCGGCTCCCCGGAG
Source organism: Microcaecilia unicolor (assembly GCF_901765095.1). Lineage (NCBI taxonomy): Eukaryota > Metazoa > Chordata > Amphibia > Gymnophiona > Siphonopidae > Microcaecilia > Microcaecilia unicolor. The sequence goes on along the minus strand of NC_044041.1, from coordinate 123,950,201 downwards.
GACTGAAGTGACTAACCTATACCCGGTCCGGCAGTCTACGACCTACACCCTAACCCAGTGGCCGATGCCAGCCCATTCAGTCGACCGTCTACAGCCACGTTCCCTTCTCCAGCGCTGACCTATATAACTGGAAGCTGCACGGACCTTCTTATGATCAGAAACCCGAACAACTGATAGAACTGGTGGAATGCATCATTTACAGTTATAATCCCACGTGGGCCGACCTCAGGCAGTTGAGCGCCCACATCCTGACCACCGAAGAACGCCGCCTCCTACAGCAAAATATGGAACAAGCGATCCGAGACGCCAACCCAGGAAATGCTAAACGTACAGGCATTGTAGACACGGAAAGCCCCTACCGCGGTCCCTGCATGGGACTACCGGACCGAGGAGGGACAGGGCCGTCATTCGCCGGTATCAACAGGCATACCTGGCGGCCCTTAAAAGGGAAAGCAGAAAATCACCAATATGGGAAAAAATTCTAATGTAGTCCAACAGAAGAACGAAAGCCCGGGGGATTTCCTCGAGCGCCTTATGGACGCATTCAGGAGACATAGTCCGATAAACCCGAGGACCCCAAAAACATCCCCACAGTGGTCATGAGCTTTGTTAGCCAGTCAGCACCCGACATACGGAGGAAAAACTCCAGAGAACGGAAGGATTTGAAGGGATGGGCATCAGCCAACTGAAGGGCCATAGCTGATCGCGTGTTCGGATACCGTGACAAGAAGAGAAGGCCGAAGCCCGGAAGGAGTCAACCAGGCGGATGCGCGCGGAATGCGGATGTGTTGGCCACGGTGCTGGAAGAACGTCTGGGGTCCAGGCCACGGGGCCAGGAGGCAGAGGCCGGGGGGGGAGAGGAACACGGTCCCCCCATAGGACGCAAACCAATGCGCAAACTGTCGAGAGGAAGGGCACTGGTGGGCGGACTGCCCGGAGAAACCACGTGACCAGAAGAGAGAGGGGGAAGGACACCGACCGCCCAAGGGGCCCCAGACAAGGACAACGAGGACGGGGCCGTGGCCGGGAACGGGCCCGAACAGCAGGAATGGCAGATGGCTCTGGACGCACCCGGGACCATACGGCATGGAAGGGACCGGGAGGGCAGAGTCCCCACTGACCCTCTGGTGGAGATCCGCGTGGGGACGCAATTAATGAAGGCCCTCCTAGACACGGGGGCTCAACGTTCCGTCATCACCACTGCCATCGCCCCGGCACAAAAGAAACCATACCAATTATAGGTGCATCTGGAAAATCGCTTACAGCCCCCCCTCCTCAGGGAACGCCAAGTTCAGATCGGTGGAACGATGGTGTCTCACCAGTTCATCCATATCCCCGAGTGCCCTGTTCCCCTGATTGGCCGCAACCTACTGTGCAAACTCCAAGCCACCCTGAAGTTTAAACCAACGGGCGAAGTGGAAGCCCATTTCGAAGACCAACCGGTGACGCTCCTCTGCCCGGTGCGGGAAGAATGGAGACTACACGCCCCCCTTATTGCAGGCCACTGACGACGGCGCTATTACCAGGATACCCCTTTCGCACAACAGAGGAGGAACCTAATGGCAAGGGTGCCCAACGTATGGGCAGAAGTGAACCCCGGTGGACTAGCCGGTCAACGCTATCCCCATCTGGATGAACTCAAACCAAATGCCCAAGTTGTCAAACCAAGGACAATATCACATTCCTTATGCAGCCAGGCATAGCATGCAAACCACCTACAGAAACTCCTTCAGCAGGGGTCCTTAGACCTGTTAGATCTGCTTGGAACACCCCATTATTGCCCGTGGAAGAAGCCAGGAACGTCGGAGTATAGGCCCGTCCAAGACTTGAGGAAGGTCACAACCAGGTAGCCCGACATAGTTGCCCTCGTACCGAACCCTATTCCATTCTCGCCCAAGTGCCAGCACCAGACAAGTGGTACAGTGTCATTGATCTGAAGGACGCCTTCTTCTCCATTCCCCTTGCCGCCGACAGCCAGAAATTGTTTGCCTTCACGTGGGAAGATTTACAGACTGGTAATAAGCAGCAGTTTACATGGACCCGACTTCCCCAGGGATTCAAGAACTCCCCCACCCTCTTCGGCGACCAACTCGCCCAGGACCTGAAGACGTATCAGGATGAATATGGGCCGGTCGTCCAGTACGTGGATGACCTGTTGGTGGCCCGTGAAACGTTCACGGAATGTGCCGACGCCACCCTCTACCTCTTGAGAACCCTGGAAGCCCAGGGGTACCGGGCCAGCCGGAAGAAGGCCCAGATATGCGAGATCGAAGTCGAGTACCTGGGGTTCCGCCTACGAGAAGGAACCCGGAGGCTCGGTACCCCCCGAACCCAAGCCATCCGCAACCAACCCACTCCTGCAAATAAGAAGGAACTACGGGCACTCCTCGGAGCCGCTGGATATTGCCGCATTTGGATCATCAACTTTGCCATCCTGACCCACAGTTTGTATGCCAAACTGAAAGGACCTGAACTCGAGGGCCAAAACCTCCAGTGGGAGAAACACGAACTGAAAGCCCTTCAGGACCTCAAGGAGGCCCTTGTGGCACCACCAGCGCTCGGACTGCCAGATGTGACCAAGCCGTTCCACTTGTTCATCGACGAAAAGAAGGGATTGGCACTTGGAGTCCTTACTCAACTGGTCGGCACCTGGCAACGCCCTGTAGCATACCTCTCCAAGAGTATGGACAATGTGGCACGAGGATGGCCGGGCTGCCTCCGAAGCATTGCGGCTGCCTGTTTGCTAATACACGAGGCAAATAAACTCACGTTTGGCCAAACACTCTTTGTGACGACGCCTCACACCATCCGTGGCCTACTCGAGAACCACGGACCCAGATGGATGACTAACTCCCGATTGGTTAAATACCAAGCCCTCCTGTGCGAAAATCCGGAGGTGCGGATCCTGGACAACCGCTAAACCTTAATCCCGCCACCCTCCTACCGGCCCCTGAACCACCATTCCACGACTGTGAGGAGGTAATGGCCACAGTGCATTCTAGCAGACCTGACCTCAAGGACCAACCCGGGCAAGGGGGTATCACCCTTTTTTACCGATGGAAGCAGCCAGGTGATAGAGGGAATTCGAAGAGCAGGCTATGCGGGTGGTGTCTGAGGACCATGTGATCGAGGCTATGGCTCTGACACCCGGAACATCAGCCCAGAAAGCGGAGCTAATCGCCCTCACCAGAGCCCTCCTGTGGGCTACAGGAAAAGTTGTTAACATTTACACCGACTCCAAATACGCTTTCCTCACCCTCCAGGTGCACGGAGCCTTGTACAAGGAGAGGGGATTTCTGACAGCTGAGGGGAAAGGACTTGCAAATGCCGCTGAGATCTGCCAGTTACTTGAGTCAGTATGGAAACCGAAGAAGGTGGCTGTGATGCACTGCAGGGCCCACACCGGGAGAACGGACCCTATCGCCCGGGGAAATCAGCGGGCAGACGACGCTGCAAAAAGAGCAAGTCAACTCCCTTACCCTTCTTGTTCCTCTGACCCTGTACTTGTCGTTCACCTCCCCACCGAGATCCCTATCTATGCCCCACAAGAGACGGAGTGGGCTCGGCAAGAGGGCCTGGAGTCACGCAATGGCTGGTGGATATTACAAGACGGACGCATATGGATACCCGAAGCCCTGGCGTGGACTGTGGCCATAGGAGGCCCACGACCGCACACACCTGGGCAAGGAAGCTCTGGGACGCCCTACTCGAGAAAACTACTACATCAACAAACTGTCCCTGTGGACCAAAATGCTTCCAGCCAATGCGCAACTTGTGCTCGGAATAACCCAAGAACGGGGGCCCGGTCCTATGCCAGGACACGTTCTCCGGGGCACTAGCCCATTCCACGTTTGCCAGATTGATTTCACGGCATATGCCCCCAGCACGAGGATATAAAGCTATCCTCGTCGCTGTATGTACCTACACTGGATGGATTGAAGCTCAGCCCACCAGAACGGAAATGGCGAAGGAAGTTACCTCCTTATTGATCCATCATATCCTACCCAGGTACGGACCTCCCCAAGCAGATAAACTCCGACAACGGACCTGCCTTTGCCAGTGAAGTAACCCAACAGCTCAGTACCAGATTGGGCCTCGATTGGAAGTTGCATTGTGCCTGGAGACCCCAAAGCAGTGGAGTGGTAGAGAGGGCTAACCGTTCCCTGAAGAACCAGCTGGCCAAGCTATGCCAAGAAGCTAAAGCCAAATGGCCCCGACCTGCTTCCATTGGCCTTGCTACATCTTAGGGTACCCCCAAAGCTACCGGCCTCACTCCTTACGAGATTGATGTACGCTAGGCCACCACCACTACCCTCTTTTCCCGACTCCTGCAGATACAGGGCGGAGGGAATTCCTTAGTGAGACAGATGAAGGCCTTACGCGAGGTAGTGCAGGACATCCAACAATATACTGAGAGTGTAGGTCCCTTAGTCCTCACCAGTCCTACACACCAGTTTAGGGTGGGGGATGAGGTTTGGGTAAAGGAGTGGGATGAATCGGACTGTCTGAAACCCAAATGGAAAGGGCCCTCCCTTGTTCTCCTAACGACCCCAACCGCTGTTAAAATTGCAGGAAACCCAGTGTGGATACATTGGACCCAACTGAAGCCTGCTGCTCCTACTAGCAGCACCCCGAAGCGTTGGACTGCGCATCAACATCCTGACGCTCCACTACGGCTGACCCTCAGAAAAACGTGAACCGATAGATTCATGCCTGCCCAGCAACAGGAGCTCAGCTTTTGGACCCACTGCGTCTTTGGCTCTGTGTTTATTGCAGCCTTTATCCTGGGCCTTATCATCTTCTTGTTGCAAAAGCTCGGATACCTTCCACCACATATATGATGCTGAGCCTACTACTCCTCCTTTGCTCAGTCCCGAGCCATTGCCCTCTGAGCCAGAACTGTACTGAATGTTTGCGCCTGGTGCGCCATCGTATAGAAGGAGGGGTATCACCTAGTCACCACCCCTCATCCACCAGTCGCAGCCCCCGGACAGCGATTGTCGGCTCCTCCCGACCTGTGCCATCATCACCTCGGCTGGCCTCCAACAGTTCCACAGATGCCTCCACGGCAACCTCACCGTCTGTCATAGCCCTACCAAGCCAAGATACTACAATGTCACCCTCAGTGTAGGACTCCCTGCGTATGTGGCCGGGCCCCCGGGAGTTGAAGGAGATGGCATTCTGTATTACGTTAATTCCACTCGCATCCTTGCTGGCGGTACCCCAAACTGTGGCTACACTCACCTTCGACGTTTGCGCCGCCATGGACAAACACCCTTGGTCCCGTAAGTGTGGAAGCCAAAGTTGGCGTGAGGCATATGTGAACGACCACAAGTATGTCTGCCCCTTCAGTCCAGACATGAGATGCTGCTCCCCTTGGGTTTGGCTCCCATGTAACGGCGACACTCGAGCCTCGGGCTGGGAACGAGTATGCGCTTACACGGGAGGAGGATAACCGGATGCACCGGCCTGGGCGAATTTCGTCGAGATGTCTGGTAACTATGTGTCCCTAGACTGGCCCATCCGAGGCCACGACATGCCATGGAGAGGAACGTGGGGCCTTGGCATTGACGGCGGAGGAATGGATCCGCTGACGTATATTACCATATATCAAAGCCTTGAAACAAAGCCTCCCACGCACTACCAGACTACTGTCGTTGGGTACCAAGAGGTATTCGATGAAATCGCTCGCGGCTGAAGAGGCAGCGACTAAGTTCCCCATCTCCCCAGAAGTTCGGAATATGTTCCTCAACTTGGCCGAAAACATCGCCTTCTCCCTGGGAATTACCAACTGTTCGTCTGTGGAGGCACCGATATGGTGAGCAATGGCCTTGGGAAGCGAGGGAGAATCCGACAGCAGACATGGGATGCGCTCAACACCACGAACATTACCTTTCCCCAGCCGCCCGAAGCCGTACGAATGGGCCCTGAGAACCATATCATAGGTACCCTCTGCGCTAGTCGAGCGCCATCAAGCGTTATTCTGTACCGTGGGAGATTCCGCTGGCACGGGGGTCCTTCAGTTTAACGGCAGTCGACACAACCTGGTGGCAGACGGACCGCCTGCCGGCCCCGGAGCCCATCTGGACTGAACCCACCTTGAACACAACGTGGACACATGGAGGGAATGCCTCCCTTAGGTGGGTAGCCCCGGAGGGCTACTACTATATTTGCGGCGCAGGGCTTATGAACAGCTCCCGGCCCGCCTGGTACGGTACCTGTCTCTTGGGCACCGTCCGACCTAGTTTCTTCCTTCTGCCCCTGCGAGTCGGCGAGACTTGGGCATTCCCCTTTACATGGAAAGGGGCCTGTAACATTGGCAGGCGTAAACGGTCCCCTCCCAGCACCAACCCAAAGTCCAGATATGAGAACTGGAAGACAACGAGTGCCAGGCCATAACGTATCATTCAGTACTATGGACCGCCACATGGGCTGAAGATGGTACATACGGTACCGTACTCCTATCTACATGCTGAATCGCATTATCCGCTTGCAAGCAGTGCTCGAGATCCTTACCAATGATTCGGCCTTTGCCCTCAACATTCTAGCCCGACAGAACACTAAGCTTATTACCGCAGTTTACCAAAATCGCTTGGCTCTTGACTACCTCTTGGCCCAGGAAGGCGGGGTGTGTGGCAAGTTTAACCTTAGTAATTGCTGCTTACAGATTGATGACCAAAGCCAAGTCATCAGCGAGATAACTGACCGGATGGTCAAATTGGCC